>NC_064843.1:60068910-60376668 GCF_024166365.1 Elephas maximus indicus | reverse complement strand
TGGCAGAGTGAGTACACCCTGGGATTTCTGGAGGAAAAGGCTGGGGATCTTGGCCATCGCTGCCCCAGACGTTCTGGGATTTAGCGGCGCCTCATCCCACCACTTCACTGCCTCCGGGCCCCATTAGCCAGAGCTGCAGCTCTCGATCCCCCCCACTGGTTGAGGGAAATTTCTGGAGAAGCCACGCATTGTTCCTTCTCTGGGGACTGCTCAGCTGCACAGTACACTCCCTCGCCCCCCTTCAGATGGGACACACGGCAGCCAGAATCACACTCAATCAACCTTGGAGTGGAGGTCTTTGTCCAGTGATGAGGGATCTGGGGCCAGCAGGTTTGCCGAGCTTCACAGGGTCGCTGCCAGACCCAGTTTTAGGGTAAAACATTACAAAGCTTCCCCCTCCCCAGTTTTAATGCTTCTGAAATGTGTCCAGCTACTAACATTTCAGAGGTGAAAAGGCAGTGTGAATTTTTTCATTGGCATTCTTCTATCCAGTAGAGTAAATAAACTAAATTGTAAAAATACTTCATTTCTCTCACAGAATTCAATAAAATATTTTCATTTTGAGTGAAAAAAGTAGGCCATAAATAATTTTTATTTCTGTGTGAATTTATACCACACATAAAAAAAAAAAAAAAATGCTGCTTGAAAATGACCTGGTCTAATTCCCTCATTTTAAAATTAAGACCCAGGGAGGTAAAGTCATTGGACCCAAG
The DNA here is from genome assembly GCF_024166365.1 of Elephas maximus indicus. Lineage (NCBI taxonomy): Eukaryota > Metazoa > Chordata > Mammalia > Proboscidea > Elephantidae > Elephas > Elephas maximus. The sequence continues at coordinate 60,375,955 of NC_064843.1, read as the reverse complement.
TCACACAGCAAATTAGGGGCAGAGCTGAAGAACACAGAAGTGTGCACTATTCCCCACTAGGACTCGAGGCTCTGGTCATAAAGTGGAGGGCTTCAGAGCTGATGGACCTGGGATATGCCATTAGGGTTTCCCTTTACAACCCACGCCCCATGCTGGTCAGCACTTTATCAGTCATTTTTTTTCTTGGGTTTGGATGTTTTTCTGGATGCCCTTTGCAGTATTTCTCTTTATAGCTCACAGAGGAGCCATATCTGGCACACACTTCCCCTTCTATTAATCCCAAGAGGAAGCTCAGGCTCCGATGTTAAGCTTCTAAGATTTAACAGGGAGGCTCTGGACAAAGTCGCAGTATCATCTTTTGTCTCTGCAAACAGAATGTGCCTGCCAGATTGAGTCTTGGGGAGTGTTTGGGGCGGTGACTGGCCAGGTCAAAGCCATCCCAAGGCTTGAAGCCATCCCCAACAGGCATTGCTTTGCCTCTGCCAGCCTGCCTCACTCAATGACCAGGGTTTGGGATTTATAGATTGGTAGAGGGTTTCTGAGTCACTACTACCTGCAGAGGGGCAGCCTGGGAGAGTCTGGTCACTGAAATGCTGTCCATTGCAAGATGACCCAGCAGGATCTGAAGTGCAGGATGGGTATCTGCTCCTAGAGGAAACGAATACAAAGCTTTTCTCTTGCCATACACCCTCCTCTGAAGGAAGCCTAACTGTAGACCCAAAGCAGCATCCTACGAAATCTCTTTTTCTAAAGTGTCTTTCCTTTAGGCTTAAGAAAAAGTTTTATGGATACAGATGGGAAAGACCAGCAGACCATAGGATTTGTGAAGGAGATTTCGCTATCTGGCAGCACAGAGAACTTCCTGGTGAGATGTACCTACTTTACGTTTCCCAATACACTAAAAACTGATAGCTCATTCATCTTGGTAAAAATGTCCAACATACAGTGCAGTTCCTTGCACACAATAAGTGCCTAATGAATGTTACTTTAAGTAACTGGTTATATATTATGCGGACACTTCTAACTTTAGTCTCCCAACCACGTAGTTGTGATCATTCAGCCTGTCTTAATTTGAGTTCCCCTAGAAGCAGACTTAGAAGTTAAGTGTGTAAGTGCAAGTAGGTTATTTGGGAGGTCATCTCAGGAAGCACAGTAATGGAGTGGGAAGAGAGGCAGAGACAGAAAGGAAACAAAGGGTGCATTGATGAGCATGGGCAACCGGGGCTCAATCCCACTGGGGACCCTCTGAGAGACAATGTTTAACCCACCTATGAATTGTTCCATGAAGAGAAAACCAAGCTGGCATATTTATCTACTGACTCCTAACTCTCATTGACTGAAGACTGCTCCTGAGCGTTAATTCAAAAGCGTTTTCAGCTGCTCCTATGCTCAGGCCAAGCACACTGCCATGGCCAGAGGACACCCTGAGGATGAAAAAGGCAAGAAACCGCTACTATGTGCGTTTATGAGAAGTATCTACAGGTGACCCTGGAGCAGGCTGAGGGGAAATGTGCCTGACACTGGTGGCATTTGCTACAGCCTCATACCCCATCTACCTATTAGGCTTATCCAACCCTAAGATCAGAAATGAACTTCAAAAACTTAGTGAACCACCTGATGACCCAACACTGTACCGGGCTTTATGGAAAATAAAAAGGGACTAGAGAATCTCAGAGTTCACTTTAACTTTCTGTAGCTGATGTTTGTGGCTGTTTGTCTCTTCTTTCTTTCTAACACAGTCCTGATTTTGCTGGGATAATCCATTTGCTTCCTCAGAGTCATGTGACTCAGTCACCATCCTATTTGCAAATGTTCAGCTTAGGGATAGGCATGACATATGAGGGAGGAGTCTTGGGGGACAGTAAGAGATTGCCTTGCTGATAAAGAGGGATACAGAGCAAAAGACAAGGAGCAGAAGGAGGAGGGGTTAGTTCTGACAGTGATACTAACCTACACTCAATTTCCATTAATGCACATTTTCATCTATACAAAATCATATACAGAAGACAGAAGAAGAACTGATGCATTCTAAATTTGGTACTAGTGAAAATATTGAATGTCCCGTGGACTGCCAGAAGAACGAATAAATCAGACTTAGAAGAAATGCAACCAGAATGTTCCTTACAAGCAAAGATGGTGAGATTTCAGCTCACTTACTTTGGACGTGCCATCAGGAAAGACCAATCTCTAGAAAAGGACGTTCTTTTTGATAAACTAGAGGGCCAAAGAAACGAGGGATACCCTCAATGAGACGGACTGACACGGTAGCCATGACAATGGCCTCAAACACACCAATGGGCAACATTTTGGTCTGTTAGACGTAAGGTTCCATGAGTTGGAGCTAATACAACAGCAACTACTAACAACAACTATTCAACAACAGTAGAAGACACACGCACGTTCTAGAGAAAATGCAGTTCGGCCAGCGTTCGCCCATCCTGGACTCACGTAGTTGGTTTTGGGACTTATGTGTAGGACTTCGCATTTATCCCAATTAAATTTCATCTCACACATCTCCAGGATGTGGAAACAGCATGGAATCTTGGTTCCTATTACACATTTTAGTTACTTCTACAACCCTTGGGTCTCTTTCAAAGGTGATGATCATGCCTTTTATGTCTTCACTTAAATTCCTTATGGAACTTATGACCCAGTTTTTCTAATCCACTTACATTTCTAAAAATGTTGAACTTGTTGGGGGTCAAGTGCAGACATGTCGCTATAGACAACCCATCCCCCAGGCCACTAACAAGCACATTTTTAAAGTAGCTCTTCAACCACCTACTGACATACCAACTGTACCTACTAACATAACAAGTGTACCACTATCCATGTCCAGTTCTCTGTCTCACCTACAATGACATCATAACAGATCCTGCAAACCTGCTCTACCCACCTCATTGTCCTGATTTACCAACCTGAAAACCCTATCACAAAACAGGAAATGAAAGACCAGTGCAAAAGACTCCCTCAATGAACTTTAAATCCACTATGGAACAAAGGTTCATTTGCTGGGAACAATACAGCATTTCTGTGTCTTCCCCTCTCTGGTCTGATGATGGTTCAGCTCCTTAGATGGTGAGGAGGAGAGCAAAGCCGGCTGGGCTCTCCCACATCTACGGGCCCATAAATATTCAATTATATCAAATCTGCCTCTAAATCACCGGCTTTGAGTACACTCCTTAACCTCTCAGCATCCCTGCCTCCTCAACTATGAAATCGTAATATCACTAAGCTTGCCAGATCGCTGCAAGGAATAATTCATTAAAATCTGGAGACAGCAGCTTGTAAAGTGGAAAAATGGCCCTGTCAGCAGTGTTGGCAATCTTTTGCCCAAATGCTTGCAGTAAATAAAGCCTTCGGGGATATTTTTAGTCTTCTGAAGCAGACGGGGCAGTCTGGGAACATCCTTAGCCCCCGAAAGCCCTCTGCCAGGCCTTTACTTTCCTATGACTCCATTTCGTACCAGTGGGCAGGGCATGCAAATAGCCTGGGGGAAGGAGGCAGGTCAGATGGGCTGAGAGCACTCAGGGCACAAGGGTCCTCCCGAGGAAAGGTGAGGGGCAGAAGGGCCAGAGTGTTTGGGAAGGCAAGAGAAAGAGCCTGGGGGCGTCGATGCAACCTGAACACTTCCTGCCTTGCCTCCGGGCTCCTGCCCCGACCACTCCACCCCACACCGACCACTCCACCCCACACCGCCACTCCTTTTGTCTCCTCCATACTTGGCGCCTCTTCAAGACAAGAAGCTAAAGACCTCCAGGACTTTATCAGGCTCCCAAAGAACAGTATGTTCTGTGTACACCGGTACATTCTCCCTCTCCACAGGGCCAGATCACTGTGTGTGGTAACACAGGTCTACCCAAGACCCCTTGATGATGCCCTGTGCACGAGGAGGGGCATAAGGTTCCATCAAAGCCTCTCACAAGAGAATCAATTGCTTTATTCTAGTTACTTCCTAACCCTACCGAGAATCTCGGTCTTCCCCAGTTAAATGCCCCAGAGCATCCCATTGCTTTCCAGTGCTCTCCTTTCTCCTCTATCAACCTTTTTCCCCACTCCTCCCTTCCCTCCAAAAACACACATGTGCACTCATGCACGAACACACACACACATACTTGCACACACGTATGCATGCACATGCGCGAACGCTGTACACATGGTCACACATGCACACACACACACTCACATACATACCCCTCAGGTCCCCACATTAACCACCTGCTTTCCATTTTTTACACTTTGACCCTGGCGACTTCTGGCAAGAACAAACTCAATTAGGACAGAAATACTGCTGGGAGTCTGATTGCTAGATAACAGGCTTTGATGTGAACCTTTGATAAATAGTAACCCCCTTGGAAAATTCTAACCCTGTTCTTTAAAAAGTACATCCTCTTTTCCCCTTGGCTTCTCAAATACTGGTCTGTGGCTGAAACAGAACCACTGCACTTGTGGGAGAAGCCTCCAGCGTCTTATCTCTCACAAACCACGCTTCCCAGAAGTGGAGCTGGGCTGCTTTGGCAATGTGTCCTTGTGTTGTAATGAGATGTGGTCTGAGCGCCTGAAAACAGCCACACAGAAAAGCCTGCCTTGTAGCATGTGGACAGACAGGCATGTCAGGAACAGCAAATAAGGAGAGGGAGGGTGCTTTTGGTCAACATGTCCTTTTTCTGCTTTGTTGGGGCTGAAAGACCCTCCCAGTGCCGCAGGGGGTGGGGCGAGGCGGGACAGACACAAAGCATGATTTCAGTTTGATAGTCTGAGATCCAAGATGTCAGCTGCCTGACCAGGACCATCTGGCCCACTCCTGAGGCCAGTGTGCAGAGGAGAGAGAAGAGGGGAACAGCACCAGAAAGGGATGGGATCAATAAGAAACCACTGAAAGTTATTCACCAACAGCTGAAAATGTAACCTCCTGTTGACCCTGAGGATCTCCTGGTCTTAGGCACACTTGCAGGCATCATTAAATATGTGTACCACAACATTAAATATGTCTACCACAGCCTTCCATTTGTTCCTGCAAAAGGACAGGGACTAGCTCAAGTGGCAGAACTCTCAAGTTTGTACAAGTGACCCTTCCACGATGCCACGCAGACAGTTGTCATCAGCAATGAAGTTTGTACAGGTGACCCTTCCACTACGCCACACAGACAGTTGTCAACAGCAATGAAGGCAAGAGAGAGCTTGCTCTCTGTTCATGATTGATGAATGTACCACTGGGACAACCGTTAAGGAGATGGCCTGCGAGGGGACTGGCACAGCTGAAGGAAGCTCCCCAGAGACATATACCATTGTGTAAGGTCAGGTTGGCCACGCCTAGTTGTATAGGATGTGACTGAACAAGAGCCTCTGGCTGAAAGGCACCTGAGTGCTGAAATTCTACCCCAAACCCTTCTTGCTAAACCAAGCTGCATCCTCCAGGAGAAAGGAGTTTTTAAAAATATCTTTCTTACTCTTTTATATTTATTTTTGGTTAATTTCACTGAAATATCCATTCAATAAAAGTAATAAATTGTAAGTTCCAGGCTTCGTGAATTTTTACAAACTGGACAAGCCCATGTAATCAGCACCTAGGTCAATAAATAGCACACTAGTAGAAGCCCAGAAGTACCTCTCCAACGGGCACCTTTTAAAAAACTTAGGCAAAGGTGCCACCTGCTCACTAAGCCTGTGTCCATAAGGTTGTGATTACCATACCCTGTGGCCGTCGAGTCTATTCTGACCCATAGCGACCCTACAGGACAGAGTAGAACTGCTCCATAGAGTTTCCAAGGAGGGCCTGGTGGATTTGAACCGCCGACCTTTTGGTTAGCAGCTGTAGCACTTAACTACTACGCCACCAGGGTTTCCTGTTCAGCATAGGGCCACCTTTTTCAAGTCTGCATAGAATTACTGGATGGGATAGTGGTGTCCAGAGAAATATGGCTGCTGTCCTTGAGAACTGGCCGTTTGGTGAGGGCAGCCAGGCAAGCACAAAGAAGAACAATCGTACAACTCAGAACATGACAAGAGATGCTGTACAGAGGGGGGCTTCTTCTTGCCCACACTCTTCCTCTCTCCCTTCCCCTTCTCTGCCTTCTCCTCCCCACAGTAAATATCACATCAAGTCTCATTGCCAGGGCTGGGGTGATGAGACCAGAGTAAGAATCCCACTGGCGGTGGGGCAGGCAAGTGCCAGGATCCCAGCCCCATCCTACAGGGAGCCCTGTCTTGAGTTTGAACGTTGTAGGCTGGCCCTCGTCCGAACGGTAAGAGTCTAAGATACTCCTTGATGGAAGGAATAGCCATCATGTCATCTACAGCTTCATCACATAACTTCTTATGAGTCAGAGAAAAGGAGCATTCTGTGACCACATTAACTTGTAGAGACCCATCTCCTCTGAACTTCTGCTCTCACTTGGCACCTGTGATTGAAACTGTGTTGTTTCTTTTCAAAGTGGCCCAACCTCCTCACTCACCCCTCACTGTTCATGCCATGAAGACTGGAAAAAATGAGAGTGCTCAAGAAACACTGATTGAATGAATGCAAAGATTAGAAAAAGAGAAAAGTTCTTCATTTTCCTTTATTTTCTCCTTAACGTTCCTTTCCAAAAACTTTTAAGAGTAAAAAATATATCTGGAATGCTCTCTCCTATTGGCAGCACTTCAAGGGCCAGGGTTGGACCCTTAGACACAGAAGAGTGGTGGGAAGGTTGGGTTCATATCAGAGACTTTATGGTAGTGAGATATTCCTCCTCTTTCTCCAAAGATCCAAGAAGTATCCAAGGTTGGCAAACATGACTAGCCAGGAAGAGATTATTATTTGTCTCTGCCTCCCAGGCACTTTCGAGCCAGTGGAATGTCCAAGCTCAGGAAGAAGATCAACAGTGTTAAGAAAATTGGACTCCAGGGTCAGAGTCTCGGGTGAAGGCATGCCAATCAGCTGAGTACCATGGCTGGGAAGACCTGAGCTCTTCCATCTTCCCTGCTGAGACCAAGACGTTTTTCTAGCCTCCCCACTGACTGCTCCAGCCTAGGATACTATCAGAGTGATCTGCCTGCAAAGGTGTCTCTTGGGCCCCTGGAGCCTGTGCACCTCGCAGGGGCAGGGAGGCCAACAAACTTCGCACCTACTACTTCAGATGCAGCTGTGGCAGCCACTTTCCATGTGCAGGGGCAGAGCCCATGTGAAGCACCAACAGCAACTCTCAGTCTTTCGGCCTCTGAGCTCTCTCCAAAGCCAAGCCAAGCTGCCCAGTCTCTGGAAGGGCAAGAGTGTTAGTCCTCAATCTTTGGGGGCAGTAGATGGTGGGGAACTCTCCTTCCACCATTTCTTCAGAGAAACAACTCCAAGGGGCTGTCCACCAGTTCTGCAGGTGGTACCCAGCCCCAAGAAACCCCACCAGCCCCAAACAGTAACTCACTCAATAACACATCTTTGACTGGCATTGTCTCCCACCTTGCTCCTCTACTTCTGTTTCCTGGGATCACCTCCTTAATAAATTACTCAAGTCCTCATCTCGGGCTCTGCTTCCAGGGGGCCCTGAACAAGTGGGCAGGGTTCATTGCCACGTACACAGCAGCCACTAAATGTTCCTTCCCAGCTGAACTCTGCCTGCCCAGGAAGTCTGGTTCGCCCCCCCTTGTGAGTAGAAGAGGTGAACATGATCTCAGGCCATCTTCTCTCTAAAAAATAATATTAATTTATGAAGCATTTACTATGTGCAGGGCCATGTTCAGCAGTTTATCTCAACCTCCTACTGGTCAGCACGAGTGTCACCCATGCTTTACAGGTGAGATAACTAAGGCTTTAAGATGATAAGTTACTAAATGGTGAGGCCCAGATTTGACCCAAGGGTGGTCTGACTCCGAACTCACGCCCCTAACCATGGCCATGTGGAGACTAGTCCAACTGACTGTTGGTCAACTTTGACAGGGGGTGCAGCACTGTGTCTGGTACTGAGCAGGAGGTAAGGGTTCGGAGAGCAGGTCCAGCCAACCTGGGCATGTAAGGGGTTTGCAATGTAAATCCTGGATCCTGCATTTTTGGAAGAAGAGATACCTGGTGTTGTGGACCTCCTCCAGGACTCAGAGGACCAGCTGTGGGTGGAAAAGCCAAGCCCACTGGTTAGTGCTGGAAGGAAGGGGCTCATTATATGCATGGAATTATGGAATCCTGGGGTTGGACCCAGACCCAACCCAGTGCCCTCGAGTCGATTCCGACTCATAGTGACTCATAGCGACCCTATAGGTTCCTGGGGTTGGAAGGAACCTAAAAATTCACATGTCCCTATCTCCCAGGCCAATATTTATTAATTCACTCATTCATTCACCACAAGCCTCCATTAAGTACCCACTGTGCTAATCCCTGAAGATACAAAGATGGATGAAGCCTAGTGCAGGAATTAAGTTCACTAAAGCATCCTAAGTGCAACAAAAGGACATAAAGGAAAAAGTGGCCCTTCTACCAAGGGGCATACTGGAAGGAGTAGCTTCACAGAGAAATGGCTATCTCCCCTCAAGGGCTTGAATTCCCTCAGACACATCACCAGCAAATCATGCCCAAATACTTCCCATGATAGTGAATCTACCATCTTCCTGTCTCTGTATTAAGAAAACAAGAGTAAGAAAGAGAGAGAGAAGGAAAGAAACGGAAAAAGACTGAAAGAGAAGGAAAGAAAGAGCTTTCCTGTCTTATACTGGACAGACTCTGCCTTCTTCCAGCTCCACCTGTTCAGGTACTAGTTCTTCTGCTTGAGGCTCTGAAAAGCTTGTCCACTCAGTCTTCTCCTTCAAACAGATGGGGTGGTGTCATGGATTGAATTGTGTCTCCCAAAAATATCTGCCTACTTGGCTAGGTCATGATTCCCAGTATCGTATGATTGTCTACCATTTTGTCATCTCATGTGATTTCCCTGTGTGTTGTAAATCATATCACTATGCTTTAATGAGATGGATTGTTGTTGTTAGGTGCCATCGAATCAGTTCCAACTCACAGTGACCCTATGCACGACAGAACGGAACACTGAACCATCCTCACAATCGTTGTTATGCTTGAGCTCATTGTTGCAGGAACTGTGTCAGTCCACCCCATTGAGGGTCTTCCTCTTTTCCACTGACTCGGTACTCTGCCAAGCATGATGTCCTTCTCCAGGGACTGATCCCTCCTGACAACATGTCTAAAGTATGTAAGATACAGCTTTGCCATCCTTGCTTCTAAGGAGCATTCTGGTTGTACTTCTTCTAAGACAGATTTGTTCGTTCTTTTGGCGGTCCATGGTATATTTAATATTCTTCGCCAATACCACAATTCAAAGGTGTCAATTCTTCTTCAGTCTTCCTTATTCATTATCCAGCTTTCACATGCATATGATGTGATTGAAAATACCATGGCTTCGGTCAGGCGCACCTTAGTCTTCAAGGTGACGTCTTTGCTCTTCAACACTTTAAAGAGGTCCTTTGCAGCAGATTTACCCAACGCAATGTGTCTTTTGATTTCTTGACTGCTGCTTCCACAGCTGTTGCTTGTGGATCCAAGTAAAATGAAATCCTTGACAATTTCAATCTTTTCTCCACTAATCATGATGTTGCTCACTGGTTTAGTTGTGAGGATTTTTGTTTTCTTTATGTTGAGGTGCAATCCATAAAGAGATGGATTAATGGCAGTTATATTGATGAGATCTATAAGATTAGTGTCTTAAGCCAACCTTTTTTGAGATATAAAAGAGAGAAGCAAGCAAACTGATAGGGGAACCTCATACCACCAAGAAAACAGTGCTGGGAGCAAAGCACATCCTTTAGACCTGAGGTTCCTGCACTGAGAAAATAAACTTCTCTTTGTTAAAGTCATCCACTCATGGTATTTCTGTTGTAGCAGCATTAGATAACTGAGACAGATGGTCATTCCAATAGCACCAGGTGCCCCGACCATCTTGGCCCAGACATGCCTTGGCATCACTCCAAGCTCACTGCCAAGCACCCCTGCCCGTTTGCCACAGTGCAGCACCAAGAACTGACCATGCATGTCCAAGAGAGGTCTGTCTATTACGGAGGGGAGCAGAATCCACACTGCCCTGGTTCTGAACACTGTTCTCCTAGAAACACATAAAATCCAAACGTAGATCTGAATTCCATTTTGCCCCATAGCAGCCATGTGACCTTGGGCAAATTTCTTAATCCCCTTGAGCCTCAGTTTCTTCATCTGTGACATGGTAAGAATACTTCCCTCAGAGGCCTGCTATGAAGATTGGATGAGATCGTGTATGCAAATGCATGCGAATGATTAGCAGAGCGCCTGTCACATAGAAAGCACTTGGCATTTCTAACATTAGCTGCTCCCTCAGTACTTTAAATACAGACCCAAAGCAAGCTTGTAGCCATTTACGAATGTGACATCTTTAAGCCATGTCTTCTCCATACCACGCTTCTGTAAGTAGGTATTTAACTCCACCAAATTTCACCTTTAAAGGTATTTCCTGCTACAGGCTGCCAGACCATTGTGTATCTCATTTTGCTCTTATACAGTTAAGGCAGAGTCTGCTAAGATTGTACTAAACCCACACCCTCCACCTCTGGGGCACATACCTCATTTAACATGTGTGGCCATGTGGCTGAGTGTTGGCCAATAAAGTGTGGGCAGAAATGATGCACCACTTCTCAGCCTGGCCCTTTCAAATTTCCTTCTGACCTGCATCCTTTTTATTTCCCCATCTGCCAGGTGGGAGGGAATGTCTGAGGTCCCAGCAGATGGGAAGTTTAAGACAGAAGATTCCTGGGTCCCTGAGTCACCACATGGAAGGGTGCCTGCTGAATACAGCATCTGACTTTGCAAGAGTGAGAAATAAATATTTATGGCGTAAGCCACTAGAATTTGGGGTCTTATTTGTTACAGCAGATAAAACCAAAAAAAAGGTGCCATGGCGTTGACTCCAACTCACAGCAACCCAACGTGTGCCGGAGTAGAACTGCACCCCATAGGCTTTTCGCTGGCTGAGTTTTTGGAAGCAGGTCACCAGGCCTTTCTCCTGAGATGCCTCTGAGCGAACTCGAGACTCTCATCTTTCAGGAAGCAGCTGAGCACATGGACCATCTGTACCACCAAGGGACTCCTACCGCAGCTAAGGCTATTCAACAAGGTACTTTCTTCTCTTCATTCCAGCATTCTGGGACACATAAGATGTCCTGCAGGAGCCCTGCAGTGAGCTGCCAGGCTTGGCCATGGGGAGGCTCACTTAATGACTCAAGGTGGCACAAGCTTGTGCTAAAAAGCAGGCCATGCAGACAGCAAGCACTGCGGGTGCAGGCCAGGGCTTTTGGCAAAGGTGCCATTGTGCTCGCTCATCTACCATGTGCAATTAACAAAGCTGAATCTCACCAAACACCACTCTAACTCCAGAGAGTTCCATGGACTTGTCCAAAGTCCCACAGCTGGTTTGGGACCAAGCTGAAGCTGGTCTGGGTCTCTTTGCTTTTAGTCCAGGAGTTTTCCCCCCGGCAGACATTCTGGTGGAAAGAATCAAGGTCACATAGAAAGCACTCTCCCTTTCTGGCATTTACTACTCAAAGGGCTCATCCAAGCCACCTGAATCCAAAGAATAAGTCCTTCCTTTCCAGTGCAATTTCCCTGACCACTTCTTCTAATACAACACCCAAAGACATGCTCCTGGGAAACAGGCTTCCACGAGTGACAAAACCTAAGACCTGCTCAAATGCACACCATGGGTCAAGAATTAACACCTTTTTCCGTATTGCTAGGAAACGGAAACTCAGTCATTATATTAAACCTAACGAGAGACCTGGATTTCCAGACTTTTACATGCTTTTTTTCTCTGTAAATATTAGCTTTTCTATTGAAGCAGCTTTTTTTCAGTCTCTTGTGCTTTTCAATGTTTAATTAATGGGCTCCCAGCACTCATTATACGCTGCCCTCTAAAAGCTGGCTCAAAATCAGCTTGCTTTGCAATTGCGGCCTTTTCCTTCCTGAAAGTTTTAAAGAGATTGTGAGGCCACACTCTCTGAAGACCACCGGGCCCCAGGACAGGCAAGTCAGAGTTCTCTCCACCCCTGAGTGCTGGGCCCCTTGAGCCTCATTTTCCCTATCTGGACAATGGGGATAAAGGTAACAACAGCTTCCACATAGGGTTTTTGGAGGGATGGAGTGGGATCCTAGGAACTGGGAAGTGTTTAATAAGAGGGGGTGCACTTACTTTTTTTACATACGTACTAAATAAGTGGGAGCAGTGGTGGCTGAGTGGTAGAATTCTCGCCTTTGATGCAGGAAACCTGGGTTCGATTCCCAGCCAATGCACCTTAAGCTCTGTCACCACCCATTTGTCAGTGGAGGCTTGCGTGTTGCTATGACACTGAACAGGTTCCAGTGGAGCTTCTAGACTAACATAGATGAGGAAGAAAGGCCTGGTAATCTACTTCCAAACAATCAGCCACTAAAAACCCTATGGATCACAACAGTCCATTCCCTTTGTGCAAGGGATCTCTACAAGTCAGGGTCTGACTTGACAGCAGCTAACAACAACTCAATAAATTAAGCCCTAAGAAAGAAATGTTTTCTAAGAGATTTTAGCAGATGCTGTTGGTGGCCTGAAACATGGAGTCTGATTTGTTCACAGCAGCTCATCCTACCTTCACACCTGCCTGACTTCTGCTTGCACCTCTCTGCCTGGGGGCTCTTTCTGGCTGTCAAAGTCAAGTTTCCCCATCGGGAAATATTGGGAGCTTCACGCACCCAGGAGCAGCTCGCATGGCTGACGGAGCTGGTGGGTAAACACTAGCCTCCTTGCTCCTTGTGGGTTCTACACTGCCTCGCAGAGCTCCCCAGAGGGACTAAGCTCCAGTCGCCCACAGTGACAGATCCTTGATCATGTGCCCCCGTTTCTCAGTATCCTTCCATTCCTCGTCTCACTTTCCTACTCTCTGACCTTCAGAGCCCTGATAAACCACTCGCCCTTGAATCCTCCAATCCAGGTCTGCTTCTAGAAGACAGCATAGTTCAGGAATACACATCTGTAACCCAGTGGCGTCAGAAGCCATCTAACTTCAGGAGGAAAGGTCAGAATCACCGTCAGCCCAAAGCTGATCCCTATGAGGTGGAGGGCAGACATGCCTCCACTCTCCAACCTTTTTACCAATTCTGATACCAGCCGTCCTCCCCAAGGCACTCTCTACTTCTCTTCTGGGTATGATAATTCATTACAATGGCCACACAGAACTCACGACCATACTCATGATTCTGTGGTTTATTAGGGAAGTAACAGGCTACAACTCGGAAGTAACAGAAACAACTTGAAAGTAACAAAAACAACTCAGGAGACAGGATAGAGTTCATCAGTCAGGACAGCTTCCAACCAAGACAACTCTCAGCTCCTTCTCGGCCATGCCCATAGGCAGGCCGGGCTTTTCAGCTGTGCCCGCGGGCTGGGCCCTGCTCAAGCCTCTGCCACTGGCCCTGCTCAGGCCTGGCCTCTGCCACCTACACCAGCTTGAGCTTGGCCTCTGCCACTGGGCTGCACAGGGGCAAGTGCTACAGCTCTTTTCGCTCCGCCGTTAAGAGCCCACAGGCACCACACTCTGCCAGCAAGCCTCCTGCCCATAGGCACTCAGCTCTCTTGCTCCTTGGATTGGCAAACCCACTGCAGCCACCTCATACCTTCAGCCAGAAAGCCCATCGCAGCCGTCTTGCACTGGTCTCCTGGCTCTTGCTGCTGCTGTCTCCTGCCACTGCCACCTCACACCACTGTCGTCTCATGCCGCTAGCTATCTCTTGCAGTCTCCAGTGTTACAGCCCTCTCTGTCTCTTGGGTCTAGGAATTTCTCAGCGCAGGGACCCCAGGTCCAAAGGATGTGCTCCACTCGTAGGTAATGAGTGGGATTGTCTCTTTTTATAAGCCTACAACTCCCATCAAGACCATGAACTGATCAATCCCCTTGGTAGGCCACAGTCACCTAATTTGCTTGGTAAACTGTTCAGTCCTGGCAAGGGTTTTATACATCTTATTGGCATAGTAAACTGTCCTATTCTTACAAGGGTTTTATGCCCCTTATTTGTACAGTAAACTGTCCAATCTCTTTGCAAGATTGTGGCCTAGTAAATCATCTTGGTAGAACTACAAACCCAGGACCAGAAAGACCGTATATGAAGTGAAACCAATGCACTGTAGACCACTCCTTGGCCCTTTTTGGCCATAGGTTCTTATACATACTTAACATTTTGGAAGGTTATTTCCCTCTCCCAACATTTCACCAGCCCAAATCAGTCACTGGCAATTAGTCCTTCAGTAGGAGAAAAACTCCTTTCGGGGTGAAGTCACTCAGGCACCAGCCACTCGGGTTTGCTGTGTGTGTTCATCTGACCTGGCCAGGATCTCTAAAAGTCATCTAGGCTTCACCTTTCCAGGCCTCTGATCAAATTTATCTGAGAGAATATTATTCCCTCGCTCTGAGTCTCTAGAGGTATCAGCATAGCAAAACCTTTCGGTGACTTTAGATTCTGCCACTGTACTCCAGTCCAGTAGTGCCTCCCCCTTAGTCCACTCTTTCAGTTACAGCTTCTACAATTACAGTTTTACAATCATAATTGCCCCTGTTAACAACTGACACTCACAACTGAATCATATAATCGTATCAGCATCTTCCCCCACGCTTTCTTCCCCAGACCCATCAGGAAAAGAGGAATCTACTCAATGGGGATCCTTCCTTGTGCTCCTCATCTTGAGTGTAAGCACACTCATGAAAGTGTGTAGGCCAGTCACTCCATGCCTTTACCTTTCCTGTTTTAGACAGCCAGTGTTTAAATTGCCTGTTCTATCGAACTGGTACTTTGAGGAGAAAAGCATGTTTCTTGGTCTCAAGAACCTTCTGTTCCAGTTGGAATTTTGAGTAACTGCATCCATAAGTAAGGTCCAGTCCAGGGCAAACCATCAAATTGCAGCAATCTACGCTAACTCACAGTGTCAAACATCTCTTTCTCCATTCAGTACAGGTCTGGTAAGCTCATTCCTAACTCCTGTGAGTTAGGTCAACAGGTACCAGCCAAGGGCCAGGACTCCATACAACTCCCTGCACTTCAGACCAGCCAGCTTCTTCTCTTTCTCCCCATACCTAGCCATCTGGAGTTGGGTCAACAAATGCCAGAGGAACATGTCCAAACTCCGCCTATCTCTTCATTGCTGCACCTCCCCCCTTTCCACTCATCTTGTAGACTCAGGCGGTCACCTCAACTGAAAAGACTAGGCTGTCTACTTGCTGCCTCTCCTTAACTTTAAGTCCTGTAAGGGGGTTCTTCTGATGGGCACTGACATTTCCTACCTTGATGCACCCAATTACAAATTGCTTGCCTGAGTTCAAAGAGTAAAACTCCTTTTTTTTTCCAACTGCTCTCCCAGCAGTTCTGGTTCGGTATGAACGTCTTTCAAATACAAATATCCTGCTCCAAAGTTTTTCTGTGGGGCTCACATTTTCAACCCAAGCCCCCAGTACTCTATACACAGGGCTACTGTATTGAAATGAACAACCTGTGTTTCTTTTTGGGCAAATCTTCTAGCATATCCAATCAGTATTGCCTGAAGGTGGAGTTACATGCTCTCTGTTTTCTACAATATTCAATGTACATCTCTACCATAGCTTTAGGTCTGTTTTACAACACAACACCAGGTATGGGAAACATTCCTTTGGCCAGAGTACATTCAGATAAACACATAACCTTTTTAAACATTCTGGTTTCATCTTCTCTCCAACCGTTGACTATCTTTCCATCCGCGTGCTTACAGTCTTGGGTCTCTGGGTAGAACCAGAAGATCCTGGTCCCTTGCAATCATCTTGCTTAACGTGCTAGGCTTTCACACCAAGCCATTCCAGATGCAACTTTCTTATCCTCAATTTCCCTATCTGTTGCTCCAGCATAAAATTTCTTACTTTCCTTTTATAGCCATTAGAGATAACAACAACCAAATTAACCTTCCAAGAATCAAAAGTTTCACTTCCCATGCCCTTTCATCTTTTCTCTTCCAAAGTCCCATGCTTCCAGGAGTCAGGAGCCATTGCAATGAATCTCACTTCTGACACCAACTATAACCTACTGGCATCAGAAGCCATCTAACTATAGGAAGAAAGACAAAAATTACCATCAGCCCAAAGCTGAATCCTATGAAGTTAAGGTCAGATATACTTTCACTCTCCAACCTTTTTTACCAGTTCTAGCACCAGCCACCCTTCCCACAGTGCTCTACTTCTCTACTGGGTTTGACAATTTGTTGCAATGGCCACACAGACCTCACAGATTATACTCATGATTATATAGTTTATTAGGGAAGTAACAGACTGCAACTCAGGATCAGGATCAACTTGGAATAACTCAAGAGACAGGATATCCTGACAGGACAGCTGCCAACCAAGACAGCTCTCAGCTCTTCCTTGGCTGTGCCCACAGGCAGGCTGGGCTACTTGACTGTGCCTATAGCAGGGCTCTGCTCAGGCCTCTGCTGCTGGCCCCCACTCAGGCCTGGGCTCTGCTGCTGACCCTCAGTCGGGCCTGGCCTCTGCCACTGGGCTCTGCTTGAGCAATTGCTATAGCTCTTTTGGCTCTGTTGTGAAGTGCCTGGAGGCACCCCACTTTGCCAGCAAGTCTCCTGCCTAAAGGCTCAGCTCTCTCACTCCATGGGTTGATGAGCCCATTGCAGTTACCTCACTCTCTGGGCTGGGAAGCCCTCCGTGGCCATCTCATGCCAGTCTCCTAGCTCTCACCACTGCTGTCTTGCGCCACTGCTGTTTCATGTCCAGTGTTAGAACTCTCTCTGTCTCCTGGGTCTAGGAAGTCCTCAGTGCAGGACACATTCCACTCCTGGCTCTTCTTCTTGATTGTAGTGAGGTCCCCCTCAACCTCTGTGGGATTGACTCTCTTATAAGCCTACTCTTTCCACTAAGACCACAAACTGACCAATCCCCTTAGTAAGCAACGGACTCTGTCGGCATCAGCCGGAATTAGAAATAGCTCCTATTGTATGTGAAAGGGACAGCCATATGAAGAATCATTCTGTTGCTGGCTTGGTGAGGGCAGGAAGGCTTCTAGCTGCAATTTAAGAAATGGTCTGCCCGGGCAGTATCCCACAGTTTTGCTAAAACATTGCAGCAGGTACACGGTATGGAACTCCATGTTTGTACACGCTCAGGATCCAGCGTGTCCCTGCTCAGACAGCAAACGGCTTTGTTTTCCACCCCTTCATCTGACACAACACTGTCAGCCCGTTTTACTGAGACAACATCTGTACCCAATGCTTCCCCAGTGCCCTCCTCCCAGCTCAGGCTCCCTCTCCATAGATACCTGGGGCAGCCTGGACAACATGCCTGCTTCCTCTTTCTGCCTCTCTGACACTGGTCCTACAACCTGGTCTTACCTTACTCTGGTCATTGAAATTCTAACATTCTTTCAAGAGTCACTCAACAAAGCCTTTCTTCCAGGAACGATTTCTGGAATTTTTCCAAGTAAGTAACTCTCCTCTAGTCACAGTAGTGTGAGAATGAAAATTGTGACCCCATCTTTCTCGTACCTCATAATTCAGAAGTCAGGTTAGGGGAGCAGAAGGCAGTTTTCCCCTCACTGGGAAGCACCCTGGGGGCTGGGTTATTGTTTTTCTCATGTCTCTATACCATATGGCTTTGAGGGCACTTACATAGTCAGATCCATAAGAACTGGACGGATACTCAGCCCTTCTCTCTCCCCACAGCAATCCAGCTCCTTCCTAGATTCTGAACAGGAGCCTTCCTATCTGTCCTCCATGCAGTACCTGACTTGTTAGCTGGGGCATCAGCAGATGCGATGGGTGGATGGATTGGGTTACGTGGGACTAGGATGATAAAAGTAAACTACAGGGCATGAGTTTGCTCTTAAATTTACATTTGATATCTCTGAGCTTTGAAATAAATTAAATTCACCCAGATAGGAGGAAAACATGAATTCTAGTTGGTGTCAGTTTTAAAGTCTGTGGATTCTCAGATCACTATCTCAGCACAGACAAATTGTCAAGGTTGAGTCTGATTCTTTCCCCCATATTTGAAAAAGTGAAATACAATATATCCATAAGAACATGTAGTTGTCTTTATGGAGGAGTAAAACTCCTACATCCAATGAGAAACCCAGCCACTAACACCTCCACCCACCCAAAACTGGCTAAATGCAAGACCAAGAGCGATCTTGGTTCCACAGCTGAATTAAACCTTTCTCTCCCTTCAGATCCACCATAGGAATTAGCTGTGTTCATGTGGCAGAGAAACCATGTCCTTGCCAAATCAAACACTCAGCTCAGTGAGGCGTTCAGTTTAATTGGTTCTTATTCATTCAGGGACCTCTAAACTTGTCCACTATACAGGCCAAGTTTATGTAGACATAATTTATGGATAAATGAAAAAGAATGCAAGAAATTTGAGTCCCTTAGAAGAGAAATTAATTTTTTTTTGTTGTTTATTTTTGGCAAATCCAGGCTGTTACTAATACTTATTTTTGTGGGGCCCTAAAGAACAGGAGTCTCTAGGAGCCCTACTGGTGCAATGGTTAAGTGCTTAGTTGCTAGTCGAAAGGTTGGCAGTTCAAACCCACCCAGCAGCTCCTCGGGAGAAAGACTTGGTGATCTGCTCTCATAAAGATTACAGCCAAGAAAACCCTATGGGGCAGTTCCACTCTGTCACATTGGGTAACTACGAGTCAGAATCAACTCAATGGCAGCCAACAACAGCGACAACAACAAAGGAGTCTCATCATGTGCCAACAAAATGTACAGAATTATATAAGTCATTCATAGTGCTGCATAAATTCATCTCTAAGGTAGACGAATCGACCCAGACATACCTGTTTGGGTAGCCTTGCTACCAACCCAACATGTGGTCTTGTATGTGTGTGGTTTTGTTTTCTACAGAATCCCCGAGTGGTGCAAATGGTTAACATGCTTGGCTGCTAATTGAAAGGTTGGGGGTTTGAGTCCACAAAGAGGTACCTCAGAAGAAAGGCTTGGTAATCTATTTCTGAAAAATCAGCCACTGAAAAACCCATGGAGTACAGTTCTACTCTGACACACATAGGGCTTCCATGAGACAGAACCGACTCAGCAGCAATTGGCTTTTACTGGTTTGTTTCCTACAGAAGAGAAAAATTAATCAAAACCAAGCAAAAACACAAAGACAAAAATTTGGCACCATATTCCTACAAGATCTTGAGAACAAAAGAACATTGCTTATGATGAATGAGGTTCATTCTCGGACTTGGGGTGCTGCCCTGTGACATCGCATGCTCTCCTTAGTGCCAGATGAGGGTCGTCAACATACAGCAGTCCTAGAGGACACATTGGGCATCTGGCCCATCAGTGACGTGGTAGACGCTGCATGGAGATGGGTGCAGCAGTTGAAAGCAAACATCTGTACAGCGGGAGGGGTGCAATAAACCTTGTATGCAGTGAGGCCAGTTCACATGAAGAAAACCACAACGGAGCTGTACCTTCACCCAGCTACGCACTCACCTCTGGGCATGGTCACATATGCTCAGGCAGTCACAGGATGAATTCGGCATACCACTCTGGGGTACAGGGTATAGGGACCAAGGAGCAGCCACCTGCCTTTCCACAAACAGACTGCAGGTAAAGAGAGCCCCACTTGATGATCTCCAAAACCATCTCTCTGTATCACTCAAACAGTCACTGTACAAACCAGGCCTCCCTGAAATGAAGGCCTCCATTAAAAGTTCCATTTATCTTCCTGACGTGGTGAAAGCCACTTTATTTGAGCTTGCTCAGACACCTTTCATATCCTCAGAGGCCAGCACTTTTCCTTTCACTGTTGAGTGCATGGTTCCCATGCACTGGGGACTTGCCAAACTCAACTGGCTTCCTTTTCTTAATTATCATTTCATGTTTTTGCACACACAGGGCCACTGGGTTCAACCTCAAAGAGCTGAGAGTGCTTGGGGCCCTCATGCCAGAGGTCTTTTAGGGAAACCACTGTGTTCTCCATTAGTTCACTTGGGAATTAGATTTGTGCACAGAACTTTGTTCAGGAAATACAGCAGGACCTTGTAATGCCTCATTAGCATGCCTTCACTGCCATGTGGTAACGTGGTAGTGGGAATTTTCTGGAAGCATGAGGTGAGAGGTAAGCATGACAAATATCATGTCCAAATAGCAGTGGAAAGAAGATGAAGGAGGTTGGACACAAAGGGAACAGAACACATGCGGTACGAAGCACAGTGGCTCACTTGGCATCTCTGCTCACCTGCTATAAGAACGTTTTCCCACGGACACATGAGCCGTAGAGCAGAGTGATACTATACTAACCCAGGTGCCCACTGGCATCACCCTACCCTGAATGTTTGGATAAGCTTGCCTAGAAAAATCACAAAGTGTGAAACCTACGGTTCTACCCATGACCTCATGGGATTTTTGAGGACATTATGTTTGCCAAATCACTTCTTGCTCACTCTTTGATTCCTGCTGATTCTCAGTCTCTCATGTCCTTCCTCTTCTGCACCTTTCCTCCTTTCTCTCCTCCCCATGTTGACAAGATATGAGCACAGCCCATCAGCTTTAGATCTGCCCCTAAAGCCCTCAGTCACACAGGCCAGTCATGACTGCTAGACACTGCCAGGTGTTGGAAAGGCACTGGACATATCCAGGGCAAGTCCACTGGGAAGACAGACAAGGAGCAAGTAAACAAACAATTCAATAAATGACTAAAGAATATTTGAAGGATATGACTTAGGTTCGCTTCACAGTGACCCTATATAACAGAGTAGAACTGGCCCCTGGGGTTTCCAAGGAGTGGCTGATGAATTCGAACTGCTGACCTTTTGGTTGGTTAGCAGAGTAGCTCTTAACCATTACACCACCAGGGTTACTGGGAGTCAGAATCAACTCAAAGGCAATGGGTTTGCTTTGGTTTTTGTTTTGGCTTAGATCAGCGGCTCAAGAAAGGCCTCTCTGGGACTGGGATCTGAAGGATGCAAAAGAGCAAGCTACGATTAGTGCAAAAATCTGAGCATCACAAAAAGAGGAGACATCGTGTGCAAAGGTCCTGTAGTGGGAAGGCTAGTTTGAGGAGCAGAAGGAAGGCCAGGAGAGCAAGGGTGTACCAGCTGACACCTCCTCTAGACTCCCAGATCCCACCGTGCCTACTCTCTCTGTCTCTCTCTAACCCCCTCCTCTTCCTTCTACAGCTCACCAACAACCCAACACCAAAACTTCCTACTCACATGGGCAGCTCACTGATTATGCTGTTTGCCTTACTCTGAGCTACCCTCTAAAGGCTATTTTTCTATATCTATGGCTTATATTTATTATCTGTCTTTTGGAACTTTCCCTCTTGCCTTTAGTGGATACACCTCACTCCCCCATCCCTTCCTGTAGCCCTGCCATCCAAATGGGGCAAGCTATCTTCTGATGTGAACTTACTTCCCTAGCCACTGTAATTGGCCAACACGTGACCTATGCTGGACCGAAAATAGTCTCTCATTTCCCTGGGCATTGGGACTGGCGCAGGAACAGGCACATGTACTGGCTTTCCCCAGTCAGAACCCTTCCTTGGGATTTCCTAACTGGAAGTGGGGGAGAAGGCCCATTCTCTCCGGTGGCCAAGCTATAAGGAGGTAAGCCTAGATGTAGTGGTGACCATGGACCAGTGACCTGGGGAAAATGGGAGGAGAGAACAAGGCCATCCAAGCTGTTTCTTCCAGTGGCTGTTGACCAGCCACTCAGCTCCTGGCAGCATCCAGACAGAAAGACAGAGACTGGAGGGAAGACACCCCCTGGAGGGGATTCCGTAAGTACTGGAAGGCTCTCAGTGCACAAGAGCACACTGGATCAGATGGCACACGTGGACCCTTGGACAGGTGGAGAGGCATTCTTTCTCATACCTGTGTGTGAAGGCCAGAGACATGAAACTACAGGGTCGTGCCGAAATTCTGTTCAGGTCATTTTGCGCGTCTTTATATAAGGAAATTAGAGGAGACTACTCCCAACCCTTGAAGGATCATGGGTCAAATAGAAAACCCATTTGATTGCTCAGTGAAAATTCATCTTTGCCGCTTCCTCTTGCCAAATGTGTGACTCGGACCAGGCACTGGACCTTTCAGGGGAGATTTTGGTTAGCAACCCAGAGTTTTAACCACTGAGCCACCAGGGCTCATAATGGCCCTGAAGCAGCTCCCAAAATGACTGTACTTAACTGTGAGTAAAACATCATTCTACAGAGGAGAAACTCAGGTTTGGAGAAGCTCAGATATTGCTCAAATTTGTCCATATGGTAAGTGGCTAAGCCAGGACTTGAACTAGGGCTTAACTGACTTGGAAACCTGCTATCTTTCCACTACTGACTGTCCCAAAATACAGATGGCACATCTTGTAACCATTCTGGCTAAAACCAAGGGAGTAACTTGGTCCGCTGATCAACAAGCACCTGTCAAAAGATGTGCAGGGAACCAGTGGCAATACAAAGGGAAGATAGCACTTGGTTGTTACGTAGCTTTCAAAATTAGGCAACGGAATTATTGTCTGATGGCAACAAGAAGGGAAGGAGTCCCTTCCTTTCAGGTGTGTGGTCAGCATTTTCCTTTCCCTATATATACAACTCTAGTTAGGCCTTTTAAGAGTTCCATTTTTCTTCTAGGAAAAAATCAGAAAGTTCATTTCATGTCTATCAGACTGCAAAATCCCTTCACTCTGCAATTAGCCAAAAACAAATCACTACTTAAAGGCAGCCCTGCAGCCCATTAAAGGCACGCAAAGAAAAAGGGAGCATGAGGACAACATGCTACACTGTCCCTATTATGCACAGCTAGCCTTTCCCTCTTTCTAAGCAAAAGGCAAGTTCTCCAAAGAAAGATCATCCAGCACCAACCGTAAAGGTCTGGGTTCCCCAAGGTTCCCCAGAAAACAAAACCAAATCCACTGCCAATGAGTCGATTCCGACTCACAGCACCCCGGCAGGACAGGGTGACGCTGCTCCACGGGGTTTCCAAGGCCATAAATCTTTAAGGAAGCAGACTGCCACAATTTTCTCCCCCGGAATGGCTGGTGGGTTCAAACCATTGACCTTTTGGTTAGCAGCTGAGCACTTTAAACCACTGTGCCACCAGGGCTCCTCCAGGTCTCCATACTACCCGGCAATTGAAATGCCGCTCCTGCAGTATAAACGTTCTTGGGCTGAAGTCATCTGAAAAATGTTTCTTAATTTGTTCCCAAGACGCACCCCAACTCTCATTTCTAAAGTCGTTCCCTGCCTCTCTCACATCTTGCTTAGCTGCCTGCTTCTCGCTGAGGAGCCTTCCAGAGCCTCAGGACAGGGTCACGAGGAGGGCTGGTGAGCACCAAGCTCATGGACTTCCACAAGAGAGTGCAGTTCTGAGAGAATGAAGGGAAAGCTTTCCTTATGTGGGGGTTTCTGTCCACACAAATGTAGCCCTACATCTTTAGTCGTCTTGCTTTATAAACCACTGGAATTCCTGCTTGGAGATGGGAGCCTCTCCTAAGTTTCTCCCACCAAACTCCACGGCCCACCTCCCACATGGTATCAGAACAATTTTGATGGCTTTATCTTTCCCTTGCTTTTCAAAGACGAACACCAACAGTTGTGATTGAAAAAAAGAATCTAAGGAATGCAGACGCAAATCCAACACCCTACAGTTAGAAAACGTTACCTAAGTGTAGTCACTGCCTGATTCAAACAAAAAGTCTTGGTGCATTTTCCCTGAGGAACATTCATTAAAACCATGGCAAACATGATTTCTGAGGATCTGTATTTTGTATGTTCATCAGTTTGTGTGAGAGCTCTCTGTGATCTGACCCAGTTTCAGCTCTCTGAGTCTGAAAATAAAATACAAACGTTTCATGTAAAAGGACTCTGGTCATCTGTCACTAGCCTCCTAATAAAGTATGGGGCCATATTGCTCTACATATAACTGAAATGCCCCAGATGATACATCACAGAGAAAACTCATATTTCATTAAATACTGAGTGGGGAGAACTTTCTAAAGAGAGAGCTACTTGCACTGCATAAAAATATCTCTATCTTAATTGCAACTCCCTAAAGAATGGAACTATACTCCTTCTAAAGTAATTTAAGATACAGTCAGTTACAACCACCACCACCCAAAGAAAGTTCATCAAAGCTTGAAACATTTGTGGGGATTTCTACATTTCACAATGTAGAGCATTAAATAAGTTTTTTAAGATGCTTTGTTGAACACTCACCAAATAATGCATCCGCTACTAAGAGCTGTTCCCTCATCAGCTGAGGCAGCACAGCTGGGCAGGGCTCCACCACGTAAGTATGGCACGCCCTTTACCCAGTCAGACGAGAGGTTTGCGTTCCTGACTGAAGATTTCCTTTCCTTTTTGTTGTTGCACTTTTTTTCCTTCTCACTTATGATGTCTTGGGGTTTGGGACCGGGAGTAGTGGCAGAATCAGACTTTGGCTTGGAATTCTCTACGGGGTCATCGACCCGTAGTTCAATTATTGCAGAATGTTAGAAGATAATTCTCACCTACTCCTCACTTATCAACTATCTCATTATAAGACATTCTGAGTTTAAGACGATAGTAAAAATTCTACTTTCTGACTGTTTTGTGCATTAATAACATACGTCTAGAAGAAACAAATGCCGAAGAGCAAGGCAAGAGTAACACTGGCTGTCATGGTTAAGGTTATGTGTCAATCTGACTTGGCCATGATTCTCAGTAGTTTGGCAATTAGGTAATGATGTAATTTGGCAGTTATGTATTGATGTAATCATCCTCCATTTTGTGATCTGATAGGGTCATCCTCCATTTTTGTATAATGTTGATTTTTTCATCTAACGACTGGTCTTTGGAACCTAACCGTGTCAGTAAGTCAGGAGATAGTGTAGACTAATTTTAAGATGGTCATAGAAAGAGAGCAACCAAATACTTTAAAAATATTCAGGCACTTTTCCTTTTTTTCTATGATTGATTGATCTTTTTTTTTTTGCGTGTGTGTGCATTAGATAGTTTACAGAGCAAATTAGTTTCTCATTAGACAAATTAGGACATATACTCTTTTGTGACATCGGTTGCCAACCCAGTGACATGTCGACACTCCCCTTCTCGACTTTGGGTTCCCTGTTTCCATTCATCTAGCTTTCCTGTCCCCTCCTGCCTTTTTATTCTTGCCCTTCGACTGGTGTGCCCACTTAGTGTCATTTTGTTTTATGGGCCTGTCTAACCTTTGGCTGAAGAGTGAACCTCAGGATCGACTTCAGTACTGAGTTAAAAGGGTGTCCGGGGGCCATACTCTCGGGGTTTCCTCCAGTCTCTGTCAGACCAGTAAGTCTGGTCTTTTTTTGTGAGTTAGAATTTTGTTCTACATTTTTCTCCAGCTCTCCCAGGGACCCTCTATTGTGATCCCTGTCAGAGCAGTTAGTGGTGGTAGCCACGCACCATCTAGTTGTGCTGGACTCAGTCTAATGAAGGTAGTTGTGGCCCATCAGTCATTTGGACTAATCTTTCCCTTGTATCTTTGGCTTTCTTCATTCTCCTTTGCCCAGACGGGGTGAGACCAGTGGCTTATCTTAGATGGCCATTCTTAAGCTTTTAAGATCCCAGACAATACTCACTGCAGTAGGATGCAGAACATTTTCTTTATAAACTATGTTATGCCAATTGAGCTAGATGTCCCCCAAGACTATGGTCCCCAGCCCTTGGCTCAGTAACTCAGTCCCTCAGGGAATTTGGTTGTGTCTATGAAGCTTCTATGACTTTGCCTTGGTCAAGTTGTGTTGACTTCCCCAGTATTGTATACTGTCTTACCCTTCACCAAAGTTATCACTTATCTATTGTCTAGTGTCTTTCCCTCCCCGCCTCTCCCCTCGATTGATTTTTAACATCTGAAATTCTCCATTGTTTACTGAACAATGTACTATGTAATATAAAGATCACATATCAACCTATTTGATTTTGTAAAGTAGGTGAAAGGTAACTACCTGCTCTGGGGTTTGGTTTGTGCTAAGCCTTGTGCTTATACAGACTTACGTGGTATTTCTACGGCCCCAATGCACAGCTTTGGAAGGACTAAAAAGTATCTCCCCTCTTATAGTCACTCAACTCACCTTAAACCAATAGGATTCAAACCTGATTTCTAAAGACCCTAAAACTAAATTATTCTCTGACCCTTTGCAACATTTAACACTTGTATTACCATCAGGAAATTCCTTCTTATTTCCAAGTTAAATACTCTGTGTCGCAGCTTATGCCCCTGCCATTTCTCAGTGTCTACATGTTGCCCAAATGGATGTGGAGAGAAAACTCCTTGCCTTCAGACAGAGAAAACATCTTGTTAGCAATGATTATCTGACTGAATTTACCTTTCCTTTTTTTCTAAGTCAACCAATTTCCTGAGTGTATTGTTGGTTTTCCATTTCAGATCATATGAAACTGTGTAGGATTACTGCTTCGGCCTCTGCGTCAAAGTTTCTGAAGGACTGCGGTTGAAGCACTCAGATTTACCTTTTCACTCAGCTGCAGTTCTGAGTGCAGCAGGAAGGGGGTGCTTTGCAGCTGTTCACCTGGCCCTGTGACTGAGGTGCCCCTGAGACTCCCTCACAGATCTTCAACCACCAGAAGCCAGGAGCAACGCTGACATCCATCCATGTGTAGGTGGGCGTTGCGGTGCGCTTCCCATACGGCTCACAGCCAGTGACTGAGCACCGCAGGAACAGAAAGGCAGGCCCATCCCTGGGAGACAAGGGATTCCTCTGATGGCCAACTTTACCTCCATGGTTCCCTGACGGTCTTGACAAACCTTCCGTAATATGCCCAGCCCTCCCAGAGGATGCTTCCACACAACCTTCCTTCAGCTGAGGTCAAACTGCCTGGTGGTCTGCCGCCTCTCCCAGACTTACCCAGCTCCCTTCCCATCTTCTACCACACAGGCATTTCCCCAACAAAACCCCTGCATGTTTAATAAGGCCTCGGCCTCTGCTCACTGGGGTTTTGGACTAGCACGATGGCCTTGAGCACATCATATACCGTCTCCTGGTCTATCACAGGAGGGGCTGGGCAACCTGAACAATCAAAGTCCTCACCAGATTGCTTGCCCACACCCTCACTTCCCACTGCCCAATGGCCATATCAAGATGCTTTATCTACCTGACCCCAAAGCTCCTTTACCCCCAGCAGAGGTACCTGACTGGACTGGTGTCCTGAGGTCTAGCAAATGGTGAGAGGACACTGCCAACAGGGGCCTTCCCATTGTATTAGGATCAATGACAACCTCAAAGGCCAAGATTTCAAAATGGGAAGGACTGAGCAAGGGGTGACTGTGTTTGTGTGTGCGCATGTGTGTGTGAGCATGTGTACATGCACAGATGTGTACATGTGTGTATGTGCATGAGTGTGTGCTTGTGTACAGGCGTGTGTGTGTATGCATGTGTACATATGTGAGTGTGTGTGTGCATGTTAGAACATATATGAACAGTGTATGTGTGACTGTGTGATCAAAGACTGGGGCAGGGGCATCTCAAGGGAGAAGGGCTGCTAACATGGATCAGCTGATTTTTATGCACTACTTTTCCCATTAACTCTCTCCCTGAGGGCAACAGAAATCCTCCAGTACAGGGCTCTGTTTTTAACTTCCACACAAATAAATTCGGAAAATGGCCTCTCCCTCCCTTTTCTCACCGTTTGCTCCGCTCCATCCATGCCCATCTCTTCCTCCTTTCCTACCTCCTCTCCTCTATCTTTTTTATTCCTTCTCTCCCAACGTCCATCCTCCTTTACTTTCTTTCTTTGGAGACCAGAACCCTGGTTCTGGCTGGAGTCTGCACCTGCCCAAGCAGTGAGCCAAGGGTGAATCCTCTTTTGATTTTCCGTGATCTCTGCTTTAATCCTCCTTCCATTCATTGGTCTGAATTGAGAAAAGAGAACGATGGTGTCTTTGGACTAGTAAAACTCGTGCCAGCAGAGATCCAGGACCAGACCCCAAAGATGGGCTTTACCCCAGCAAGAGCTGAAGCTCAGCCAGAAGCAAAACAACAGGGTTGGGGGTGGGGAGAGAAAGAGACCACAGGAAGCACGTCCCTCCTACCCCACCCTCCATCATGCCTCCAACCCCACTGGCACCCTGCAGAACACCTTCTTACATCTAGTAGCAGCTAGCGGTGGGCAGCCTCCTCCCTTCATCCCATTTAATCACAGGCCGAGGCCCTCCCCTTTTCTCTAAACTGGGCAGAGAGGCTTCCCTGCTGAAGCTCTGGGTTAAAAAGGAGAGATTTATGGTGAGGAAATTCTCCTGCTTTAGGGTGACATAACTTTAAATCAGATGACGTGCTTGTAATCAGCAACACTGGGTCAGCTTGAAATAAAGATGGAATGGTTGCCCTTGTGCTCTCCACGAGGGCAGATTTACAAGCCCCTGGATGAACTGTGCACACATTCTATTGGCCGGGGCATTATTTAGCAGATGGCAGGGCTTTGAAGACAGTCCTCAGAGAACCTCCTTGTCAAGTGAAAAGTGAAGGGGGCAGCAAATTAAAATGACTCAGTAAATTCAAGTCCAAACATGTGTCTCTCTGCTGGCATGAACCAGGCTCAAGAGAAGATTATTCCCTGAGATGGGGGAAATAAAGTTATAGAGATGGAGTCTGCATCCCCTCTGCATTTCCTTACATTTCCCTACATGGCACTCCCTGTCTTTCCACCACACTGTTCATCATAAAAATAACGGACGTAGCAGTATCTGCTTGGCTAACAGGGAATGAAGAGTGTGATTCTTTTCCCCCCCAAATCATTATGTTGGACCACACAAAACTGTTATTCCTGTATGTTAATAGTGGTGACATATAAAACCAAAAACCAAACCCAGTGCCCCACAGAGTTCCCAAGGAGCGCCTGGCGGATTCAAACTGCTGACCCTTTGGTTAGCAGCTGTAGCACTTAACCACACCACTACCAGGGTTTCCAACCAGCTTCATATGAGTTGTCCCTCAATTATTTCTTGGTGAGAACAGAGGCGAAGGTGAGAAGGGTGGGGGGTAGCTGAGTCGTTTGCTTTCCTCAATGCGGTTCACACCTCTTCCTACATTTAGTAACTCTCAGAGAAACAAAACTCTGGTGGCTAACAATTGTAGCCTACCAGGGGGGAAATTATTTCCAATGTTTACAAACAGTGTTGTATTTCCTTTTCAAATACTTATGGGTGGGAGCAGTAAAAGAAACACTGGATGCTTTAAGAAAGCATCTTGTGCTTGCTGTAATTGAGAAAAATTACTGTCTATTACATGTTTATAAAAACCCAAAGATGCTCATAAGGACATTGATGTCATAAGGATATTTGACATTCGTAGACTGTACTGCTCCTAAAAAGTCATCCTCATCCACTACCTGGGTAACGCAGGTAATGAACAGCTCCATTTTTAGAGCAGAGGCTGTAGAGATAAGGGAGTTCCAACTTGACCTTACGGCCAAGAAATGATGAAAGTTGGAGTAGACAAGAACTCAAACCATGGCCCATCTGTCAGTTTGCTGTACTATAGTGGCTTGTGTGTTGCTATGATGCTGGAAGCTATGCCACCAGTAGGCCAACATCAAATAACAGCAGGATCACTCATGGTAAACCTACTTCTGAAAATTAGCCAGTGAAAACCCCATGGATCACAATAGAATACTGTCCAATATAGTGCTAGATGATGAGCCCCCTAGGTTGGAAGACACTCAAAATGCACAGTGGCCACAACAATGGACTCAGACTTACCAATGACCACAAAGATGGTGCAAGACTTGACAATGTTTCCTTCTTCTGTGAGTCAAAGGTTTCTATGAGTCAAAACCGACTTTATGGCAACTAACGGTAACAACAAGAACTCAAAACCCCAGTCTGGGGTCTCTTATCTTCTGCCTTGCAGATATAGACTAAAGATTGTCCATGCCATCCCCACTCACTCAAAAGACAGCTCACACCAGCACTGCAAACTTACTTTGGTCGGTGGTAGTGCAGGCTTTATCGTACTGAGGAAAAGGAACATTGGTAGACAAGTGCAGTTGGAAGGTTCCACCATCCGGAAGTCATACCTCATCCAGAGCCTTGATGTTCTCAGCAGAGGATTTCTCAGCCCTTCCTAATGGTGCTCTAAATTCTAGTCAGACAGCTATTCTTAAGAAGTCTGAGAGTTTCACAATTCTTGTTTTATGCACAGTATTAATGCTATATAACCATGACGATGCTCCAGGACTGGGCACCATTGTGTTCTGTTGTACATAAGATCGCCACGAGTTGGAGCCAACTCAAGGATAACTAACGTCAACATTTAATACAATATAGAATGGATAGCACTGTCCAAGCTCACAGAACATTCAAGCCAGCAAAACGAGAAAGAGCGACTGGATTTTACTGGTGTGAAAAGAACTGTTTGAAGCAAACAAGAAGATAGCAGAAGTAACAGCTGGCAGACAACCTTCAAGGCAATGAACAATAACTGCAATCATTGGCCAGGCTGGACATTTGTAATAATGCTACCGAGTTATTAAGAAATGGTTAAGCAATGTGTAGTAGAAAGTGTAAGAAGGCAAGAAAGTATTTTTAAAAGTTTGCTCTGAAATACAATAAAACCAAAGCGGGCTGTGTTCTATTGTTGTTGAAATGATGTTTGAAGGAGTATTTCAATTATTTCAGCAATTCAAATGAGTAGCACCGCAATGCAAAATTCCTGATGTGTTCCTGAAAATATGCTATTTTGTTGTATGTGTGCGGAGAGCAGAAGTTTTGATAAGCTTTTAAAAATGTAGATCTATCCACTGATAGAAAAGCTGTGCACGAATACACAGAGCCACACCATTCGCCTAAGAGAAAATACCTTCTAAAAATGAAGGAAGCCCCAAGGAACACATTAGTGGAACGATTCCCACTGCCTTCAAGTCCCTTCAGTCTCCAGCAAAGACTTTTTCCAAGACAGATCTTTATCCTTTCTGGGTCACCCCAGGACAGAGCTACGGGAAGGACATGAGGAAGGACGGGCCTTTAACAGACAGAAGCATCACAGGTATCATCTCACAACGTTCTCCAGCCAGAAGCTTGTTTCATAATGAGAGTCGTCTTGCTTCCTGCCAGGCACAAGGCTGCCTCGCCCGTCTCAGAGCAGAATTCTAAAGCACATGTGGTATCAGGGAAGTTGGGAAACAAAAAACATTCATTTTTTAACAGGAGTTAGTTACATTTTTACATAATATGCTCAATATATTTTTCTTAAACTTCCAGACACCTTTTCAGGTAAAGTACCTCTAAATTTAAAGCAGTTGGTCCAATAGTTAATCTGAGGGAAGTGAAGTAAGTGCCCATTTTCCCTGTGTGCCTAGAGTGTGGGGACACTGCAGTGTGCCTACTCAGCCTCATCCATGATCATGGTTTTACTGATATCCTCATGCCAGGGGCTCAAAAATCTGACGTGCCAGCCCCCCCCCCTACCCCATACTCCAGGCCCACTGGACATCTGCCTTTCAAATTACACATGACTGAACTCATTCATGCCCTCCCCCCGCACCACCACCCCCCACACACAAACATCTTCCTCCCCTGTGTTTCCTGTCTCAGTCATGGATACCCCAATTGCCCCCTTACCTTCGCTCAAACACCCAAGAGTCCCTCTCAGTTCTTGTTATTCCCTTGTTACCCACATTCAATCAAGGGCAAAACCTCTAAGCCAACCCTTCCGTTCCCTCCCAATCCTGCTGTCACAGTTCAGGGTTCACCGCCACGTGCAGCAGCCTCAGAACCTACCTGCCTACGTCCAAGCTTATTTCCTCTCAAATCCATTCTCCAAAGAGCCACCAGGGTGATGGCCTACTAAAATCTCAAATGGCACAGCCCATATGGAAGGGAACTTGGCAACATCTCACAAAATGAGCTACGCATTTGCTCTTTAATGAGTGACCCCATTTTCAGGAGTTTACACAGAAGATCCAGCTCCACAAATCCAAATAACTCACCATACCGTTATCTGTAATGGCAGAATATTGGAAACAACCTAAGTGCCCATCCCTAGGACACTGGTTAGATAAACAGCTTTATATCATACTGACATTTGAATGTAAGTATATAATTCCAAAAAAGAAATATGAAGATGAAAAAACAAACCCTAAAGCTGTATATAAATGAAGGTACCTAACTATAAATTTATAACAGCACCACACACACACACATACACATAGAATAAATTCAAGTAATTCTGAACACAGTACTCTGATTACACACCTTTAGTGGGATATATTCTAAGGACAAAAATAACTACAAAGAAATCTTACATTTTACTTAGGGGGTTTGCTGTTGTTGGTGGAGTTACTGGTATAGTCATTCAGGAATGGCTTTGTATACATTGTAAGATAGAGCAAATAAGTAAATGTATTAATATATTTGGTAACCAGGCTCTCAATGTAGGGGTATGGAATAGGGGGAAATAGGAAAGAATCTTGTGATGAATTGGATTCGATGGTATAAACTTTAAAAATAAAAATTTCCTAGCATTCTCCACTCAAAGGGTCTAGAAGCAAGGGCCTTTTTACAGCAATGGCCACGTATAACACTGAGATTTTCATTTTTAATTTCCATTCCTTGCTTAAAAAACAAAAAACCATGGCTCCTTGAAAAAGTGGTTAATTCCAAGTGTGGGGCAGAGAAAGAAGTATGGCTGAAAGTCTGGAAGTGCTGAACATCTAATGGGAACTCATCAAGGACAACGAGCCAGTTTGAAGGGGCCAAATTTGAGATAATTTGAGCATCAACAAGAATAAAGGCATTAATGGGCTATAACATATTGAATAAAAAAGAATCCCATGAGTCCCTAAACCCATTGCCGTCCAGTCAATTCCGATTCATTGTGACCCTATAGGACAGAGCAGAACTGCCCTATAGGGTTTCTAAGGAACGGGTGGTGGATTCGAACTGCCAACCTTTTGTTTAGCAGCCTAGCTGTTAACCACTACACCACCAGGGCTCCCATGAGTCTCCGTCATTGTTGTTGTTAGGTGCTGTTGAGTTGGCTCTGACTCATAGTGAACCTATGTACCACACAACGGAACACTGTCTTACAATCGTTGTTACGCTTGAGATCATTGTTGCAGCCACTGTGTCAGTCCACCTTGTTGAGGGCTTCCTTTTTCCCGCTGACCCTGTACTCTGCCCAGCATGATGTCCTTCTCCAGGGACTGATCCCTCCTGACAACATATCCAAAGTATGTAAGACGCAGTCTCACCATCCTTGCCTCTGAGGAACATTCTGGCTGTACTTCTTCCAAAACAGATTTTTTCGTTCTTTTGGCAGTCCATGGTATATTCAATATTCTTCGCCAACACCACAATTCAAAGGCATCAATTCTTTTTTGGTCTTCCTTATTCATTGTCCAGCTTTCGCATGCACATGACGCAATTGAAAATACCATGGCTTGGGTCAGGCACACCTTAGTCTTCAAGGTGACATCTTTGCTTTTCAACACTTTAAAGAGGTCCTTTGCAGCAGATTTGCCAATGCAATGCGTCTTTTGATTTCTTGACTGGCGCTTCCATGAGTGTTGATTGTGGACCAAGTAAAATGAAATCCTTGACAACTTCAATCTTTTCTCCATTTATCATGATGTGGCTTATTGGTCCAGCTGTGAGGATTTTTGTTTTCTTTATGTTGAGGTGTAATCCATAATACTAAAGGCTGTGGTCTTTGATCTTCATTAGTAAGTGCTTCAAGTCCTCTTCACTTTCAGCAAGCAAGGTTGTGTCATCTGGATAAAGCAGGTTGTTCATGAGTCTTCTTCCAATCCTGATGCCCCGTTCTTCTTCACATAGTCCAGCTTCTTGGATTATTTGCTCAGCATACAGATTGAATGAATAGGTATGGTGAATGGATACACCCTGACACACACCTTTCCTGACTTTAAACCACACAGTATCCCCTTGTTCTGTCCAAACAACTGCCTCTTGATTTGTGTACAGGTTCCTCATAAGCACAATTGTTCTGGAATTCCCATTCTTTGCAGTGTTATCCATAATTTGTTATGATCCACACAGTCAAATGTCTTTGCATAGTCAATAAAACACAGGTAAACATCTTTCCAGTATTCTCTGCTTTCAGCCAAGATCATCTGTCATCAGCAATGATATCCCTGGTTCCACGTCCTCTTCTGAATCCAACCTGAATTTCTGGCAGTTCCCTGTCAATACACTGCTGCAGCAGCTTTTGAATGATATTCAGCAAAATTTTGCTCACATGTGACATTAATGATATTGTTCAATAATTTCCACACTCAGTTGTATCACCTTTCTTGGGAATAGTAATAAATTTGGACCTCTTTCAGTCGGTTGGCCAGGTAGCTGTCTCCCAAATTTCTTGGCATAGACAAGTGAGCACTTCCAGTGCTGCATCCATTTGTTGAAACATTTCAATTGATATTCTGTCAGTTCCTGGAGCCTTGTTTTTCCCCAGTGCCTTCAGGGCAGCTTGGACTTCTTCCTTCAGTACCATCGGTTCCTGATCATACGCTATCTCTTGAAATGGTTGAATGTCGACTAATTCTTTTTTGTTTAATGACTCTGTGTATTTCTTCCATCTTCTTTTGATGCTTCCTGCGTCATTTAATATTTTCCCCTTAGAATCCTTCACTACTGCAACTCGAGGCTTTAATTTTTTCTTCAGTTCCTTCAGCTTGAGAAATGCCGTGCATGTTCTTCCCTTTTGGTTCTATCTCCACCTCCTTGCACATGTCATTATAATACTTTGTCTTCTCGAGACGCCCTTTGAAATCTTCTGTTCAGTTCATTTACTTTATCATTTCTTCCTTTTGCTTTAGCTGCTTGACATTCGGGAGCAGGTTTCAGAGTCTCCTCTGACAACCATCTTGGTCTTTTCTTTCTTTCCTGTCTTTTCAATGACCTCTTGCTTTCTTCATGGATGATGTCCTTGATGTCATTCCACAACTCGTCTGGTCTTTGGTCATTCATGTTCAACGCATCAAATCTATTCTTGAATAGTCTCTAAATTCAGGTGGGATATACTCAAGGTCATATTTTGGCTCTTGTGGACTTGATTTGATTTTCTTCAGTTTCAACTTGAACTTGCATATGAACAACTGATGATTTGTTCCATAGTCGGTCCCTGGCCTTGTTCTATCTGATGATACTGAGCTTTTCCATCATCTCTTTCCACAGATGTAGTCGATTTGATTCCTGTGTATTCCATCTGGTGAGGTCCATGTGTATAGCCGCTGTTTATGTTGGTGATAAAGAGTATTTGCAATGTAGAAGTTGTTGGTCTTGCAAAATTCTATCATTCGATCTCCAGCATGATTTATATCACCTAGGCCGTATTTTCCAACTACTGATCCTTCTTCTTTGTTTCCAACTTCCGCATCCCAATTACCAGCAATTACGGGAACAAATCAGAATCCCTGGTGGTGCAGTGGTTAAGAGTTTGGCTGTTAACCAAAAGGCCAGCAGTTCGAATCTACCAGCCACTCCTTGGAAACTCTATGGGGCAGTTCTACTCTGTCCTTGGTGACAGAAATGATGCTGGAGATCACATGAGTCTCTAGAGATGATTTTTTAAAACAGGGGTGTGCTGGGGAGTTTTCCCTTAGAGAAGAATGCCAACCTACAAATGGAAAAGGAAAGATGGAATTGTAAAATCACCCATAATTACAAAGGGTAAAATGCATCTTTACAATGGAGAGCTAGTGGAGACACAACCCCGTGAACATCCAGGTGTTGAAATGCTGTGACAAACTGGCATCATGTGCCTCTTGATGTGACACAATGGGAAGACACAACCTCTCCTATGGGTGCTCTCACCAAAAATGTTTCACCTGATCTTACTGGGAATGAAAAATCACATAGATCCGGATCGAGCGACTTTTTCCAAAGTAGCTGGCCTGGACTCTTAACAAGGATCCATGTCAAGAAAAACAAAACAGCAACTCAAAAGATTAGACAGGAACCTTGGGGGCAGTGAGTTTACATTAACGGGGGAGGAATGACTCTGAAGAGGGTGAAACTCAAAGTTGCACAGCTCGAAGAAGGTAATCCATGTCACTGAATTGTACATATACAAACTATTGTTTTGCTGTGTATATTCTCAGTAATAACTACGAAATAAATAAAATTAAAAAAGAGCCCACAAAAACAAGTAAAACAACGGTAAACCTGATGAGAAAAAAAGAAAAACAAAACAACAACAGAAGGTGGGGAAACTGCTCTACTTTAACAGAGACTGAAAAACCACTATGCCCAATGAAAAGTGTCTTCCTGGATCAGAATCTAGATTAAGAACAGAAAACCTATAAAGTTCATTTTGGGGATAACTGGGGAAATGTAACTATGGAACAAATCAGATAATATAAATGTTATCAATGTTAAATTCCTTGAGTCTGTTAATGGCATTGTGGTTACGGGGGAGAATGTCCTTGTTCCTAGAGACCTAGGCTCAAGTATTTAGTCATGATATTCGTAACCTGCTTTCTAAAGGTTCAGCAAAAAAATACACAGAGAGAGAAGGCCAATGTGGCAGATGTTAACCACTTGGGGACCTATGTGTAGGGTATACAGTTATTGTATTCTTTCAATTTTCTGTAAGTTTGTAAGTTTAAAACCTTGCAGAGATTCTTTCCTCACCTCTGTTAGCTGCAGAGTAAAGTCAAGGCTCTTTGACCCACCAATCTGTCTTGGGTGTTGGTCTCTGCTCAATCTCCTGTCTTCATCTGTGTCACTTGCTCCTTCCTGGCTCCAGTCACGGTTGGCCTCTTTCCTGTTCCTTCAATACACCTTGTTTTCCACCCCACGCTACCGAGGCTCATGTGGTTCCCTCCACCAGGAACTAGTCCTTCCTTCCTTCTCATTCTGTAACTTCTTTTCCTTTAAGCTCATCTTGGAAAAGACTCCTTGCTGGGCAAATGCCTTTTCTGCCCATCTCTCCCCACCCTCCAGGCTCAGGTACTTACCTCCATTATATCATGCACTGTATTGCACTGAAACCAACAGTTGGTGCATCTGGCATCCCCATAAACAATAAGCTCCCCAGGTAGAAATGGCTTCAAATCATGATGGCACCATTCGGATCTGGCACCCCCAAACGCCTGTAGAACTGGCCAACTCTGGGGCTAGAAACAAGTCTAAGTATGCTGCTAAATTACAGGACTCCTGCTTCTCTGGTTGCTGCCTTTGCACAAACGCAGAGGCTAGACGCTGTGTTATTAGTAACAACAAATGGGATTCTGGAAGACCAATACCCTTCAGTGCCCATACCAAAAGAGAAAAGGGCCCCCCGGGGGCAGAAAAAACAATTCTGTAAACCTTCCTGCTACTCAGGCCCTTGTAAAAACACCCCCGGGGGGTTCCTGCTTAGCTAATTCTTGGGAGGAAAAGCAGCAGGCAAACTTCTTAAATGGCCCAGCTACAGGTTCTGAAGTCCTAATTACCACGGCATTTCTTCCTGGCTGAGCAGGGCCCTTTATTACATTGCTCTCGCCTTGCTGTTGGCTGTCGGTTCTGTGGTCAAGGCTGAGCTGCCCCGGCAGGAAGAGCTGAAGGAAGGCAATCTCCCCCAAGTTGGCTCCTCAGATGTCTCCCTCGCGTGGCATCTGGCTGGCCAGCAGTGCGCAGAGGAACGAATGTCACCTAGTCTGACGAAGTGGCTTCACCGTGGCCCAGAACGCAGAGCTGCTCTGGGTGAGTCCAGCCGGGTGTGGGGCTCGAGGCTGCCCGTGTGTTTGCCCTGTGTGTGCTGGCTCCACACTTTCTATGAGTTTTCTTACAATACAACCAGTAAAGCCAGCTGCCGTCAAGTAGACCCCAACTCCTGGCGACCCCGTGTGCATCAGAGTGGAACTGTGCTGCATTGGAGGTAGATGACCAGGTCTTTCTTCCGAGGCACCTGTGGGTGGATTCTAACCTCCAACCTTTCAAAGCACATTAACCGTTTGCATCACCCGGGGACTCTATCATGTAACACCCATACAGACATGTTACATGATTTTACAGATGTGAAAACTGAAGTTTGGGGAGTTAAAGAGCACTGCTGGATAACAGCAGACTTTTATGGCCAGAAGATGACAGAGATGAGGGGCTAGAGAATAGGAAAGCCTCCCCAAGTCACTTACGTGTATGTATTTCTAGTATCTGATCACTAGCCTGCAGGCAAAATGGGATTTGTTCACTCTGCCCTCTGCAGACTTCCATTCTCCTCCCAACTTAGTAGGGGGGTGTTGTGTTGTAAAGAAGTGAGAAATTCCTGTGCGATTGCTAGGATAATACTTGGTTGCAGGAGGGACTGCCTGCTCGAGCCTTTAGAACTTTCACATAAGCTGGTCATTACAAACATCTGGGGGACTGTAAAGCTCTGTTGCCCAGCACTCACCGCAGACCAATTACTTCAGAGGCTCTGGGGATGGATGGGGCAGAAGCGATGGGGCAGAAGTGTCAGTTGTTGCAGAGTTCCCCAGACCATCTTAATGGACAGTCAAGCTGAGAACTACTGTAAGCATTTCCACCAAAGCCGCCAGGTGGGCAGCAAAATCACCCGTTTAAAAAATGGATGGAAAAGATGCTGAACTAACAGCTCAACAACAGAAAGGCTAACAACCCAACTAAACAATGGCGAAGGACTTGAATAGGCATGACTCCAGAGAAGATTTACAAATGGCCAATAAGCACATGAAGGAAAAAACAAAAGCTGAACTTCATTACTAGTCAAGTGGGAAATGCAAATGAAAGCCATGATTAGTAAAATACCACTTTACACTCATTAGGATAGCTAGAATCTGGAGAGCAGAAAACAAGTGTTGGTAAGGATGTGGAGAAACTGGAACCCTCACGCGCTGCTGGTGGGAATGTAAAATGGCGCAGCCAGGGTGGAAAACAGTTCCGTGGTTCTCAAAAAGCTACACAGAACTACCGTATGACCTAGCAATTCCACTCTGAGGTATGTGCCCGAGAGCTTTGAAAGCAGAGACGCAAACAAATACATGTAAACGAATGTGCATAACAGCACTATTCCCACTAGCTAAAAGGTGGAAACAACCCAAGCTTCCATCAGAAGACAAATGGCTAAACAAAATGTGAAAATGTGGTATATCCACACCAAAACCAAAAACACCCAGTGCTGGCGAGTTGATCCCGACTCATGACAGCCCTACAGGACAGAGTAGAACTCCCCACAGGGCTTCTAAGGCTTTAAGTCTTTTGGAAGCAGACGGCCACATCTTTCTCCCGAGGAGAGGCTGCTGGGTCAAACCTCTGACTTTTGGTGAGCAGCCAAGTGTATCCACTGCGTCACCAGGGCTCCTCGTATCCATATAACGGACTATTATTCAGCCATAAAGAGAAATGATGTACTGATACGTGCTATGACATAGTTAAAGCCAGACACAGAAGATCACGTTGTAGGATCCCATCTATGTGAATATATTTAGAATAGAGAAATCCATTGAGACAGAAAGCAAACTGGTGGTTGCCAAATGCTGGGGGAGGGAGGAAGGAGAAGTAATTGCTTACTGGGTGCAGGGTTTCCTTTTGGGGTGATGTAAATCTTTGGGAACTAGACAGAAGGGGTGAGTGTACAACATAGCAAATTACTAAATGCCACTGAATCACTCACTTGAAATTGGTTAGTTTTAGGTTATGTGCGTTTCACTCTGATAACAATAATAATAATGACATAATAAAAACTATAATGCTGAGCTGGGGAGCAGCAATGGCCCATCAGAAGACAGGTCCTTGCCAGCACATTGAGCGGAAACGTGTCCCCGTTTTGCTCGCCTGGGGTGAGTTGTGTCAAGATCACCTGCGCACATCCCTAGCACCTAAGTGCCTGCTCTTCTCGCAGGTCACCTGGGTCACCGCCCTCTGGACTTGGGCAAGTATGTCAGGAAGCCGTTTCTCCTAGGGTTCCAAATCTGCACCTTATAAAAGTTCCCTGAGACCGAGGTACTGCAGCGGTTATGGGCACATTCTTTGGGATCAGGAAGGTCTGGTCCTGTTCTCAGCTCTGCTGTATGTGGGAGGCCTTGGCTCAGCCTGGAGATCACCTGCAGACAGCCCCCCTGAGGGTGGGCAGCTTCCTACAACTACCTGTGTGCACGTGGTCTCTGCTCTGAGTGCATACTCAGCTGGACTGGCCAGAAGTGCCAGACAGTTAGATTTCCAGAAGTGACCTTCTACCACTGAGAGCACCCCAACTTCCTGGCCCCTTGGTGGACAACTTCAAGACAAGTTCCTGACAGTCTCTCAGAGGTGCCTGTGGGATTGAGCCCCAGTTGACCGTAGCAGTAAATTGCTCACTGGCACATCTTTATTGGCCTTCCTATCTTACTTCTCCGCTCTTTCACATGCTTCCTGGGACCACCTCCTAAACCCGAGCCCTTGTTCAGGGTTGGCTGTTGGAGGTGTGCATCCAAAGACATCACAAGACCTTAAGTTAACTTCTCTGAGCCTGTATTGCTTCATCTTTAAAGAGAAATGGTCATCGCATGCACACGTAAGACTGCAGGTGAAAGGAGACAAGGTAGACCAGTGGCTTCACATGCTGCTTGCCCACAGAAATGAGGCAAGGTCAGCTGCTGGACCACCCAAACCACGAGGCTGCATTCTCCCTTCCTGTCCCTTCACACTTCCTCTCCCGGTCAGCTCCGGAGTGGCTGTAGACCTGGCCCACCTGACACCGAACAGCTGAGAGACCTCCAACGTTTCTGCTGGGCAGAGACTAAGGAACTTGTGCTTGAAGGCACTGGGTCACTCATTAAATATTAAATCAATTACCTGCAAAACCCTTCATGCCATATCCCCAATCCCTGACCTCAGTGTAACCTCTTCTGTTGAGATAGCCAGGAAAATAGAAACATGCTTTTTTACTGTCCCATTTGAGCCAACAGGAGAGAGAGCCTGTGGTACTAGGACTTCACAAGCGGTGGTATGTACTTCTATCAGGAGGCACGATATTGCCATCCTTCGTGGCATCAGCAACAACATATCATCACGGCCTAGGTTGTGTTTTATTAGGGTTTGCAATATAGTGGAGCTCTAATTTTTTCTTTCCTTTTTTGCTTATTAACTGAAATACTTCTATAAACAAAAACTTTCTCTAACCAACTATTTGGTTACCTGATGTACAATTTTCCCAAGATGACAAAACAAGTGCTTGATTCTTTCTAGTTCTTTATCAGCTTTCAAAATATAATGAGTTGGTTCCCTGGCATCTTCTAAACGTGGCCAAGGAGTTCCTCTTTTTAAAATCATCACTACTAACTTCTGGACTGAAACACATTTGATGCACTACAGTCATTAATCTAAGAGATGATCAAATCATCACATCTCTGGCCAACGGGAGCCTCTCCAAATCGGGTCCTGAGTCCTACTGGCATGACCCAAACACACTGTGATGACTGCTTGGCCTTCTGGTTTGACACAATGTTCTATCTTGCACATCTCCTGCCACAAACCTAGAATCAACTACTTCCCCAAGGAACTCTGGTTCTTGTAGTGGAGACTGGTATTTACAGAGTCTTTTTTTAATTCATTGTTATTTAATTCCACATTGACAACTCACGACTATATTTCTTGGACATTTTCTTGTGCTGTTTCTTTAATAAGTTTCTTTTCTATTTTCTCCACTTTTTCTATTTTGCTTTGTTTTGTTTCTGTAACTACTATTTATCTGGGTTTTAAATTTCATAGACCTATCCTCTAATTCCCGCCCTCCCCCCGCCACTTTATTACATCCAGTTGTAGTTTTGTTTTACTTTGGGGAGATTTCCTCAACTTTATATCCCAACTTTTATTGGACTGTTTGTTTTTCCTATTTTACTGTTTTTATTTCTAGAAGCTCTTTTGTGTTCTCTGTTGGTTTTCTTTTTTTTTTTTTTTAATAGCATGATGGTCTTGTTTCATGGGTGCAATGACTTCTCCTGTACCCAAAACTATCACCTATGATTTTCTTGATATTTTCGTACGTGCCCAAGAGTCTCTGTTCCCTTCAAATTCCCTTTGTCCTCCTTGTTCACTTTGGTTTCTAACTCTCCTATTATCACCTCTTCAAATGTCACATGATCCTTTGTTTCTCACTCGTATTTGAATGAGATGCTAGGGTGGCTGATTGAAAGCTGCTTCCAAAGAGGAAGAGGCTGCCTTTGTCGGGGCTTCTCTGCAGACTGATAAGGCTGGGCTCTAGTAATTTCTTAGGAGAACTCTAATGTCAGCCCCTGTAGGCCTTTTCTTTTGAGCTAACCAGTCTCCCCAAATAAGACTCCCCCAGTTTCCTGCCTGGAGAATATTGGTCTGGCTTAAATACAGATAAATATGGATAAATGCATATATATAGTCTGCCACATTTAAACAAAAGTCTCTTCCAATCTATTTTCTAGATGGCTGCCAGAGAAATTCTTCATAAAATGCAACTCTGATCACATCACTCACTTCATTTTGGCCACTCTTGACTGTCTTCAGGAGAAAATCAATATTACTTTCAATATTAATTTTTATATTTGTGTAAAACAATTAACAATTATTATAATAGTTAATATTTAAAGTCCTTCATGAATCTGGCTTTTCCCTACTTCTGCAGCCTAATACACACAGAATTACTTGCAGTTTTCCAAACACATAACATTCTACCCTACCTTCAACCCCTGGGCTTGCTTCCCCCTTCAGTCTGTGTTGCCCTTCCCACCTCTCCTTGTTTGTCTAATTCTTACTCATCCTGAAAAAGTAAGCCTAGATACTGCCTGCTATAATATGTCTTCCAAGATTACTCCTGCTTGTTCTGTGTTAACAGCCACCCCTCTGTGCTCCCACAGCATCCCATGCTTGGCTTTGCTGCGGAACTCATCATGTTTTGTTGTATCTGTATGCCTCCCTCTTCAGGCTGGAAGCCCCCTGAAAGACTCTTTGTGTCTGTATCTCAAGCACCTAGCACGGAGCCCAGGAAGTAGAGGAAGCGCAACATTAATGAAATGACCAAGCAAGGCGAGCAGTGACGGTTCTTGTTTTGAAGCCTAAGTTTCCTATTCTCCTCTCCTTCTATTGCAGGCTCCCTTTAGTGAACTCTACAATTCCATCTTTCCCTTCAATCTCTCCTATACTATCAATTTGCTCTAACCAAGGAGGCATCTTAATACAAAGTAAAGAACTGGATTAGGAATCAGTAGCACAGGACATTCCTGTGCAAGTCCACTCTCCTGGCCTCAGTTTCCTCGCCTGTGAGGGAGGGGGGCCCTTATCAGTCAAAAGCCTTCATTACAAGTGAGAGAAGCCCCTCTGCCTGAATGAAGCAGGAGGACAGCTTGCTGAAGGAATGTCAGTGGCTCACCGCATGCCAGGAAGACTGAAAAACCAGAGACACAAACAGATATGGACACTTGAAGTTTCAGTGGCCAGAACCACAGTCAAAGCAGCCACAGAACCTGCCCAGGAAGGACACCACTGCCACCATCAATGCCATAGTGTGCAGTGTGGACATGGGCCCCTTGGTGTGACCTGTTGTCCCTTGCAACTGGGTGAGGTAGCCACCAGAGCAGGCCTCTCTCCGGGTCCCTGACCTTTGGTTCAGGTTCTATGTGCAGGCTGGTTTGTCTGTCTGACTGGCTAAGGTCATGTGCCCCACACCAGGGAGCTGGGAACAAAGTGACAACATTTTCAAAATGGACACACAAATCCTTTTCTAGAAATCACATCTTATATAACGCTTGAAAACTTTAATTTCGACAATCTGCATCGCCAAATTTTTGGTTGTGGGTATTTTTTTTGGAAGAACTTAGTGAATCCTTTTACCCCTGTGCCAGCACACACGGGTACTAAGGACAGCCGTGGTGGCCACCACAGAATGGAGATGCACTCAGCCTGTTAGAGGACGAGACACTTTATGTGTTTCCTCTGGTTGCTGTAACAAATCACAAACTGGGCGGTTTAAAACAACAGGAATTTATTCTCTCACAGTTCTGGAGGCCATAAGCCCAGAATCGAGGTGTCACAGGACTGTTCTCCCTCTGAAGGCCCAAGGGGAGACTCCTACCTTGTCTATTCCACCT
Source organism: Elephas maximus indicus (assembly GCF_024166365.1). Lineage (NCBI taxonomy): Eukaryota > Metazoa > Chordata > Mammalia > Proboscidea > Elephantidae > Elephas > Elephas maximus. The sequence goes on along the minus strand of NC_064843.1, from coordinate 60,331,933 downwards.
TCAGGTGGCTGCAGACATTCCTTGGCTCTTGGCCACCTCACTCCAACCTCAGCCTGTCTTCGCATCACCATTCTCCCTCTGCCTCTCTTACAAAGATAGACATGATGACATTTAGGTCCCATTCACACAATCCAGGATAGGCTCCTCCTCTCAAGATCCTTAAAACTTAATGACATCTTTTACCACATAAGGTAACAGTCACTCTTGCCATATAAGGTAATATTGACAGTTCTGGGAAGGTTGGAACAAGAATATATCTTTGCGCGGGGGTGGGGGGGGTGTTATTTTCCAGCCTACCACAGGCACCAAGGGATGGTGATCTTTAGAGGGATGCTTAATGGACATTTTAGATTTCCTACAGCGACACTTGACTGAAGACCAGAACATTACTCAAGCCGCAGAGGGAGTGTTGCCGTACTTCCTTCCCGAGATATGACTTTGTCTGGATGTTGTTATCTGGAATTGGGGGTAAAGGGCTCACTTAACCTTCAGGATAATCCCTTCAGGTAGAGGTACCAGCCAAAATCGGGTGGTTAAGTACATGGGCTGTAGGGCCAGATTCCAAAGTTCAAATCTAGGCTCTGCAACTTACAAGTTGTGTGAACTTTAGCCAACAATTTCACTGTTTTGTGTGCCTCAATTTCCTCATTTGTGATGGGAGTCCATGCAATGCCCACCTCAGTGAGATGGGGAGAGAGGCGTGAGTCAATACATGTAAAGCACTAGGCCTGGCCCTCAACACATTAGCTATTAATATTATTGTGTGTATTTACAAGTGAGGAAACTGAGGCCTAAATACCACTCCATGGTCACAGAGCTGCTAAGTGGGAGAGCCATGAATCTAAGCCTGGCCTATCTGACCCCACACACCTGTGTTAACTCACCATGCTGACCACTGTCCACATCCAGAGAGGAAGGTGCAAAAGTCTGTAAGACAATGAACTTTGGCAGCTTCTCCTCTTAATTTAAGACATGACTTGGAATCTGCAAAGGTAGCCTTTGGATTTCCCCTCCTGGAAATGCGATATGATGGGGAAATGACAGAGCAAATGCCCCTAAATACATGCAGGTGTTTACGCCCCTCCCCGCCCCCCCGCCCCGAGAAAGCAGAAATCCCTGGACAAGGTCCCAGAGTTCATTTGGAAAGGTTGTTTCATCCCAAGGTTTTCTGTTTAAGTGGAACTTCAAATATCTATCTAGATTTCCTTTAGGAAAGATGAGCGGTATGGCTGAAGCATTCATTCCCACCTCAACACCCATGCAGAGACGCACAGGAGTGGACCCCAGGGCCCTCTTGATAACGTTTGCCTCACCGTGCAAACCAGAAGGTAACTCCTCACAGTACGACGAAGAGGGCTGACAGCAGCCTGGCGAGGTGGCTTCTCTCACTCCGACTACAACATGGCTGCACAGTCAAGGCACAGGAGCTCACGCAATTCTGAAGTAACACTTCATGATGGGAAAGTCCGCGGCCCTGTGCTGAACAGTCATGGTCTAGCAGAGTGCGTGTGTGTGTGTGTGTGTGTGTGTGTATGTGCATGCGTGCACTTCCAACACCATCACAGTTCCTATGCCTCTTCACACGGACCCCTACTACACACACCCAAGTCCACATCAAACCCAAACATGTTCAGTGCTTTCTGCTAACTCTACAACTTCATAAATATATTTGTACATATTAATATATACGTACTTTATGAGTCGGAATCGACTCGATGGCAATGGGCAATAGATGTATTAATAATGCAATTGCTAAGTATTTTCAAAATGAAAAAGATTTGAAGTGGTTTCCAATGAAAGGTTTACATACTATAAGGCCATAAAAATAAATATTACATGTAAAAATGTAAGAGTGATCTAAAGAGTGGTGGAAAATAAACTAGAAAAGTCAAGACTATTATTTATTTTGGTTTAGTATTAAATTTAGTCCAGCTTTCTGGCAGCCGAGGCAGAGAGGGAAACAATGTCTTATGTAATTTACAGGTTAATTGCCCACAGAGTTGTACATGTGGTCAGATGACTCTAAACCATAGTGTTACTGATCTTGACCAACGGTATTTAACAGAGATGGCTGTTTTCTTTCCTATTTTTTAAAAGGAAGAGATACTCATTCTGGGAAATCTAGGGGAAATGTTTAAAATGAAAATAATAGTTTCCTGTAATCTCATTGCCCTGGATAACTGAAGTGAGGATTTGGAGTATTTTCTTCTAATCTCTTCTCATTTTTAAAAAAATATAGATGAAATCATTCTACAGTGATTTTTTTTTTTTGCCATTTTTCTATTAATGTTTTATCTCAAGAGTTTTTCTGTGCCATGAAAACTTCTTCACACACATTGTGTTTAATTGTTGGTGGTGTCAAGTCAGCCCGCGAATCATGGCAAACCCACACAAACACAATGCTGCCCGCTCCTGGCCATCCCCAGAATTGTTTGCAGATCCGACTGTTGGGATCCATAGGGTTTTCATTGGCTGATTTTCGGAAGCAGATGGCCAGGTCTTTCTTTCTAGTCCATCTTAGTCTGGAAGTGCCACTGAAATCTATTCAGCATCATAGCAACACGCAAGCCTCCACTGACAGGTGGTGGCTTCATACGTACAGCCCTACAATATTTCATGGAATGGATATACCCTATTTATTGAACCATTGTCATAACTTGGGGCACACTGCCAATTTTATGATTAGTATTTAAATGAACAACACATCTTTGTACACCAATTACGGCTTACATTTCTGAGGACCTCTTCAAGACACAAATTCTAGAAGCTGAAATTCTTGGTTAAAGGGCATCAGAATTTAAGGTTCTCGTGTTACGGACAGATTGTTTTCCAGAGAGTCCGTGCTTCTCCCGAGGAGCACATAACCTACCTTACTGCACCTTCTTCTGGAGTCTTTGCTAATTTAAGAGGGGAAATGATAATCCCCTTGCTATTTCATTTGCATTGTGTTAAAAACCAGTGAGGCTTCACAGGGATTCGCCGTTTGCATTTCCTCTTTAGGGATTTGTTTGTCCTTTACCTATGTATCTATTCTGGTCTTAATGTTTTTCCTATCGATTTGTATGAATTCCTTACATATTAGAAATATTCATCTTTTTGTTCAGTTATATTTGCTTCAAACATTTCCTAGCGTTATGTCTGCCCTTTAATTTTGTGCATGAGATAGCTTTAGGGAGAGAAATTTTAAATCATTATGCAGTCAAACCTATTGATTGCTTCCATTATGATTTCTTCTAATGCATTTACATTAAGCAATTCCAGCAGAGAGCTTTACTAAAATATTCCTCTTCCAGGGAACTACAGTGGGAATGTCATAGAGACTTTAGGTTTTCCTTCCATTAAATTATTTCAGAACCAATAAGGAAAAAAAAAAAAACCATTGCTGTCGAGTCAATTCTGAGTCATGGCCACCCCGGGTTCTGCAGAGTTAAGAACTGCTCCATAGAGTTTTCAGAGCTGTGGCCTTTTGGAAGCATTAGAAGGACTGTCTTCTAAGGTGCCTCTGAGTGGGTTCGAACGGCCAAGTGCTTAACCGTTTGCACCACCCAGGAACACCTTCAGAATAGGAAGGTGCAAATGCAAATGTAATCCTGCTAAGGTAGGGTTGGGGTAAAGCCAGAGATGACTGCTGGGTCTCAGAATTCTTGGAGAAACCAACACGAAGAACTAGAGGAGGCAGAAACTTGCAACTTGAGGGATCTTCCTGGAACAGGGCTCTTTTAAAGGACTGGGTGCACTGTGGGGCAGCTTAAAAGGCCCACCTACATCTTGCTGATCCTCTTCGAATATGAGTCGGGACATTTTTCAACTCTTCCACATTTTCTTCAACTCTTCTGCTCTTTTCTGTTGTCATAGGGACCAGGGATTCCAGTGCCTGGTACCATTTATTTTTTATACATACAAATATTCATTGCACTTCAGCTTTGCCCAAGACACTCCATAAGGCATCATACCCATGTAATTACCTATGTTCTCCTTTTTCAATTTTCTTCCTTTGTTTTCAGGAAGGGGTCTTGATTAATCAACATGCAACTAACTACAAGGAGCCCTGGTAGCACAGTGGTTAAACACATGGCTGCTAACAGAATGGTTGATGGTTTGAGCCTACCCAGCTGCTCGGCAGGAAGAAGACCTGGTGATCTGCTCCCATAAAGATTACAGCCTAGAATACCCTATGAGACAGTTCTGCTCTGTCACATGGGGTTGATATGAGTCGAAAATTAACTCAACAGCACCTAACTACAACAACGACAACTGTCTACAGATCCAAGCCAATTCCCTCAGCCCCACATTTCTGGGTTTGGCCTTTCTCTATGATTAAGTAGGTGTCCAAAAGGCAAAAGGGGTAAGCATTACTTTAGAAGGTAACAGACTGTGGAAGGGTCCAAGCGGGACATCATACCAGTTATCACTTGCCTTTGAGTTGATTCTAACTCATGGCAACCGCATGTGTGTCATAGTAGAACTGTGCTCCATAGAGATTCCAACGGCTGGTTTTTCAGAAGTAGATCACCTTTCTTTGCAGGTTGGACACCGCAGACCTCTCTAATTGAAGCATTCATACCATGATGGTGCATTCTGATAGTAATGATCAAGTTAGTATGCTCTTCCCCATTTAAACTGCTGTTTCCAATTCTGATTTTCTTGTAGTTTTTATCCTGAAAATATAACAGTGTGTTCAAAGGAGATATGCTGAAGAGAAGGAAGCCCACAAAATAATATCAACTGGCAGGTGGCTGGAAGCTGAGGGGCTAGAAGCCAATCAGGTAACGATTTGCAAGCTGTCAGGCTGTTCCTGCACACATGGGGAAGCACAGGGGTCTGGGGCTCTCAGCCACGGCCAATTTTCTCCTTTCTTGCAGGATATTACGTCAAAGAGGCATCCAAAATAAGCACCGTGTACTGTACTGTGAGAGATCTTAAAGGAATTTCATCCAGACGTGCTGACCATCCTATCACCTTTGGGTGTTTTGCCTTCTTCTCCTTCTATTCATTTCCCTTTTCCATTTGACGTTTCACCCATTTGGGAAACTGAGTGGCCACAATCATCTTCATTCTGTTCCCACGCCTCTCCTACAGGAAGGTTTTCTACACAAACTTCCGGCTCAGACTTGCCACCCCAACCCAGCTCGTATTTCTTTGTCTGGGTCACTCCCTCGGCCTGAATAATTTCATTAGGGCTTAATTTCATTAAGCTTAAAGATGCGTTGGATGAATTTGAACAAAAATAGCATAAGATAAATTCGCAGGCCAAATATACCATATTTGTAGAGTTACTAGGGTTTGAAATGTGCATTCGGTAATACTGTAGTTTAATACCTTTAAAAAGTTTTCCCAGGTTGTTTGGAAAGGGAGGCTATGACCTGTGAGGCTATATGACCCTATAACTCATAACTATAACTCACAGTTAACAATACAATGAAGAATAAGTGTGGGCAGTGGGAGACAGGCTATGGGCAAAGGTTTCCTTAGCTCACATTTTGCATTCTTTGTGCCCTAACGGGCTGATATGAATATAAAGTAAGTACACCAAATGAAACAAAGCTCTAGTATTTTAGGGGTGTCAAGGGGCATTCAGTCTCTCCACGCCCAAAGCTGGAGTATGCAGGATGCTGGAGACTCGAGACAATTTGACTGCCTCAGGTGGCTGCTGGAGTGGAACATTTGGTCTTTTCTCTTCTTAGCAGCATAACCCAAAAGTGTTCAAACTCACTGAAAAGAAGCCAGTGCTTTGAGGGGAAGAAAGGGAATTGCTCCCCACGTGATACCCCGATGCTCTGCGTTTGCTTCTACCTCAAGCTTGCTTGATCCACTCATGCATCCAAACAAGGCTGTTCCAACCGCCAGAGCGTGCAGCTGCCTGAATACTCCAACTCATTTCTTGCTGCTGGGTGCACTTAAAAATCCAGATCCTCGACTCGGGACAAAGCTATCATCCCTCTGCTCAGTGACTGCCAAGGCGAAATCCAAATACATCTTGACATTTCCCAAATATTGAAGTTCTTTTCCTGCCAGCTAACATGACACCATACGGTTCTGAAGACATGTGCCAGAGAACTAGAGCAGTGTCAGACTAGAGTTCCCTCTTAAAGAACCACTTTCTGTTGAAGAAGGAATTTGAAGAAAGATCATTTTGGGGCCCAGAGTAGGTAGGATTTATGTGGGGACACTGGAGCAGATTCACCACCTAGGAAGAGGGTAGGAAGAAGGGTGATGTGGGGGTGCCTTGACTCAAGAATGTGCACCGGGGGCAACGTCATTCATATCTGATGGCCCTGGGGCTAAACAGATTTTTTCCACAACACTCACCAAACGAGCCATTTTCACTCTGTCCAGGACAGCACCGCAACTGGACTGGAAGGGCAGGGATTCAGGAACCCAGTCAAGAGTGCACGGCCATTCTGTCCACCGAGTGAGGCACCAAGGGATGCTGAGAGGGACAACGGGGCTTCTCTCTAGACTCCATCTCAAAAGGCCAGAGATGTTTCCAGAAACATCGCCGAGTTCAGCCCCCTTTCACAATCAAATGTGGGCCCACTGATTTATCGAGTTTACTGTAAACCCGGTTATGTTGTGAACATGGTGCCTCGCACAGGAAACGTGCAACAAATGTCTATGGAGAGAATTGAACACGTTTGCAGTGTCACCTCTTCAGGTAGTACCTTAAATTCATGAGTCACTGGGCTACTTTATCCATTTATTTTCAGTGTTCAGTGAGCATCTCTTACGTGCCAGGCAATGTGCTTGGTGCTGGTGCTGTGAAGGAGAACAGAACTGGATGTTGGTCCCGCATCACAGAATCCACGGACCTAACGGAAACGCAGACTCCAACGCTGTCAGCGATGAAGCAGGATGCTTCCTCTGGTTCCTCCATGTTAGCATTTCCTGAGCCAATGCGTACTCACCTCTTTCAAAATCAAGTATTTTTCATCTTTGAAGTCTGTATTTAAGTGACCACAGAGGGGAAGGCTCACTCCATGTTAGGATTCCACTTGTCTACACATCTAGTGTGTGGCACTCTACCTAATTTTCAGGGGCATGAATCTAGCCCATTTCACCAGCGTCTCAGCTCAGGTGAAACATCTTGTAATTTTAAACAAGATTATGGTTACTGAGCTAAAACCAAACAACAAGAACCCAGTGCCGTCGAGTCGAAACTGACTCATAGCGACCCTATAGGACAGAGTAGAACTGCCCCATAGAGTTTCCAAGGAGCGCCTGGCAGATTCGAACTGACGACCCTTTGGTTAGCAGCTGCAGCACTTAACCAGTACTCCACCAGGGTTTCTGGTTACTGGACTGGACAATGCAAAATAAACACTGTAGAAGAACTGATGCATTCGAATTGCGGCGTTGATGAAGAATATGAATAGAATTCATGGACTGTCAGAAGAGGTAAACTAGAGTACTCCTTAGAAGCAAAGATGGCAAGACTTTGGCTTGCTTACTTTGCACGCATCATCAGGAAAGACCAACCATAGAAAAGGACATCATTCTTAGTAAACTAGAGGATCGGCAAAAACACGGGAAACCCTCAATGACTTGGAGGGATAAAACAGTTGCAACGATAGGCTCAAACAGAGCCATGATCATTAAGACAAAACAGGACCGAGCAACATTTTGTTCTGTGCGCCCCTGCCGAACACCTTCAGTCCCTGGCTCACTGGAGCACTCCAACAGCACTCACAGATGGCCACAGGCATCTTACGGCCCAACAACAAGGTGGACATCAGACAAACGCGTGTGGTGGGTCAACCCAGGCAAGCTCCCAACCACTCTGCACCTCTGTTCTCTTACTGTTAAAAATGACCATCACATCCACCTCCTGGGGGCACTACTAAACACCAAAAGAGAAGCCCCGCTGCCTGCTGTGCCACTTGCTTGAATTTTCTCTCTATCTGACCCGTCTGTCTTGGGATAACATAGCCCGAGTCTCACCTATTAACCCAGAACAGGGGACATCATCCCTGCTTCTTCTCTACGTGTTCTGAGGTGCAGAGCAACACTGTCACATCCTTTTCCCCTTTCTTTATCTTTCTCTTTTGGGGGACCACGACTGAACCCGGGCGGCTCAGTTCAAAGGACACTGTCTAATGCCTTATTGTCAAGATGTCAGTTTGTATTTTTCCCCTCTACGTACGACATCATCTCTTTGCTTTTTTGTGCATGTTTTTTCCAGGCATCTTAATAAGGTAGCAGATAAATTTCCATGGCTCCTTTTATGGCATTTGCTTTGTTACACGGTTCCTTTCAACACTTTTGTGACCAATGCCTCTATTCTTACCACAGTTCCTTATTATAACTGAATAACCGTGTGCTGAATTTCATCTTAATTCTGGCATTCAAAAAAACCCTTACATATTTTATTTTTTGGTTTACGGATGTAATGCATGTATCATTCAAAACCTGGAAGATGCAGAGAAGCATAAAGATGAAAATTAAAGTCAGCTACAAACCTATGACCCACTATCAATATTGTGGACCACTGTACTGCAGGTATTTTGTTTGTGTGTGTGTATGTGTGTACATTTTCTAATGTAACATGGCTTCTAGGTGAATCTCTCTCTTTTTTTTTTTAACTTATCATATCATTAGCATTTTCCTCCTTCATTAAGAACTCTTCCCAACCATGATTGCAAATGGTAGCATAATATTTTATACTATGGATCTACCATCATTTTCCCAGCTTCAGACAGGTTGTTTCTCCTTTTTTGCTCTATTTGGGTGAGGAATTTTATCTCTCCCTACCCTTCTTCAAACAGACACTTCAATGTAATTGTGCTGCCATCCTCTGATGCAGTTGTTCACCCACCAATGAGCCCTGAACCTTTTCCAGTTTGTTGGTCAGAGATAGGCCCAGAACATCCTCTTTCATAAGGCACATGTCCTGTCCAAACACTGCATACCTTTGTCCTGTCCTGATGGGCACAGCCTGCCTCCAGGTCTCTCAGTGGCAACATCTGCTTTCATGTTGTGGCTTCCTTAATCCGCCTGAGCCTGGCCTGGCTACCTCTCCAACCCTAACTCCCACCGTTCTGCCTTTGACTAAAGGCCACACGCCAAGCCTTTGTACTTGCTGTTCCTCCTCCTGGTGTGCCCCTTATGAGCAGAGAGGCCTCCCTGCATCTCCAGTCCAAAGAACTGTGGGTCCCCTTTCCCCAGCAGTCACTCCCAATTCCATCACCCAGGGTCCTTGAGCTCTTTACCACTCATTCCCTGGAAACACCTGGTTCTTCGATTTGTTTCTTGTCTTCCCCCTCTAGAAAAATCCAGCTTCTCATGTTCATCACTATGTCCCCTTAGTCCAGAAAACTGAAGGCATACAGTAGAAGCTCAATAAATGTTTTCTGAATTGATTCATGGATGAAACCATGATGGTCAATCCAATTTCATTGGTGAAACATCTTATTTATTATTTGCCACAGTATATGCATGTAATTTATACCAAAAGGATTTCTTAAATCTTGAAAATATCCATAAGCCTTGATATAGTATTTTGCTTCTAAGAATCTCTCCTGACGATGCACAGAAATGGAGACATCAATTTTGGCACAAGGATGATCATCAGAGCAGTCTTATAATATAAAAAACTGAAAGCAATGCTTATATGGAAAAATGGGGAAATTGTTACACATATTAATCTCATACGAACAGTGAAATATTATGCAAACATTAAAAACCATTTTGATAAAGGATTTTTAACGACCTGAAAATGACAGGAAATGTACCAAGTGTTAATGGCATATCTCTGAGTGATAAGATTATGCTGATTTCTTTCTTCATGCTTTCAGTGTTTTACAAATTTTCTTCAGTGAGTATGCATTTTTTTATAGGCAGAAGTTAAAAAAAAAATTCTCCAACTCCTGAGTTTAAAGGTATTCTGTACTCAACATTTTTCTCCTACTTTCTGTTGTGACACTTGGCCTTCATTTCTGTTCTTAGAGATGCTTTGCAAATAGTAGGTATTTTTAAAAGTGTTACAGAAGGAATGTTCATAGAAGCAACAGGTTCTACGGGTTTACTCCTACTAAACCAACAGTTCCCTTGAAACTCTCAACAGTTCTTACCGTTGGTGTGCTCCAACCCCCACTGAAAGTGGAAAGGAGCATAAGGACTCATTCCCATTTCACTGATTCCTTTTGGTGTGGTTAGGTGGTTAGGGGGAGTCCCTGGGTGGCGCAAGTCATTAACGTGCTCAGTTGCTAACTGAAAGGTTAGAGGTTTCAGTCTATACAGAGGCACCTCAGGAGAAAGCTCTGCAGACCTACTTCCAAAAAGCCAGCAACTAAAAACCCTATGGAGTACAGCTACTCTCTGATGCTTCACGGGGTTGTCGTGATTCAGAGTCAACTCAATGGCAACCGGTTTCAGGTATTTAGGGTGCAGATACCATGCTAGAAACTCACCATTGCCAAAATGTCCTTGCTAAAATATAGAAGACTCAGTAGTCCACATGGTGGGAAAAAAAAAAAAAAAGGAAACCATTTAACATGGAACACAAGGGGAAAATTGCGACATCAAAATAACTGCTATCGTTGGTGGTGGTGGTAGTGGTTGGACGTTAGTCTTTTCCTTTTTTCTTTCCATGTCTGTGATTAATCAAGAGTAACCAGACTCCTAAAATAGGCACTTTTGTGATTCATTTATTCTCCTGGAAGTTTTTTTTTTTTTTTTCCTGTTGCATCTTTCCTGCAGTTCTCTTCTAAGTCAAGGAAACATTGTTGTTATTTTCCCTTTTTCTCTCCGACATGAAAGGCAGCTTCACTTTGCCAGGTGGCGTCCTTGGCGTCTGAGCAGCTGGAGAGTGTGCCATCAGAATACAATTCGCCCCCATTGTGACTCCCAGGAGGGAGACAGAAATTGGGACACAGAGAAATGAATGATGACAAATACTTGCCCTGTGAACAGCACTTTCTATTATCTAAAAAAACTCCCACTACCATTATTTTGATTGATCATCACAGCAGACCCCAATCACTATTTCTTCACCTTAGACCTTCTTAAACAGCCTCTCAGCACTGCTGCTCAAATGCACTCCCAGAAGAGCAAACCCCCTCTGCCCATAAGTCTACGATCAGAACTGGTTCTGGTCCTGGGGAGCCTCCATTATCTCTGAATCAACAAACCCAATGAGCTTTCTCCTTCCTACTAGTTCCAGAAACAGACCCTCCAGTAAGAGTTCATTGGTATTCTGGTGCCTACCTCACCAACAGGTAGATACTTACTACCTGGTTTATCATATTGTCAGAGATCAACAGAAAAGAGCCCCAAGTGATAAGTGATGTTGGTCTGTGATAAATCATGGAAGGGAGGTTTGAGGTACCACATGTCCGCCACCTGCTGTCTCTGTCTGGATCCATCCTCCCACTTTGCCAAGGTTTGTATCTTCGCAACATCATATCAAATAATCCAGGTGGGAGTTTACCTAATACACAATTGAAAAAGCAAATAAATAACCTACCCATGCACTGGGGTGCCAGGCCTTGGGGCAGAGCCTGATTCCAGTCAGGAGGATGAACTGACCTGACCATTGAAGACATGGAGAATGTTACCGATCCCTGCTGCATCCCCAAATGGAATCATTTCCCCTTCTGTGCCGTCCTTCATGCTTTTTGCCACACTCTTATACCTTATCCCTGCTTTTCTCACTGTATTCATCACTCTGCATTATATTGTCACATATGCCGTGATCCCCACTAGGTTATAAATCCCTTTAAGGTCAGAATCACATCCTGTTTGTTCAGAGTGGGCTGGCATAGAACAGGTTCTTAATAAACAGTTTTTAATTGAGTTGGACTGAATCTCTGGATGAAGACCTAGAAGTCAATTTTCTTAGTCTCTGCATGGACATTAAAGGAAAAGAGAGGCAGAAAAGCTGTAAAATTGAATTTCAAATTCCCCAGATTTCTAAATTAACCTTGCCGATCCTCTCTAACTTCACAACTGTCCTCACATGTAAGTAAAAAAGTAATTATGTGGAATTTCAAAGGAAATGGAATTTTCCAAATGGAGTATATTTTGCTACCAATATTCAAATACCCACAAAAACACACACATTCACACACACACTCACACACATCTGAGTCATATATATTTAAGAATATTAGATATTCTGCTAAAATACTAAGTAGTTTGGGTTAGGCCACCTCAATATGTTGAAGGCACTTAAGTCTCTCAGACTAAATTCTAAGAGTTGTCCCAAGCAATCAAATAAAGAAGGAAGGAAGGTAAAAATTTCAGCAAGTTCCACAGGGCAATTTGAAATCAGATTTTTGGGGGTTCCTTTTTGAAATGCCATTTAGTGACAGACTATTGATTAGTACAGCCCTTCATCACAGGAAATCATTCACCAAACAAACACATTTCCAAAGCCATGTGTTAAGACTGTTTCATGATCGTACTCAATGTCCCTTCTACAAAAAGAAAAAAAAAAAAAAACTTATTTAATACTGTGCAATGTGTACAGCCCCATTAGCCCAGGTGGCTGCAATTTTTAGTCATTTTCCTAAGTAAAACAAAATCTCTTCAAACACTGCTTCGGGGTTTAAGATTTCGTTTTAAATGATTTGGAAATGGTACTGATGCTAAATGTACTACTAGGGATTAGGCTATTTATTACAGGACGGTTTTCAATGAAAATGCAGAGAAAACACCAGTTGTGAATGAAGGCCTATGGAACTGAAATTATGCTTCCACATTTGTGACAAACCCAAGTAGCCACTTGGCCTTTTTAGTTTCAATTACGCTTCCATGCACATGGTCATGACACCGATAGCAATTTGGTTGTTTGCTTATGCTCGACCTCAAAATGAGTTGGAATCTGAGGCGCCTAGGATTGCCCTTTACGGAAGGTCACCAAAATTTTGTTTTATCAAACCTGAATCTATTTTCCTAACTAAGTTTCATGTTGTAGAAGGACAGGAAGAAGGGATTAAGACTGATACATCAGTAGTCCTGGTGGTTCCTGGTTTTCCTGAAATTCTGAAATGGGAGTCCTAAGACCTGGTTTCAGTCACGCCAACAACCAACCCTTTCTCAAGCATTCATGTACAAGAGAAGTCTAGGAGTGTGCTCCTTAGGAGATACGGTGACCAGGGATAATGGAGAAACATGCTTGGCCTTGGAACTAAGACCCCAAGAGGAATGCAGAGGTGAGTTCTGACTTCCAGAAAATGCCATGCCCAGCAACAGCTCACCCTAAGAGCAGAGGAATATCTGGGACATTGACAAGCGGTCACCAGGGAAGGACCCTTTTGGATGTGCAACATAGTAATCCATCGCAGTTCTAAGTAGCTTTGAGAGAGAGCTGGAAAGAAACTGAGTGGGTTGTTAAGAACAAACCATTACAACCTTAATGAACCCTGATAGGTTTGAAAGAAACCACGAGTACACAATCATCTTGCTTGGGAGAAGTCTTCTGGGGAAAAGCCTTTTTACCTGTCCAGCCGTGTCAATATTCTTACAAGGAGCAGCATGCATTGCCAAGATGGCTGGCTCAAACTTGGAACAGGCCATATCTGACTGGTCCAAAGGGTCATGGAACTTGACTCCGCATCCGCACCTGCACCATGCTGTTACCCACTGAGGTCTGCATGGAACTAGAGGGAAACTCACACCCAAGTCATCAGTCAGGTTTGTATTAACAAATGCACAAGGAGGTAAACTGATGAAAAGGCAGGAAAAGAACGAATAAAACCAAGACAGCCTTTAGGCTACAGGTGACTTCTCCTCGTTTCCAGCTAACGCCTACCAAAGATCTACTAACTAAGCACCTTGAACTCAGTAGCTCTTATTGACCATTCAATTTTCTACTTTTGCCTATATGACCATGGCACATGGAGAAGGGAATTTTTATTTTCTCACATTGCTAAGTCGTAAGAACCTAAGGATTTCCATGCAAGAATGACCCTTGGCTTATCCAGCCCAATATTTCATTGTCTGAATATAAGTGCAAAAAAAATCTAGCTCCACAAGGGGCAGTGGCCTGTTTTGTTTACCGATACAGCCCCAGCTCCCAAAAGAGTACCTAGAACATATAGCAGGCACTGAAAATATTTGCTGAATAGAACTGAGTTCTGAAAAAGGTGCCACGGAATACCTGGTGACAGACTCAGAATGTTTCCTTTGTAGTAGAACAGGAAGCACACGTGGCAGGGGTCCAGGTGATCACAGTGCAAGTGTCCCTTTGCCCTGATCAAGCTACGTTACCTTAATCAAGCCACACGTTCTCCTTAAGCCTCAGTTTCCTCATCTGTGGAATAAGAGAGTTTATATCCACCAGTGTTTGCCAACTTAGTTATATGGAGCCCCAAAGCTCAGGTGGAGGTATTTCTGCAGCCACTGCGCGAAGGAAATCGGCACCTCAGCATTCATTGGTTTTATTATGAGGGTTCCCCATGTAGTCTGTTTGACTGAAGGATTCCACTGCCGAATAACAAAAGGTTGGGAAACCAAGTGGACTCTAAAAGACTCTGTTGCTGTTAGGTGCCATCGAGTCCGTTCTGACTTAAAGCAACCCTTTGCACGACAGGACAAAACACTGCCCAGTCCTGCGCCATCCTCACAATTGTTGCCATGTTTGAGCTCATTGTTGTAGCCACCGCATCAATCCATAGCCAAATCATTGTCATCGAGTTCATTCTGACCCATGGTGGCCCCATGTGTTTCAGAGTAGAACTGTGCTCCACGAGGTTTTCAATTGCTGTGACCTTCCAAAAGTAGATCACAAGGCCTTTCTTCTGAGGCAGCTCTGAACCCCTTGCTGTCAAGTCAATTCCGACTCATAGTGACCCTACAGGACACAGCAGAACTGCCCCAAAGGGTTTCCAAGGAGCAGCTGGTGGATTTGAACTGCCCACCTTTGGGTTAGCGCCCGAGCTCTTAACTATTGTGCCACCAGGGCTCTGAGGCACCTCTGCGTGGGTGACAATACTTGTTATTGTTAGGTGCCGTTGAGTCTTAGAATTCCTTAAATCCAGCTACACTAGCATGCTCATGGCTCCTAAAATACTCCAAACTCCTTCCCTTTTCAGAGTCTCTATCTGGAATGCCCTCCCCTGTCCACCCCTGTGACATCTTTGCCAGACTAACTCCTACTTCAAGTCACTTCCTCAGGAAAGCTTCCCTGCTGTCCTCAGGTGAGTCTGAGCCCCTCATTTTCTGCTCTCACAAGTACTATCAATAAAAAGCACTGTGTCCTTTTTATTGATAGTACTTGTAATGGTTAATTTTACGTGTCAACTTGGCTAGCTAGGGTACCCGGCTGTCTGGTGAAGGTATTTTGTAGATGTGATTCATATTTACAATTAGTTAATCTTAAGTAAAACAGATTACCCTCCATAATGTGTGGGGGCCTCACCCAATCAGTTGAAGGCCTTAAGAGCAAAAACTGAAGTTTCCCAAGGTGAAGGATGTTGCCAGTCTGCCTCAAGACAGTAACATAGAAATCCTGCCAGAGTTTCTAGCCTGCGGCCTGTCCTATGGATTTTGGACTCCACAGCTCCAATAATTGCATGAGTTTGGCTCATACAACTGTTGGGGTTGGCAAGTATATATAAACATATATAAATACATACATATATACATGGAAACCCTGGTGGCGCAGTGGTTAAGCACTATGGCTGCTAACCAAAGGGTCAGCAGCTCAAATCTACCAGGCGCTCCTTGGAAACTCTATGGGGCAGTTCTACTCTGTCCTATAGGCTCACTATGAGTTGGAATCGACTTGACGGCACTGGGTTTGGTTTTGGTTTTATATACATATAAATGTTTATATTTATTTTTATATATATTCATATACATACATACATATTCATATATACACTCACATATCTCCTATTGGCTCTGTTTCTCTATAGAACCTTGACCAATACAGTATTTTTCATAATTATTAAATAACTTCATATAAATATTGGTAAAATGTTTGTTCCTCTTGCTACACCATCATTTCCATGACGATGAGGACAGAAACTGCAGACAGAGGCTTATCCCCTTGAGCTGAAGTCATGCTCATTATTCTATCTGTGCATTGAATGAATGAACAATTGACAAATTTAACAGGCATGAAGATGTTATATAAGAGCAGTATAAGATGGTTCATAACAGCTCATTACTGTGAGACTACAGATTACTATAAGAAGCTGAGCAAGCCTGTAGTTTCCAAGGTCATACTTCTCATAGAAAAGAAAAGAAATAACATTGGCCCTTTTCCAGCCCTCAGGCTCATTCTCTGTCCCTATGTGACATCTCAAACTGGCGGGCCAGCGGTCACTTGCTAACAGACCAAGTTACCCTGGGATGCACATTCCAGACCTGCATCCAATATGGAAGCCACTAGTCACATGTAGCTATTTAAATTGAAAGTAACTAAGATTAAATAAGATTAAAAATTCAGTTCCTCAGTCACACTAGTCACGTTTCAAGTGCTCAACAGCTTCACGTGGCCGGTAGCTATTGCTCTGGAAGGCACAGATACAGACCATTTCCAGTATTCCAGAAAGGATTTTTAGACAACTCTGATCTAGACCCTGCTAAGCTCAGCACCATTCGTATTTCCGGGTCCTCTTGGACCATATCATCATCTACTTCAGTTTTGCCTTCCTAACATCATACCTGGAACTTGTTGCAGCTGACTGTTCAATGCTGATCTCTTCTGAAAGGACCAAAGGGAGAAAGACTGTAAAAGCTTTCATCTATCAAAGAAACAAACTTCTCTGATTCTTCCCTTTTGCCCAACAAGTATAAAGCGTACTGGTTGTTTTCTCGCCCTCACCAGCAACAGCTTCCTTTCAACATTGGCCTTAATATCTCCCTAGTATAGTGAGGTGGTTTCCCTGTCTTCTCTTTGAGGATCTGGCCCCATTTCCGATGTGCCCTAGAGTCTATGGTGAGTCCTTGATTGGCTTCTTATCGCTTGTGTCCTCCTGAGACCCTGGTTACTTTGTTCCTGAAGAAAATTTCAGGCTGTTGAATAATAGCACTTATATCCGTATTCATCTCTCACTTATATTCATATAACAGTTGGAAACAACAGCTGGAGAGAAAACCTAAGCAAATTTTCTTTCTTGAAATGGGCTCTCTTCATTTTTTGGCTTATTCCTACTAGGATGATCATGGACTTGATTATCTTGTGATCATTTTCTCCAAGGCTTCAGTCTAATCTTCGGATTAGCGCTTTGAGCGGTAATTCTTTCTTCCTCTCTCACAACATCACATTAAAAAGGGATTTCTTCCCTAGCTGATTCTGCCCTTCCTGATGCTTATAGAATTGTGCCAATGCAGTCCCCTACCTTAATTTAGGTTTCCCCAGAAGCAGACACTGAGGCATAGATTCAAGTGCAAGTAATGCTTTTGGGAGGTGATCCCAGGAAGCATCAGTAGGGGGGTAAGGAAGTGAGACAGGAAGTGAAGCCCAGTAAAGGGTATGTTACAAAAGCAGCTACCACTGTAGGTAAACTGAAGCTTTATCCAACTGGGGAATTCTGACAGGCAGTGTAAGGCATGTGTTTCTGAGTATCTCACTCGGGAGGCACACCAGCTTCCATCAGTCATCAGTTGAGGTTGGTTCCTAGACAAGGATGTTATTTTCCCAGCACTCCCAGGTTTCCTCTGGACAAGCAACACACGCTCCAGCAGCCCAAGAAAGCCTTCAGACAAAGAAGTGCAGGTGCTAGCTGTCAGAACTTGGGTGGGTATGTGCTGAAGGGAGGTGAGGGGCTTTGGGAAGGATACTGACAGCAGCTACTTCACCCTCCGAAGAGATCCTTAATCTATCTCCCTTAAGAAATCCTTTGAGGCAAATCAGCAAACCTTTCTATGCCTCAGTGTTCTCACCAACCCAATGAATGGTCCAAAGTGGATGATCTCCAAGGTTCAAAGTACCTTTGTAGACTCTTCGAGGCTCTGAACTACCTTCCAATGGATTTCAGAGTGGGTGCCCTGTGTCATCCCCAATCCTGACAGCAGAACAGTAAACACATGTCTCTTTAGAAGGGTTGCTATTAGTCATTTAGGTTATTAAGCTGCTCCAGGGCTGTTTGCTAGGTAGACAAGAGGTCATTGACTTTGGTGAGACTGTTCCCCTCTCCAAGAACACCCCGGGCTCTGGCAGGGCTGACGTCATCACTGTCGGCACCTCCCCATCTCCATGGTCTGGTTCTTCAGCCGCTTTCTGACATCAGGAGTTGTCCTAACATTCTAGGTACTGTCTCCTAGTCCTTTTGACAATCTCAGGAGGAGCAATTGGAGACATCACCCTTTGCAGACTATTCTCCTTCCTAAAATTGGAAGGACACTTACCATGTGCCAACCTGTTCTAAGTGCTTTACACCAATCACATCATACGCTCCTACAACAGCTCTATGAAGCATGGTTGAAAACTGTGCCCTTTTTTTTAGTTGACAAAATTGAGGAACAGAGCTTTTAAAACTTACCCAAGATTAAGCTTCTGGCTGAGAAGCAACAGGGAAAGGATTTACCCTTCTACCTGAAACAACCAGAAATATGGACTAAATATATGAAACTACAGTTTTTGAGACAATGGACACCAAGCCAGAAGGGCAGTTATTCCTGAATGATAAGAGCCTAAGGATGTCCTAGTCATTGGCCTTGAGAGAGTTTCCTGGCCGTGGCACAGGAAGGACAAATAAAGGGAGCCTGGCAGACTCCCTGAATTGAGGAGGTGGAGCTGAGAAACTGAGGAGAATAAGGCATTTAGAGTTCTTAGGACAGAATACTGGAGACGAGAATGGTGCACAGAAAGAAAACTCAGGACAATGACAGACAGCCCCGTTTAGCATTTGGCCAAGTACTGATCCACGTGTGCGGGCAATTACCCGAGGTCAGGAAAAGAACCATTGAAAAGGATTAGAGGTAACAGTGCCTGGCCCTCCCACAGGGCTGGGAATAGTGCCGGCTCCCACCAGTCAGACTGGAAAACCTCAAGATTTATGGGGCAATGGGTCTTGCCTCAGTAATGAGAATAATTAACTCTAGACTAAAGACTGCTGTGATCTTGTCAGACACATCATAAAAGCAAGATCCAAAAGGATCTAACCGTTTCCAAGTAACTTAACTGCATCCAAGAACAAAACTCAAGAATAATTATAGGAATGCAAAAACATCTAGCACTTAATAAGGTAAAAAGCACAATGTCTGGATAGCCAATAAAAAATTAACACTCATGCAAAGAAGTAGGAAATGAGGTAAATGAATCAAAATCAAGAACTGACACAGATGTTAGAATTAGCAGTTCAGATGTTTATGACAGTTGTTATAACTGTATGCCACGTGCTAAAAAATTAAGTAGAGGCATAGAAAATATCAACAAGATTCAAATTGAACTTCTTGAGATGAAAGCTACAATGTCTGAGATGAAAATACACTGGATGGGATTAATGACAGATTAGACATTGCAGAAGAAAAGTTTAGTAAATTTGAAGATAAATCAATAGAAATTATCAGAAATAAGGAAAAATATACTTTAATACCTCTCTCAATAATTGATAAAACAAGTAGACAGAAAGTCAGTAAGAATACAGTAGACCTCAATAACCTTATCAACCAACTTGACCTAGCTGACAATTTTGGGACTCTCCACTCAACAACAGCAAAAAACACAGTTTTTTTCAAGTCCATATGGAACGTTTATTAAAATAAACCATATTCTGGGCCATAAAACTAGTCTCACTTAATTTAAAAAGGATTCAGGTCATATAAAGTATGTTTCCTGTCTACAATGAAATTTAATTAGAAATCAATCACATGTACTCACACACACACACGCAAATCTAGAAAATCCCTCAAACATTTGGAAACAAAATAAATCATTGTTAAACAACCCAGGTGTCAAAGAAGAACTCAAAAGGGAAATTAGAAATATTTTGAACGGAATAAAAATGAAAATACTCCACATGAAAATGTGAGAGATGCCACCAATGCAGTCCTTGGGGGAAACACATAGCCCTACATGCCTATACTGAGAAGGAAGAAAGGTCTCAGATCAATGACCTCCGTTTCCACCTTAAGAAACTAGAAAAAGAAGAGCACACTGAACCCAAAAAGAAGTAGAAGAAAGGAAATAATAAAGATTAAGGTGGAAATCAGTGAAATAGAAAAACAATACAGAAAGTAAATAAAACCAAAAGCTAACTCTTTGATCAAAACAAACCAAACCTGCTGCCGTCAAGTCGATTCCGACTCATAGCGACCCTACAGGACAGAGTAGAACTGCCCCATAGAGTTTCCGAGGAGCGCCTGGTGGATTCGAACTGTCGAATCTTTGGTTAGCAGCCGTAGCACTTAACCACTACGCCAACAGAGTTTCCAATTCTTTGATACAATCGACAAAATTGATAAACTTCTAGCCAAGAAAAAAGACACCATCACCGATATCAGGAATGAGAGAGGCGACACCAGGACACATACTATACATGTTAAAAGGATACCAGCGAACATTATGAACTTGATGCCAATACATTTGAAAAGATGAAGTAAACAAATTCCCTGACAAACACAAACTCCCAGGGCTCACTCAAGAAGTAATCTGAACAGTTCTCTATCTATTAAAGGATTTGAATGTACAGTTAAAGACCTTGCAACAAATAAAACTCCAGGCCTAGATGGCTTCACTGATTAATTCTACCAAACATTTAAGAAAGACATAATACCAGTCTTACACAAACTCTTCCAACTCTCAAGCCATTTATTTATGAGACCATCATTACTCTGGTACCAAAACCAGACATAGAAATTACAAGAAAACAGAACTACAGACCAAAATTACTCATGAGAGAGATCAGACAAGATCCGGCATGTTCAGGGTGGTATGGCATGATAAGTGAAATAAGTCAATCACCAAAGGACAAATACTGTATAACAGCACTATTAGAAAAACTCAGGAAAATGATTCCACACAGAAAGTTACAATCTTTGATGGTTACAAGGCAGGGGAAGGGTAGGGAGGGAAAAATGCTAACTAGGCAATAGGTAATTGGTAACTTACATGAAGGATAAGAAAGTACACAATACTGGGGAAATCAGCACAATGCGACCGAGGCAAAGTCATGTAAGCTTCATAGATACATCCAAACTCCCTGAGAGACTGAGTTGCTCGGCTGAGGGCTGGGGACCATGGTCTCAGGGGACATCTAGCTCAACTGGCATAATTTAGCTTATAAAGAAAATATTCTACATTCTACTTTGGTGAGTAGCATCTGGGGTCTTAAAAGCTTGTGAGCGGCCATCTAAGATACTCTATTGGTCCTACCCCATCTGGAGAAAGGGAGAATGAAGAAAACCAAAGACACACAGGAAAGATTAGTTCAAAGGACTAATGGACCACAACTACCATAGCCTCCACCAAACTGAGTCCAGCACAACTAGATGGTGCTTGGTTACCACCACTGACTACTCTGACAGGGTTCACCATAAAGGGTCCCGGACAAAGCTGGAGAAAAACATAGAACAAAATCCTAACTCACAAAAAAATACCAGACTTACTGGTCTGACAGAGACTACAGAAACCCAGAAAGTACGGCCTCTGGACACTCTTATAGCTCAGTAATAAAGTCACTCCTGAGGTTCACCCATCAGCCAAAGATTAGACAGTCCCATAAAACAAGCAATAGTACACGTAGTTCAACCATGTATACGAGATTAAATGGGCACACCAGCCCAGGAGCAAGGACGAGAAGGCAGGAGGGGACAGAAAGCTGGATGAATAGAAATGGGGAACCTAAGTTTAAGAAGAGGAGAGCATTGACATTTTGCAGGGTTGGCAACCAATGGCACAAAACAGTGTATTAATTGTTTAATGAGAAACTAATTCGCTATGTAAGCCATCACCTAAAGCATAATAAAAAATAATGTTAAAAAAAAAACAGTAAATTGTCACAGGAAACATAATGTAACATCATTTCTTGTGTTTGTATAGCTGGGGAAAAAAATTCTCATTAACATGAAAAAATTCTAAATAAAATTTCAGCAAATTCAACCCAACAATATATAAAAAGGTTAATACATCATGGCCAGGTGGGATTTTATCTTAGGGACGAAGGTTGGTTTAACATTCAAAAATATATTGATGTGATTCACTATATTAACAAATTAAAAAAGAAAAACAATATGAGTTTCTTGACAGATGCAGAAAAAGTATTTGGTATAATCCAGCATCCATTTCTGATAAAAACTCTCAGAAATCTAGGAACAGAAGGGAACTTCCTCACTTGAAAAAGGTCATCTACAAAAAATCCCACAGATCATACCACACCAAATGTGAAAGATTGGTTGCTTTTCCCCTTAACCAGGAACAAGACAAGGGTTATCAGTTTTCTCCACTTTTGTTCAAAGGTAAGGTTCTAACCAGTGCATAAGGCAAGAAAATGAAGTAAAAGCCATTTGGATTGGAAAGGAAGAAGTAAAAACTATCTTTATTTCCAGACAACATGATCCTCTATGTAGAAAATTCACTGCAATACACAAAAACCTACTAGAACTAATATGTAAATTTAACAAAGTTGCAAGGTACAAGATGAATATGCAAAAATCTACTGTATACTTATAAGCTACCAATAAACATTCAAAACTTGAAATTAAACTAAACACATGCGGAAATAAAAAGTTTTAAAAAAGCAATATCATCTACAATATCATAAAAAAATGAGATAAATCTGACAAAATATGTGGAAAACTTGTACTCTGGAAACTACAAAACATCATTGAGATAAATTAAAGATTCTGAATAAACGGAGTGACATACCTTGCTCGCGTGATGGCAGGCTCAATGTTGGTAAGATGTCAGTTCTTTCCAAATTGATCTATGGATTCAACACAATCGCAATAAAAATCCTAGCAGGCTTTTTTGAAGAAGAAAAAAGCTATGGCACCTAAGAAGTTATATTAAAACATAAGCCAAAAGGAAATGGTTGCCAATGGGAAAAAAGAGAAGACTCCAATTCCTGAAATAAACAGAAAGTAAAAGTTTTGTTCTGTTACACTTAAGGTCACCATGAGTCAGAGCCGACTTGACAACAACTAATAACAGCAACAACAAAGACTTCAGAGAAAGAACCAAGAAAGAAGTATGAAATACTCATAATGCGGTAAGGTCAGGTACATTCTTCTGAAGCAGTCTTTTAAGAAAACAGTGTTGTCTCCTCTGTAGGTGAACCTCTTGCTTGCTCAGATTGAGGGGGAATGAGTCAGGTTTCTCACTTTCTGTTAGCATCTCACTTCCTAATGGAATCTCACTTCCTGTTGCCCTAGGTCTGCAGAGAGCAAAGTCTGCAATATAATACTCCTCCATCTTCAGGCTTTCACAAAACTGCATGAAGAAACAACAGCCTTTTCAATATCTCAAAGAAAGTTCCAAATAATGTTCTTTCTGGAAACTTCCAACTTACATAATAAATGCAAAGAGCCTCACTACTTTGAGCAAACTCAAACTTTAGACTCTTCACCTAGCTCCCCTTATCTGTTTAAGTACCACTTCTTTTTAAACAGGGCTTCAAACCAGTTTGAACCAGTGCAGTCACGGTCAATGAGGCAAAACTGGAACAGACTTGAATTTTTTCAGTTTGGGTGATCTGGAACTATACCCAAAATGGGAAAATTTATGGATCAAACCTCTGGAATGGGAGACTTGAAAGAGGCATAGTGAGCCCTTTCAGGAGCCTGATGCATGAAATCAGATTACTGGCAGAATTGTGGAGAGCTTACCTGGATCCTCAATCAGTGCCCATGGAAGCAGGAGTCAAGACATCAAAGGATGCATTGCAGACATTCTTTAATGAGATGGAGAAACAAATCAGCAACTTCATATGGAAGGGAAAGAGGCCCCGGATAAATAAGGCATTATTGAAAAAGAAGAACAAAGTGGGAGGCCTTACTTTACCTGATTTTAGAACCTATTATACTGCCACAGTAGTCAAAACAGCCTGGTACTGGTACAACAACAGATACATAGACCAATGGAACAGAATTGAGAACCCAGACATAAATCTATCCACATATGAGCAGTTGATATTTGACAAAGGCCCCAAAACAGTTAAATGGGGAAAAAGACAGTCTTTTTAACAAATGGTGCTGGCATAACTGGATATCCATCTGCAAAAAAATGAAACAAGACCCATACCTCACTCCATGCACAAAAACGAGCTCAAAATGGATCAAAGACCTAAATATAAAATCTAAAACGATAAAGATCATGGAAGAAAAAATAGGGACAACATTAGGAGCCCTAACACATGGCGTAAACAGTATACAAAACATAAGAATGCAGAAGAAAAACTAGATAACTGGGAGCTCCTAAAAATCAAACACCTATGCTCATCCAAAGACTTCACCAAAAGAGTAAAAAGACTACCCAGAGACTGGGAAGAAGTTTTTAGCTATGACATTTCCGATCAGCGTCTGATCTCTAAAAATCTACACAATACTGCAAAAACAACTACGAAAAGACAAATAACCCTCTTAAAAAATGGGCAAAAGATATGAATAGACACTTCACTAAGGAAGACATTCAGGTAGCTAACAGATACATGAGGAAATGTTCACAATCATTAGCCATTACAGAAATGCAGATCAAAACTACAACGAGATTTCATCTCACTCCAACGAGGCTGGCATTAATCCAAAAAACACAAAATAATAAATGTTGGAGAGGCTGTGGAGAGATTGGAACACTTATACACTGCTGGTGGGAATGTCAAATGGTGCAACCACTTTGGAAATCGATTTGGTACGTCCTTAAAAAGCTAGAAATAGAACTACCATACGATTCAGCAATCCCACTCTTCGGAATATAACCTAGAGAAATAAGAGCCTTTACAAGAACAGATATATGCACACCCATGTTTATTGCAGCACTGTTTACAATAGCAAAAACATGGAAGCAACCAAGGTGCCCATCAACGGATGAATGGATAAATAAATTATGGCATATTCACACAATGGAATACTACACATCGATAAAGAACAGTGAGGAATCTGTGAAACATTTCATAACATGGAGGAACCTGGAAGGCATTATGCTGAGTGATATCAGTCAGTTGCAAAAGGACAAATATTGTATGAGTCCACTCTTATAAGAACTTGAGAAATAGTTTAAACTGAGAAGAAAACATTCTTTTTTGGTTACAAGAGGATGGAGGGAGGGAGGAAGGGAGGGTGGAAGAGGGGTATCACTAATTAGATGGCAGATAAGAACTACTTTAGGTGAACGGAAAGACAACACATAATACAGGGGAGGTCAGCACAATTGGACTAAACCAAAAGCAAAGAAGTTTCCTGAAGAAACTGAATGCTTCGAAGACCAGTGTAGCAGGGGCAGGGGTTTGGGGTCCATGATTTCAGGGGACATCTAAGTCAACTGGCATAATAAAATCTATTAAGAAAACATTCTGCATCCCACTTTGAAGAGTGGTGTCTGGGGTCTTAAATGCTAGCAAGCAGCCATCTAAGATGCATCAATTGGTCTCAACCCACCTGGATCAAAGGAGAATGAAGAACACCAAGGACACAAGGTAATTACGAGCCCAAGAGACAGAAAGGGCCACATGAACCAGAGACTACATCAGGCTGAGACCAGAAGAACTAGGTGGTACCCAGCTACAACTGATGACTGCCCTGACAGGGAACACAACAGAGAACCCATGAGGGAGCAGGAGAACAGTGGGATGCAGACCCCAAATTCTCATAAAAAGACCAGACTTAATGGTCTGACTGGGAGCGGAAGGACCCCAGTGGTCATGGCCCCCAGACCTTCTGTTGCCCCAGGACAGGAATCATTCCCGAAGCCAACTCTTCAGACATAGATTGGACTGGACAATGGGTTGGAGAGGGATGCTAGTGAGGAGTGAGCTTCTTGGATCAGGTGGACACTTGAGATTATGTTGGCCATCTCCTGCCTGGAGGGGAAATGAGAGGGTAGAAGGGGTTAGAAGCTGGCGAAACAGACACAAAAAGAGAGAGTAGAGGGAGAGAGTGGGCTGTCTCATTAGGGGCAGAGTAATTGGGAGTATGTAGCAAGGTGCATATAAGTTTTTACATGAGAGACTGACTCGATTTGTAAACTTTCACATAAAGCACAATAAAAATTATTAAAAAAAAACACATTGCATTGGGCAAATCGGCTGCAAAAGGCCTCTTTCAAGTATTAAAATGTAAAGACGTCACCTTAAAAACTAAAGTGCACCTGACTTAAGCCATGGTGTTTTCAGTAGCCTCATATGCATGCAAAAGCTGGACGATGAACAAGGAAGACTGAAGAAGAATTGATGCTTTTGAATCGTGTTGGCAAAGTACTGAATATACCATGGACTGCCGAAAGAACAAACAAATCTGTCTTAGAAGAAATACAACCAGAATGCTCTTTAGAAGGAAGGATGGTGAGAATACATCTCACACACATTGGACATGTTATCAGGAGGGACCAGTCCCTGAAGAAGGACATCATGCTTGGTAAAGTGGAGGATCAGTGAAAAAGAGGAAGACCCTTAAAGAGATGGATTAACACAGTGGCTGCAACAATGGGCTCAAGCATAACAATGGTTGTGAGGATGGCACGCAACTAGGCAGTGTATCCTCCTGTTGCACATAGGGTCGCTATGAGTTGGAACCAACTCCACCACACCTAACAACAACACACAATCAAATTGACGTGGTTGGCCGCCATCTTTGAGCGAGGCACTTCTGTTTCCGACTCTTCAAAATCCGATGGGCAAGGGGCTTGGTTGCTGTGCAACTCCTATGCTGCCCTTATTTTCTGAGATGGAGGTTAGGTTTCTAGCAGGGCTTTAACCCATAATTTTTCATGTCCCAGTTATTATTCCGGTTTACCCAAATTTTAAAAACTCGTGTCTGTTCCGGCTTTGCTTCCTCGGCCATGACTGAACTGGGAAGAACTGGTTCAAAGCTCTGTTGTTGAAGCATAACCTTTCTCTCTATAGCCATTTACACTTTAAAAATGTTAATATTACCCAGGTAAAATGAAATAAGAGATAAGAAAAAAAAGGTCCTCCTTTTGAAGACAACCATTATTTGCTGTCTAATACGCTGTTTTTAGTATTTTGTTTTCCTTCAGATTTTGAAAACACTGGTAAACTCCTAGGCTTAGATCTTATTTTCTCTCCAGTTGCTGTGTTTTCCAACTAGCCTGCTATCTTGATTTGAGGGCTAGGATTCAAAGTACGTCACCTCAAAAAATTATTTCATACCTCTGGCAAGGACCTGACTGGCTATGATAAAAAAAAAAAAAAAAAAACCTAACCTATTCACATTACGGCAGGAGAAAAACATATGGCTTCTGGAAGGGCCTTTGTTTATGACAAAGATGATATTTGATTTAAGAGTTCCAAATCTGTGTAGTAAAAGAGTGCTTCAAGGTATGGAATGAGGGAAAGTTTGAAGAGTGGATAAAATGTGCTTAAATGGAGACCGAAAGCACTGATTCTACCGGGTTGGGCTGAAATGAGCACATACGTACAGACACATAAAGTGCCTAGCCATCCTCACGTATCTGCTACTCCTAATAGTCAGTGATGTTCACGATCGCGCTCTCATTTACCCTTCAGGCCAAGTTCTCGTTTAACGGCAGCACTACCTATACTAACGCAAGCCACATGTGTGTTCTGAAGCCAAATTCGATTCCAGTGACGGGGATAAAAATGCAAAAGAACATCCTAATGCGAGGCTGGCAAGTGGAGGTGATGCAGACTGCCTGTGTGCCCCTGACAAGTTTTTTTCTGGCACTAATTACCATGATTTGACATGACTGCAGATTTTCTCAGACACCATATGATCCTGGCAAACTTAAGTGTCAGTGAAAATTACACTCCATCAGCTTAAACCTTCCTATGTGGCAGGAAAGAAACTTGATCTGTGCTGTGATGACAGTCTTAAAAAAGGGATGCTGCTACTGATCAGATTTCATTCCGACCATGGGATTAGGATAGTACACGGCTGTTCTTCATTTCTTTTAAATCATTGTGTGTTCTTGACATGCTCTGTTCATTCTGATGTCCACAGGTGGTAGGTAGCCAAAGTGTATTCTCCTTCCGGTCACCAGTCTGAATTAAGGAGTGCTGTAAGCGTAAAATTCACAGAGGATTTCAAAAACTTAGTGTATAAAAAGAATGTCATTACCTCATTACTATTTTATATTGATTGTATGGTGAAATGATGCCATTTCAACATGTAATAAAATGGTTTAAATAAAATATATTATTAAAAGTAATATCACCTGTTTTTCTTTTTTTAATTTAGAGAAGACTAAAAATTACATTATGTGTCTTGCATTCTATTTCTATGGACAGTGCTATTCGAGACAGTAAAGATGGATAAGCAGGAAATCTCCTTTTTAAAATTTTATTTATTTTTATCATGCTTCAGATTTAAGTTTACAGCACAAATTAGTTTCTCATTGAAAAATTTATATACAAATTGTGTTGTGACATTGGTTGCAATCCCCACAATGTGTCAGCACTCTCCTCCTTTCTACACCAGGTTCTCCGTGTCTATTCGTCCAGTTTTCCTGTCTCTTCCCGCCTTCTCATCTTTGCTTTTGGGCAGGTGATGTCCATTTGGTCTGCTATACTTGACTGAACTAAGAAGCATGTTCCTCGTGTGTTATAGTTTATTTTATAGGCCTGTCTAATCTTTGGAAACCCTGGTGGCGTAGTGGTTAAGTGCAACAGCTGCTAACCAAGAGGTCAGCAGTTCGAATCCACCAGGTGCTCCTTGGAAACTCAATGGGGGCAGTTCTACTCTGTCCTATAGGGTCGCTATGAGTCGGAATCGACTCGACAGCAGTGGGTTTTGGGTTTTTTTTTTTTTTTTTGGTCTAATCTTTGGCTGAAAGGTGGACTTTGGGAGTAGCTTCAGTTCAGAGTTAGCAGGGTGTCCAGGGGCCATAGTCTTAGGGGTTCCTCCAGTCTCTGTCACACCAGTAAGTCTGGTCTTTTTTTGTGAATTTGAATTTTGTTCTACATTTTTCTCCGGCTGTTTGGGACCCTCTATTGTGATCCCTGTCAGACCTGTTGGTGATGGTAGCTGAGCACTATCTAGTTCTTCTGGGTTCAGGCTAGTGGAGGCTGTGGTTCATGTGGTCCATTAGTCCTCTGTATTAATATTTTCCTTGTGCCTTTGGTTTTCCTCATTCTCCTTTGCTGCAAACTGAATAGGACCAATAGGTGTATCTTAGAAGGCTACTCGAAAGCTTAATTTTAAGACCCCAGACATGATCTTTCTCCTTTTGAGTGCAAGCTTTCTGCTTCCCTGTGAATTAAATATGGGATCATAGGCCATCACTGTCACCTTTTCTTGGGTAAAGGTTTTTCCACATGTCGCACTCACACCTGCCACTTGAAATGAAGATGCATGACATATCTGCACATTGAAGGCCAGTGGTTGAGGAACTTTTACTCTGGATCCTGCCCTGAGAGACACAGGTGATCAACAATCTCAAGGGCACACAGTATATTTTCTACAAGGTCATTACCGTGGGGCCAGGGCACAGCCTCCTTTTGGCCTCTGGGCCTCACTGTGAGCAAGCTTGCTTGGTCAACCCCTCCTTCGAGGAGCTTAAGCAGCCATAGTTCCACTCGCAGCAAAGCTGAAGGTACCCAGGGAGCCCGGAAGCTGCGTGGGAACATTTCTCATCACCCAGTAATCCCCCTGAAGACTTGCACACCAAGTGGTTCCCACAGTCTCATTCAGGGAAGGGTGATGGAATCAGCTAGAATCCAGGCACTTGGGGGAGTGTAAAGTAGTCCAGGCATTTGAGGATGCTATACCCATGGGTGTTAGGAGGCCTGAATACAAGGGGGTCTTCTCAGGGCCTGTGGGTGTAGCTGTTGCATGTCCTCAGGCATCACTGCTCAGCCTCAGCCTGGAGGGGATTTGTTAACACAATGGATCTAACTCTCCTTCTGACCTCTAGATACCAAAGTTCCAAGAATCTTTTCTCTTTTAAGTCAACAAACATTTATTGGGCCCCTACCGTGTGTCTGGAGTCCCTGAGTAGTGCAAATGGTAAGCCTTAGGCTACTAGCCAAAAGGTTGGCAGTTCAAATCCACCCAGAGGCACCTCAGAAGAAAGGCCTGGCGATTTACTTCTGAAAATCAGCCACAGACTCACCATGAGCCAGAACTGACTTAACAACAACTGGTTTGATTTTTGGTTTTTACTGCTTGTCTTGCGCTCACAGAGGCAACCGAGGAGACCCAAGCCCTGACCTCATGGCGCTTACATTCTTAGAGTGAAATGGGCAATAAAAAAGACTGTCCACCACCCGTGACAACCCTATCCAGGAGCACGAGGCACCTGCTACATGTCACCTGACACCTCCATGCAGCCAGGGACAGAGCCAAGTCCCCAGAGTGTCTCTTCACAGAGCCACAGACACATGCCTAAAGAGGCCAGAGAAGTCCTTCTTCTAAGCTAAAAAAGTCCTCTGCACTTTTCTGAAAAAAGCCTACAAAAGACATCCTGCTGGGTAGCCAGCACTCCTCCCCCCATAGATGGACTGGCTCTCTCTATCAGCAGCTTTAATCACGCAGTGATTTGCGCCAGTGGTGGTTCTCACACTTGAACATCCTCAGAATCCCCTAGAGACTGCTGGGCCCCACCCCAAATGCTCTGATCTGCAGGTCTGGGGTACCCGACAACGTGCATCTCTCACCAGTGCCCGATGATACAGATGTTGTGTTTGAGGATCCCACTTAGTGCACCATGGGCTGAGGCTTTGCATTTGCGCACTTGAAAACAACTTAGCTACTAGATCCTCCACCATGGATCTGAGAAGGTCCTTCTTCAGACCAAGCATGCCTGCTCCATTCCTTGTGAACATCTGGACTCCAGTCCAGGGATGGCATGACACATCCATCCCCGGTCAGTAAGTTCTGCAGTTGGTCATCGAGGAACTTCTGGCTGCTCACTGTGGCCTGGGCTTGGGCTGGGAGCTTTGGGGGACATAAATGGAGCATAAAACTCAGGCCTTGCCCAAGAGGTTCACAGTCTCAGGGGAAGGAGAAGAAGGACAACCATGAATCAGTTAAACACAGGACAGGACAACTCTCATTCAATGCTGGGTAGGCAGTGAAGACAAGAGCCTGTGGGCACACCTGGAGCACGTCATCTTGCCTCACCTGCTCTGAAGGCTGTCTGGTTTGGGTGTAAGTTCTTTCGGGCAAGCACAGTACAGCATGTACGTCTGGCAGGAGATGGGGGGAGACCATCAATTGTGCACGATGCTAACCAGCCTGTTGCCATTGAGTCAATTCCAACTCCTGGTGACCCCGTATGCGTTAGAGTAGAACTGTGCTCCACAGGTTTCCAGTGGCTGATTTTTCAGAAGTAGATCGTCAGACCTTTCTTCCAAGGTGCTTCCGGGTGAACATGAACCTCCACCCTGTTGGCTCACAGCTGAGCACATTAACCATTTGCGCCACCCGATAGTCACAAAGTCAAATAAAGACGAGGCTGCCTCTTGGAGATTTCCTGGCCGCCCTTGTATCCCCTCCTCTTTTAATGGAGTCTGTCCTCACCTGCTGGGGAGGCTGACCCTGCCAGGTTAGGACAAAGTCATCAGAAAGAAGGGTCTTGGTAAGCTTTGGGGCTTCTTGAGTTTGAGTGTGATCCTCGCCTTTATTTGGGGGATATTTCCCATCTTGGATGCATGGATAAAAAATGGAAAAATATGTGATATGCGATAAAGCAAGTACAGTGAATATCACTGGTAGAATCTAAGTGGTGGGTTTATGCGGCACGCTGTCAGTATGGCTGAAAGTTCTGATCATTAAATGTGGAGGGGAAAGAGGCCCGTGCTTGTGTAACAGTTGTGGAAGGATGTGGAGGCAGGAGCCTATCGAGCGTAACGACCATCCAGGGGCAATCTCTAAGTTGCGCCCCCCCACCCCATTTCAAGATAAATAGACATTGATAGCTGTGATGCGTCAACAGAATCGCTTTCTCCCTCTTGTCTGGCCGCCTCAATCAAATGCCTTTCATATTTGTGGCACCGGGGAATGTCATTCTGCACCTCATTTGGCGTCCCCTTGAACTTGTGGCTGGGGAAAGTGCCCCCTGCCCCCTCCCCACCCCCCGCTACACCTTGTGTGGAAGCAGGGAAGAACAGGAGCTGAGAGGAGAAAGATCAGAATTAAAATGTCTCATTGTTCATTAATTCAACTCTTTTCTTCATTCAACAAATCTCTATTGCGCACATCTGCTATGTTTCAGGCACTGTCTTACTAGAAATTCAGCAATGAACAAAACAAATCCCTAGCCTCATAGAGCCTGTAACAGAGAACACAGAAAAATTAACAAAAATACTGTGTAACAGGTAGCCATACAGTCTACAAGGAAACATAAGGAGCGTTAGAGGGCAAGTGTGATAAAGGGCTGTAGTTTTGGACAGATCGGTCAGCAAAGCCTCTGGTAACAATGCCGTGGTGACGCACTGAGCCCTGGGATACCTGGGAGGATGACAAATGTTTGATTTAGTGACAGTGTATCCAGCATGCATCTGGCATGGGGGGAAGTAAAGGTGGATTAGGATGCCATCCCAAGCTCAGTAGAGCCTTTAGGTCTGACCAGGAGGGCAGGAAAGTGAAGACAAAGCACTGTATAGTTGAGAGTGCTGAGTTCATAAGGAATTAACAAGTCATGCCTAGAGAAAACCAGTCTTAAAAGAAATACAACCAGAATGCTTCTTCCAAGCAAGGATGTTGAAACTTCAGCTTGCTGACTTTGGATAGGTTATTAAGAAAGCCAATCACTAGATAAGGAAATCATGTTTGGTAAGGTGGAAAACCTGTTGCCGTCGAGTCGATTCCAACTCATAGTGACCCTATAGGACAGAGTAGAGTTGCTCCGTAGGGTTTCCAAGGAGCGGCTGGTGGATTTGAGCTGCCAACCTTCTGGTTAGCAGCTTTAGCTCTTAACCACTGTGACACCAGGGCTCCTGGTAAAGTAGATGGTCAACAAAAAAGGGGAAAGCCCTCAATGAGATGGACTGATACCACAGCCACAACAATGGGCTCAACATACCAATGATCGTGAAGAAGGTGCAGGACCAGGCAGTGTTTCCTTCTGTTTACGTAAGGTCACCATGAGTCAGAGACAACTTGATGGCAACTAATGACAACAGCATCAAGCCTAGAAAAACCTGCAGTTCCAGGGTGCAGGCAGGTGGCAGGTAAGAAAGGTCAAAATGTAAACAGTTCTCAGGGGTTTCTAAACAAAGAGTCAGCAGGGGTAATGATGAGGTCATGCAGATATCCCAAATTTCACCTGAAATTTCACTCCTCTAGCCCAATGAATCAGGGAAAACAGGCAAAATGAGAAAGTGAAGCTCTGTGGATCTGATGTATAAACAAACATCGGTGCGTGGACAGAGACTGATGGTGTGTTTGTTACATATCTGCTTATGTCCTTCACAGGACAAACGCTCACTCGAGTTTTGTCCAAAAGTACAGGGTTAAATAAAAAATCCAAGACCAGCAATGGAATAGCAGCTGCCTGAAGTGATAGCTATGGCAAACGGACTGCATGAGCTGAGCAGCACCCGGAGAAATATGTATATCATCGTGATTACCTCTCATTTATAGGCCAGCCTCCTGGGAGGGGGCTGAACAGGGCTGCCAGGGAGAATAAATCAATTCATTCCAATTAGACCTGGTAACTTTGCCACTTGCACTTAGAAAATCAGGCTGAAATCACTTTGAAAAGAGATCATCTCTCTTCTCTCTATTCAAACAGAAACCTCTGTCAGAAATGGACAGAAAATATGTTTTGGCAGCTGAGTCAGTGGAAATTGTAGAGTAGATACTCGGCAATTTTGCAGGCTCTGCCATAGAGACACTGGCAGCCAGACTCGAATTCATAGTTTGGAGCCCGTCACCTAGCCTGGTTGCAGGCAGCCAAACCATCTTCTGATGGAATCTTCTCTGAGCCATGATATGGACTGTCGGATCACAAATCACTTTCTGGCAGGAGAAGACAGGACAGGCATTAGGGGAGCACATGGTTTGCGATACACTCCAGAGGCTTCAGCGCTGTCTGGGAAGCCAGGGAGAGTGGAGCCAAGCAGAAAGCAGCCGTTACACCAAGGACGGGAGCAGCTCCTGAGTCAAGGGAGCCAAGCAGACTCATAGGCCATGTCCTCCCTCCACCAGCCCCGCCTAAGCCCCAAGCAAAGATGACGGCCCCTCTAGGTCCTCTTCTAAAAAGATGAGGAAGTGGCTTAATTTCATTCACAACAACTTTTATGGGTAAAAAAAATAAATTAAAACTGCCTTTATTTATCTTTTAAAACTATTTTTTATTTCCCCCACTGCAGCTGTTGTTAGCTTCTCTCGAGTTGGCCCCTGACTCATGGTAACCACATACACAATGGAACAAAATGCTGCCCGGTCAGTGCCACCCCCATGATCAGTTGTGGATCAAACCAGTGTGATCCACAGGGTTTTCACTGGCTGATTTTCAGAAGTACACTGCCAGGCCTTTCTTCCTAGTCCATCTTAGTCTGAAAGCTCCACCGAAACATGTTCAGCATCATAGGAACAACCATGTCTTCACCTGACAAATGCGTGGTGGCTGCATACGAGGTGCACTGGGTGGAAATCACACGGCAGTCGAGAATTCTACATTGAAGCACCACTGTCCCCATTATTAAGCGTAGTGGCCATATAATACAGAGGTTAGAGGCACACAGCAGAGAGTACTCCCCAGGCTGCTTTAGTCTCATTGATCCTTCTCAAATCCAGAAAGCTTCCCCTGCCTCAGGGCCTTTGCACTTGCTGTTCGATTTTCCTGGAACATTAGTCTCCCAGTCATCTGCAGAGCTCTGTGGAATATGTGTCTAGAACAGGATAGGTCCAGCACTCATGATTCACTGACTTGTTTCTGAAATCCTCTTGGTTTTCAGAAGTTTTCCAGTTCTGAAAATTATGTCTCACCTGCTCAGAGCTATTGTAACTTGAGGTCATGAAGAAACAATCTAACACCAAACTATGGCCCTGCCTTCATTTTTTAAGTCCCCAGTTAGAAGGCCTTTTGGGGTCTGTAATTAGCTCCTTACATCCATATTTTTTGCAAGACAGTGGTGGTTCAGGGATAAATTCTCAACTTCCATGCAGGAGATGCGGGTTCAATTCCTGACCATTGCACCTCATGTGTAGTCACCACCCATCTGACTGTGGAGGCCTCCATGTTGCTATGATACTGAACAGGCTTCGGTGGAGCTTCCAGACTAAGACGGACAATGAAGGAAAACCCTATGGGTCACAACAGTCTGTAACCAATCATGGGGATGGCACAGGACTAGGCAGCATTTTGTTCAATTGTGCGTGGGGTTGCAACGCATAGGGGCTGACTTGAAGGCAGCTAACAACAACTCATGTTTTTTTTTTTAGGAAAGCAGGGGTCTACCTCTCAAGACTTAGGTGATACTGATCGAATTTAGTTACTGTCATTAAAAAGCTATTAATTCCTCTTCCCCAAAACCTAACTCTTTAATTCTGGTAACCGCAGAATGAGAAAAAAGACAGATGAAGCAAATAAATAAGGGCAAAATTAAGAAGACTAAGCTTTGAGCTCTGTGTGCCTCATTAGCAAGTCCTCCAGAGACTTCACGCCTGGTCACAAGCATTCATCTTAGAAGGAAGGTAAAGAAGATAAAAAGATTTAAGCCTTATTAGAGAAAAAAAACAATAATAAAGAAAATCTTCAACAAAATGGTTCATGTAGCCCAAATTCAAACCTAAATTTTTACAGCAGTCCGGTTGTTCTATTTATTCCTTCATACACTCAACAAACCTCGCCAACTACATTGACCAAGTTTAACCAGGTCACATTTACTTTTATCAAAATCAATTAGCTTAGTTTTATTTTCAATGCCTGGATAATTTATAGCCAAAGGCTTAGGGTTTAAAACAGGAATCTTGCTTTGGCCAGTTACAGCTTCCAGGCCTTATTTATTTCTCCTCTAACGGTGATCTAGAAAACTTTTTTTTTAACTTTATCTAGGCCAAGCTATACTCCACTGTAAATCCATGGCACCGTGTGTACTCAGAGACCTCCAGGGGATGAAGAACAGCTTATCTAAATTGGTACCACAACTTAACAGCTGTACCTGACTCTAGAGAGTCCTTGCTCCCAGACAACATTCTCCATTCAAAACCTCCATCCACACAGATCTGAAGTGAGAAGTTCCAGAAAGAAATAATCCTCCATATCAAGGGTCAGCCAGCTTTTTCTGTATAGGGCTAGATGGTAAGTACTGGAGGCTGCAGGCAGCAGGTCTCAGTAGCACCTGCTCAGCTTTGCCATTGTTAGCAGGAAAACAGCCAGACAACGTGAAGTGAATAGATGTGGCTGCGTTTCAATAAGGCTTTATTTATAAAAATGGGGTGCTGCGCATATTTGGCCTGAGGGCTGTAGTTTGCCAACCCCTGCTTTAGGCTCTTCTTCCTTCTTATGAAAGGCTTTTTTGAGCCACTCCATTAACAGGGAAAGGCCCGTGGTCAGAGTGGACCACAAACATGAAGAGATTTATCCAATTAACCTCTAAGATAAATTGATGGGGCTCAAAATCCACCTGGGGACCCAGCATCTGAAGGTTTTTCACATTTCTTTTATTGAGGACTAATTCACATGCAATAAAGTGCACAGATTTTAAGGGTAAATTCAATGTAATTTGAAAAATGTTTATTCCAGGTAACCCTCGTTCAAGAAGGAAAGAGAACATTCCTATCACCCAGAAAGTTCCCTTGTGCAGCCACAGGCCTGACTTCCATCAATATCGCTCAATATAACCTGTTCTAGAACTTCACCAACATGGACTCATATGGAACAGACTGTGGGGCCTGGCCTCTCTCACTCGATATGCTGCGTTAGCAATCTGGCCGCACTGCTATAGCATGTGATCCATTCCTTTTTATCATCCCATTGCAGTCTACTTGATGAATATGCCACAATTTATTCCTTCTGCTTCCTGACACTCCCTCAGGCCTCTAAAACCAAATTCATTTCAAATCAGAAAGAGAAGGAATACCTCCAGAAGTGCCTGTTATGAATTGAATTGGGTTCCCCAAAATTCACGTTGAAGTCTTAGCCCCTGTACCTGTGAATGCGACCTTGTTTGAAATAGAGATTTTTAATTAAGTTAATGAAGTCATACTGGAGTAGGGTGGGTCGCAATCCCTTCTGAATGGTGTCTTATAAAAGGGGACGACAACAGACAGGGAGACAGCCATACACGGGGGATGGGGCGGTGGGGGTAGAGAATGCCTTGTGAAGATACTTCTACAAACCAAGGAATGCCAAGAAATGCCTGGGGCTACTAGAAGCTGAAAGTGGCAAGAAGGGGTCCTCCTCTCGGACAGACAGAGAGAAGCATGGAGCAGTTTCTCTCTCAAAGCCCTCAGAAGGAAATGACAGAGCCAATACCCTGATCTCAACTTATAGCCCTCATAACCGTGAGACAATACATTTCTATGTTTTAAAGCTACCTACTTTGTGGTATTTTGTTTTGGCAGCCCAAGGAGACTAAGACAGTGTCTAAACTGGAATGACCCTCTCAACCATCATCCCCACCAAACTCAAATTTCCATGGGGATCAAAACTAACTTCTTCCCCACCCCCTAACCCCAACCACCACACACACCAAATGTGGCTCATTGTAAAACTGCAAAAATTCACACACTCCAACAATAAATAATCCCTGCTTTACCAGAATCTCAAGTAGACGAACCTGGCAAACTCTCCCACAACCATGAATGTGTCTCTCCCAAGCCTTTCAGGCAGCCACATGATGGACAGGCAGTGGCATTTCCTCTGCTGACACTGGACTATGAAGCCGGACTGCATAATTAACACCCATGGTTATTTTTCAGTGCCTGCATCTGGCACTCTTAATTTAATTATCTTTCCATTTCTATAATCCACCGCACACTGGAGACCGGCCCACCTGGCCATCCTTGCCCTGAATCTCCACTTGCCTGCAGGACTTTTCATCCAGAAATAATTAGGAACACAGGGCCCTCTGTCTCGTGGCCAGCTCAGCCGTGAACACTACTGGACCAGGGGGGAAGTTTTATCTTAAATAAATGGAGTCAGCTCAGAGCAGCGTTAAAGGGACAGGGTTTATATCCAAGCATTTCTGCAGTGCTCTAAGCTACCAAAAAATGTTGCAATGGTCTTTCAGAAAGCCCGGAACGCTCTGAAGCTGGGAATATTTGTTCCCTTTGGCTTGCTCACTGCAGAGTACAATAATTGGAATCAGACTCCCAGCAAGGACAGAACTATAGCTGCCCACAATTATCCATGCAAAGGGCACGCGGACAGAGCAGAGTAGAAGGCAATCCAGGGATGATTCTAGTGCCTCCTTTTGTATGATTGTTTCAATTTACTCCGCTATCTATCCCTTCTATTATTGTTATTATTCACCAGAACCACCAGCAAGTAGCAATCTTAAACACTGATAGTCTTCCATTTTTCCTTTCGCTTTTTGGTTTGGCACCCAGCACCTATAGCAGGGATCCCATATGGACAGAGGCAATAATAATAAACAAAATAATGAAGAAAATTACAGGAGCTAGAAGTTGGGACACATAAGGCATTCCATGAGGTATCTCTATTCTCCTTCTTTCCCTCATTCTCATATATTTTCTTCCAGGGCATGTGTGTGTGCATACAGACAGACAGACACACATTCTTTTACTGAGTTAGAATGATCCAACCTTGATATTCGGTTTTAAGTAAGAAAGCCAGGCTGTCCTCAGCATCTTCTCTTTACTTTACTCTCTTTGAAGACTTGTAAGAGAGCCTTCTAAACAAGTATATAGATTTTGGAGATCTGGCCTCATTTGAAAAGTCCCTCTTCATTAACATGGCCAATTCTAGGTCACCTGTGCCACGTGCAGAAAAAATTTCTTGGGAAATTTTGACACACTTTTCTTTGCACCTCTGATTTTCAAGAGCATTCAAAGCAGTTGCAATGCCCCCCACCAACGCTCAGTGGCGCCCCCCCTTGCAGCAACCATATTGCCAGAGGCACAAGCCCTGTGTGGAAGGGCTGGGCACCCTGGCATCCTGGTTTGACAGATGGCTGCATTGCCAAGCCAAAGTGTGGAGGTGGCCGCAGCACAGGTCTGTCCTGTGATTTACAACATCAATCGTGGAGTTGGAGATGGTACTTCCCTCACATAAAGTGAGGCAGTGTGCAAAATAAAGTAGTAACTTCATGAGCTCTGGAGCCTATCTGTGCCCATCTGTCATCCCAGGCCAGAGCACTGCCAGTGGGGCTTTCTCCTGCATCTCTGCCTGCCCAGTCCGGACTTCAGGCAACTGCCTTTTATGGTTAAGAAGCACAGTGCCGATCCACGGGGGGCTGGGGGCGTGTACCAGGGAATGCCAACCAATTTTCTTTCTCCTCAGAAAGAAAGGAAGAAAGCCCCAATCTCACTTCCACACTTGACCACAGTACTAAGGCGGGCTGCTTTCCGCCTAGGAGCACAGCATGGCTTCTCTCTGAGGAGCGCCATGTGCCTCCCCACCAGAAAGGAAATGAGGGGAACACTGCTGCCCAGATGGGGAAAGCCAGGACTCGCTCGGTGCCTGAGAAGCTGGTCTTAGTGTAGGTTCTCCCAGAAGTAGGCTCAGAGACAAGGATTTGGTACAAGAATTAGTTTGTGAGGTAAGGAGCACGGTAGGGGTAGGGAAGTGAGACATGGAAGGGAGAGCAGCCAGAAAAGCCCATGTTGTGAAGCAGTTATTACTGTGGGTAATTGGGGCTGAATTCCACTGGGGAAGGCTAGGGAAAACGGTAGGCCACAAGCCTCAGCGTTATCTTTCCAAGAGATGAGGGGGCTGGGGTATTTGTACACCCACTCCTACTTGTCATTGGTTAAGGGTAGCCACAATAAGGGTCACTTCCTCTGCACTTCTGGCCAACCACAAAGGCAGAAAGCACAAGTGGGGAGCCAGAGAAGGCCCTCAGGTGAAGGAATGCGGGTGCTGACCCACCCCGACACGGGTGGGTGAAGAACATGAGCAGGGCAGTGATGCCTCTGAATGCCACGTCCTGCTGCTAATCAGAGCTGTGACTCGAGACATATCCCTTAGCTTCTCTGACTCACACCTAAGCAACTCATCTGGAAAACAGTGCAACCATACTTACCCCATACGTTTGTGGCAAGAATTAAGTCAGATGATGCCCACGAAAGCACTGTGCAAATTATAAAGCACTGTAACATCGTTAAGGGGCGGCTGGAAGACCATTATGTACCCCAGACTCCAGCAGACCTGGGAAGGTGTGCCAGTCTATCTCTCTGTGTCATGACTGAGCACCAAGGGGAAGGCTCGCTCAGTGTCAGCAATCTGTTCGTCTGCATATCTATCGTGTGGGCACTGTGCCTCATTTTCAGGGGTATGGATTCAGCCTGCTTCACCAACATCCCAGCTCAGGGGATACATCTGTTAATTTTAAACAAATTTATGGCTACTTGCCTCATATGTATGTGAAAGCTGGACAAAGGAAAATGAAGACAGAAGAATTGATGCATTCAAACTCTAGTGTTGGTAAAGAATATTGAATATACCACGGATTGTCAAAAGAATGAACAGATCAGTCTTAGAAGAAATACAACCATAGTGCTCCTTAGAAGTGAGATGGTGAGACTTCACTTCACTTAAACTTTGGACACATCATTAGGAAAGACCAAGCACTAGAAAAGGACATTACGGTTGGTAAAGTAGAGAGTTGGCAAAAATGAGAGAAGCCCTCAACAAGACAGACTGACACAATAGCTGGAACAATGGACTCAGTCAAGAAGATGGCGTAGGACCAGGCAATATTTCCTTCTGTTATATGTAAGGTCACCACGAGTTGGAGTCGATTTGACAGCAACTAACAACAACAACAAATAATTACTCGTTCAAGACAAGAAAGGAAAGGAAAGGCAGCCCATCCTGCTTTCTCTCAGCCCGCCCCAGGGTGCATCTGAGTAATATCTTAGTGTCAGGTAAGCAGAGAAACTCGAGGGCTTTCCCATTTGGGGGCATGATTGGGGCTCCCTGCTTTGCCCTCTGAATTGAGACAAATCATCACTCTACACTTCCTTAGTCTGAGGCCTCTTCTTTATCCGAGTCTCAAGTGAAGGCATTTTGCCATCGAAGCACCCATGTCACCTTGCAAAGTGACGTCAGTGGCTGGGTGATAACTACGTGGATAATCCTTGTTTCAACCAAATGAAGGAACCTGAAAGAAGCCACGTCTAAGACTAACCTAATAGGGATCTAGGGGATGCAAACGGACACAAACTCCTCCCCACCACCCCCAGCACAATCTCTAAGAATTCCACACTGCTGTGGGCTAAACTCATAGCTAATAGGGTCGCTATGAGTCGGAATCGACTCGACGGCACTGGGTTTGGTTTTGGTTTTTGGTGGGCTAAAAGCAGAGGCTTCTGAATCCAGAAGCCCCACACCCCAAGGAAATGTTATCTTAGCAGCAGCTAAAGCTCTTCCTCCACCCAATTTCTCCCTTCACCCATATGCCTTGGAAAAGTCTTCTTAGCCTAGGATCCATGGACTAAAAATCCACAGGGTGAGCTGGACTGAAATCCCTGAATGCCCTCAAATTCTGTGCAAAATCTAAACCAGAATTTACAGTTGCAAGAATCAGATCCTCAATGGGGTCAATGTCCCTCAAGAACTAAGGACCACCATTCAAGACACAAAGGACACAGGGAAAAGGCCTAGAGATGGTGACAATCTACACTTCTAAGAACCCAGGTGGAGTGTGGGCTATCCTGACCACCAAGAAACAGAGGAAAGGGGCAGCTGTTCTAAGAACTCATCCAGCTGTCCTTGGCCAAAAGAGCTAAGAGCATGTCCACCAGTGGCTTGGCTTCTGTTAAAAGTGGTTTAATGTGGACATGAAGTGCATTTGCAGTCATTTTTTAAATAATTTTATTTTTATTGTTGTTGAAAATATATAAGATAGAATGTACACCAATTCAACAATTTCTATACACACAACTCAGTGACCCTGATTGAATTCTTTTGTTGTGCAACCATTCTCACCCTCCTTTTCCAAGGTGTTCCTCCTCCATTAACACAAAATCAGTATCTCTAAATTTCCTATCTAATCTTTCCAGTTGCTGTCCTTATTTGATCCTATTACCATATTTTTACACAAATAAGCATGCCTTCTACGTTTGTTTGTCAACCACACCCTCCCCGACAAGGTTTTTTTTTTTTTTTTACAGCAACATATGAAAAAAATTGGCATGGTGGCACTTACAAAAATACCTCGAGGCAGGAGGGCACAGTTGGCAAACAAAAATCGAAGGCATGCATTATTACGTAGAAATACCGTAGACAGATCTTAAAGGAGCACAGTGCTCAAGGCAGACATTCCTTACTAGTTAAGCTAAGCTATTCTTTGGTTTTAAGAAGGCTTCAGGGAATATTTTTGGTTCAAGGTTTAAAGATTATCTCAGGGCAATAGTTCAGAGGTTCATTTAGCCTCACTGTCTCCAGAAAGCCTGGATTACATACAAAGTTGAAATTCTGTCTGCATTTTCCCCCTTTTGATCAGGATTCTTCTATAGATCTTTTCTCAAAATGTTCAGTCATTATTTTTAAGGTATATAGGGTTGCTATGAGTAGGAATCAGCTCGACGGCAACGGGTTTGATTTTTTTTGAGGGGAGGGTCTTTAAAATTCAAGCAAATCTTACACTACTACTATAATATAGCCATGCTTGTTTTATAAGAGGCAGTTCCCCTCCCTCAAATACTCCAATATAATTTACACCCTGGAGGTAGGCAGTTTGAGAAGTTCTCTGGCATCAGTGGTGGGCTTCAGAGAGTCCCCAGTATGCTGCCAGCACTCGGGAAGATGAGAGGCAGGCCCAGTGGGACTCTAAGCAGCTACGTGACCTGGTCCAGGCTGGCAGCAGATCCAGCCAATGCTCCCTGCCTGGGCTTTTGGCTTTTGCCCTCATTCTCCCTGGTTCTCCTTTTGGGTTTGAGAAATCACATTGCCCTATGCTTTTGTTCCTTCAAGGAGGAAACAAGGTCCAAGGCCCAGGAACCTGGAGTGGTTTTCCCAAGTCATGTGGGGAGCTGGAGATGAAGGTCACGACCCAGCTCTTTCAGGATCCTGACCAGGGCTTTTCCTACTGGGGCCTGTCCTCTTTATCTCTGAGAAGTGAGAGCCCTATGATTTTACTTTTAGTTCCATTCCTCTTTGGTTTTCTGAACTTTTGATGTCATAAACCAGTACGTGACACTATGTTCCTTCCAGACTGCCCATCCCGCATTCAACAGCCCAGCCAGGACAGAGCAGGGCCCACCCTGCTCAGGGCCTGCCTTTGCAGAGGGGTGACAGTGGTGCTGGCTGAGTTCCTTTGGGGTTTGCAGAGGGAGAAACTGGGTTATATAGGTTAGATCCCTTCTCAAGAACTAAACACAGGAGGAAACAAAAGCTAGACCTGAAAGCATCCATCTGAAAAGACAGAGTGGGTCAAAGGCAGGAGATCAGCCTGCAGGCCCCAACCAGAGCCAAATGCAGGGCCTCCCTTTAATGAAGGGATACAAAATCACAGGACTGAAGTTTTTTTTTTTTTTTTTTTGGTAACTAAGTCAGGCATGTGCCTTCTCTATGTAACTCATTTCCCTTTGGTCCCATCCAGCCTCAGGCCACCACAGGAAATGGTGGATCACAAGAACTTTCCATAGACAGGTCCAAATATTCGCCTTGTGATGCCACCTGATTAAATCTGTACTCTGGCCACCACAAACAGAGAAAGCCGGGACCCAGTTGGTTGAGACTGCGTCCTCTGCTTGGCGCAGCTGAGCACACGG
This sequence comes from Elephas maximus indicus, assembly GCF_024166365.1. Classification (NCBI taxonomy): domain Eukaryota; kingdom Metazoa; phylum Chordata; class Mammalia; order Proboscidea; family Elephantidae; genus Elephas; species Elephas maximus. Next base: position 60,288,061 of record NC_064843.1, on the reverse strand, counting down.
AAAGAGAGCCCTTGCCTTTGCTCATGTTTCCCAGCCGCCCCTAGGTAGCCTTCCCCCCCGCTCTAACTGTTGCTCTTAATGATTGCAGTAGCCAGTGAAGCTCAGGAAAAGGAATCCCAGTGTTCTCACTCCAGTAGCATTACACCCCTATAAGCAGCCAGGATATCTAAAGTTTGGTTTGTCTGTCTGGTGACCGGCTTGTCTCTTGCCTTCTTAGCCATTTCATAATAAACATCTGAATGACAACCAAGTTTGCCCTCAGACAGCGCTAATGACAGCAAGGTCAAAGCCTTTATTCACACATGAGTCTTTCTTATTTATTTTTTAAAGCTTGCTTTTCATTCTCAGAAAGAAACGCTTACCCTCAGGGGCCAACATGGCTGAGTCAGATGTGGCTCTGAGTAGGAAATCAGTGGGCTGTGGACACCCGGGCCCCTCTCATGTGCCTCAGGCATTTTCCGGCTTCTTGCAACAAGTCCTTCCATCTTTTCCTCATGTTCTCACCCCTGCCTTCCCTCTACTTCTCCCTCGTTTATTGAGGAAGACTCCAAGCAAATACAAGTACAGCAGATGATGGATTTGGGACACATGTTGTTAGGCGTTTTGCTCAACTTTGTATAGCTAGGGGGTTCCAGATGCGGCGTTAGAACTGGGTCTAGAATTCTGCTCCACAAAGGTGGGAAGATACACCATTAAAAAGCATGGACACATGAGCCAGCGACTACATCATCCTGAGACCAGAAGAACTAGATGGTGCCCAGCTACAACTGATGACTGCCCTGACAGGGAACACAACAGAGAACCCCTGAGGGAGCAGGAGAGCAGTGGGATGCAGACCCCAAATTCTTATAAAAAGACCAGACTTAATGGTCTGACTGAGACTGGAAGGACCCCAGTGGTCATGGCCCCCAGACCTTCTGTTGGGCCAGGACAGGAACTGTTCCCGAAACCAACTCTTCAGACATGGATTGGACTGGACAGTGGATTGGAGAGGGATGCTGGTGAGGTGTGAGCTTCTTGGATCAGGTGGACACTTGAGACTATGTTGGCATCTCCTGCCTGGAGGGGAGATGAGAGGGTGGAGGGGGTTAGAAGCTGTCAAAAAGGACACAAAAAGAGAGAGTGGAGGGAGGGAGCAGGCTGTCTCATTAGGGGGAGAGTAATTGGGAGTGTGTAGCAAGGTGTATATGGGTTTTTGTGTGAGAGACTGACTTGATTTGTAAACTTTCACTTAAAGCACAATAAAAATTATTTAAAAAAAAAAAGCATGGAGACTTAGCATTCTTGTCAAGAATCAGCTGACCATAGATGTGTGGGTTTATTTCTGGACTCTCAATTCTACTGCATTGGTCTATGTGAACATTGTTATACCAGTACCAGGCTGTTTTGATTGCTATAGCTGTATAATATGGTTTAAAATCAAGAAGTATGAATTCTCCTACTTTGTTCTTCTCTTTCAATGTTGCTTTAGGTATTTGGGGCCTCTTGCCATTTCATACAAAGTTGAGGATTGGTTTTTCTATTTCTGTAAAGAAGGCTCTTGGCATTTTGATTGGGATTGCATTGAATCTATAGATCATTTGGGGGAGTATTGCCATCTTAACAATATTAAGTCTCCCAATCCACAAACATGGAAGATCTTTCCATTTATTTAAGTCTCCTTTAATCTCTTTCAGCAGTGTTTTATAATTTTCATTGTATAAGTCCTTCACATCCCTGGTTGGATTTATTCTTAGGTATTTTATTCTCTTAGATGCTATTGTAAATGGAATTGTTTCCTTAATTTCCCTTTCAGATTTCTTATTGCTGGTGTGTAGAAACCTAACTGATTTTTGTTTGTTGACCTTACACTCTGTAACTTTACTAAATTCCTCTACTAGCTCTAGAAGGTTTCTTTGGACTCTTTCAGATTCCCTATATATAGGATTATATCATGCATGAATAGGAATAATTTTACCTCTTTTTTTCCAATCTAAACAAACAAAAAAAACCTATTGCCATTGAGTCGATTCTGACTCATGATGACCATATAAGACAGGGTAGAACTGCTCCACAGGGTGTCCAAGGAGCAGCTGGTGGATTAAACTGCTGACCTTTTGGTTAGCAGTTAAGCTCTTAACCACTGCACCACCAGGGCTCTAATTTAGATAACCTTTTATTTCTTTTCTTGTCATATTGCTCTGGCTAGGACTTCTAATACAATATTGCAAAAAGTGATGAAAACAGGCACCCTTGTTTTGTTACTGATTTCAAGGGGAAAATTCTCAGTCTTTCTCTATTAAGTATAATGCTGGCTATTGGCTTTTCATATATGCCCTGAATCATACTGAGGAATTTCCCTTCTGTTTCAATCTTCTTTACGGTTTTCAACAAGAAAAAGTGTTGGATTTTATCAAATGGTTTTTCTGCATCCTAGAGATGATAATGTGGTTCTTTTCTTTTGTTCTATTGATGTCATGTATTACATTGATTGGTTTTCTAATACTGAACCAATCCTGCATTCCTGGGACAAATCCCACTTGGTCATGGTGTATGACTCTTAATATGCTGTTGGATTCTGTTCACTAGTATTTTGTTAAGGATTTATGCATCTATATTCATAAGAGATATTGGCCTATAGTTTTCTTCTCTTGTGGTATCTTTGTCTGGTTTTGGCATCAGGGTTATATATGCTTCATAGAATATATTAAAGAGCATTTCTTCCTTCTCTATTTTTTTTTAATAGTTTAAACAGTATTGGTGTCACTTTTTCTCTAAATGTTTGGTATAATTCTCTAGTGAACCCATTTGGTTCAGAACTTTTTTTTTTTGATTGGGGAGTTTTTGATCGCTGAGTCCACCTCTTTACTTATTATGGGTCCATTCAATGGGGGAAGGAAGAATCTCTTCAATAAATGGTGTCAGGAAAATTGGATTTCCACATGCAGAAAAATGAAACAGGACCCATGCTTCATACTATACACAAAAACAAATTCAAAATGTATTAAGGACCTAAATGTACAAACTAAAATCATAAAAATCTTAGAAAACGCAGGGGCAACACTATCAGACCTAGCTTTCAACAACAGATTATCTAATGAAAAAAAAAAAAAAAAACAAACAGCAAAAGACAAAATAAATAAATGGGACCTCCTAAAAATTAAAAACTTTCATTCATCAAAAGACCAAAAAAGTGAAAAGACACACTACTTACTGAGAGAATATCTTTGGAAACCATGTATCTGATACAAATCTAAGAACCAAAATATATACAAAACTTCAACAACTTAACAAAAAAAAGACAAACCAATCATAAAATGGGCAAAGGACTTGAACAGACATTTCATCAAAGAGGACACTCAAATGGCCACCAGACACATGAAAAGATGCTCAGCGTCATCAGCCATCCCAAAAAACCAAACCAAACCCGCTGCAGTTGAGTCAACTCTGCCTCATAGTTACTCCATAGAATAGAGTAGAACTGCCCATAGGGTTTCCAAGGCAGTAAATCTTTATGGAAGCAGACTGCCATATCTTTCTCTGGGGGAGGTGATGGTGATATCAAATTGTCTACCTTGTGGTTAGCAGCCAAGTGCTTTAACCACTGTACCACCAGGACCCCCACTAGCCATCAGAGAGATGCAAATCAAAACCACAATGAGAAACCATTTCACTCCCACTAGGATGGCTAAGACAAAAAAAAAAAAAAAGCATAAAATAACAAATGTTGGCAAGGATATGGGAAAATTGGAACACTTATCCATTGTTGGTAGGAATGCAAAATGCTACGGTCTCTGTGGAAAACAGTGTGGTGGTTCCTCAAAAACTAAAAATGGAACTACCATACAACCCAGCGATTCCACGCTTGACTTGAAAAGCAGAGACTCAAAAAGAGACTTGTATACCAATGTTCACCTAAATGCCCATCAACAGATAAATGGATAAACAAAATGTGGTACATACATACAGTGGAATACTACTCAGACAGTAGGAGAAATGAAGTCTTGATACATGCTATAGTATGAATGGAGCTTGAAGACATTACGCTGAGTGAAATAAGCCAATCACAAAAGGGCAAATATTATATGCCTGCACTTATATAAAAAGGCAAGAAAAAGCAAATGTATAGACACTGAAGTTTATTAGTAGTTACCAGGGGTGGGAGGGAGGAGGAAAAGGGGGGTTAACAATGATGGAAAAATCACATTGATTAAGTGTAGGGTTGCACAGCCATTTACTGTCATTGCTGTCAATAAGTTGTATACCTGTAAAAAGTTGAATTGGCAAAAGTTGCGTGATAGATATATTTATAACAATGACAAAAAAAAGAGTAGCTGCTAAGGCTGCTTATGTACAAACACCTCATGGGATTTGCTTCCTTGGTTTGAAGTGTTAGGGTCATGGTTTCATGGGACATCCCAGTTAATCGGCCTAATAACGTGTTTAGTGCTTCCGTTCTACCTCCTAGTTTGTTGTGTACTGCCTGGGGTCTTAAAATATTCGAGCAGCCATGCAAGGCACAACAATTGGTCTCTATCCACCTGAAGCAATAGAGGAAAAAGGAGAGTCAGGAATAGGAGGAGGATATGGAATGTGTGGCTAATTGCCTCCATGAACAATTGCCTCCTTTGCCCTGAGACCAGAAGAACTAGATGGTGCCTGGCTATCATTACTGAACATTTTGGTCAAAGATTCTAGAGAAGAATCCTGATCAACAGGGTAAAAATGCAGAACAGAATTTCAAATTCTCACGTAGTCTAGACTTTGTGGAGCCATGGGAGGTGTATGAACTCCTGAAATTATTGCCCTGAGATAATCTTCAAACCTTAAACCATAAACCAAAACTATCCCCTGAAGTCTTCTTAAAGCAAAACAATAGTTTAGCTTAACTAGTAAAAAAGGGTCGGCCTTGAGCATTATGCTCTTTTCAAACTATCTATAAGGGATCAGGTTTACAACAGCCACGCAAAAGATTACTGTGACTTATGAAAATAACACAGCCCTTCTATGTTTGCCAACTGCACCCTGTCCCTGTGAGGTATTTTCGTAAGTGCCACTATGCCATTTTTTTACATGTTGATGTAAAAAAAAAAAAAAAAATTAGCATAGCACACTTAGGAAAATACTTTGGGAGGGGGAAGGAAGGTGTGGTTGGCAAACACACGTAGAAGGTGTGCATTATTTGTGAAAAATGTGGTGGACAGGGAGCTTGGGGGGAGAAACAATTCAGAAAATGAGGCTGAGAATGGTTGCGTAACTTGAAGAAAGTAATGTCACTGAATTGTACATGTAGAAACTGTTGAATTGGTGTATATTTTACCGTATATATTCTCAACAATAAGATAAATAAAATTTAGGAAAAAAAAAAAAAGAAGCACTGGGAGCCGAAGACTTTCTTTCACATGTGTGAGATGTGGGTAATGTTGTCAGAATACCTGCCCTCATCTGGGGCATGGTGGCCCTTTTTTCAGGAACTGTCTTGGAAGAAGTACAACCAGAATGTTCCTTAGGAGCAAGAATGGTGAGACTATGTCTCACATACTTCGGACATGTTATCAGGAGGGATCAGTCCCTGGAGAAGGACATCATGCTTGGTAAAGTGGTGGGTCAGCAAAAAAGAGGAAGACCCCCAATGAGATGGATTGACACAGTGGCTGCAATGATGGGCTCAAGCATAGCAACAATTGTGAGGATGACATAAGACTAGGGAATGTTTTGTTCTGTTGCACATATGGTCGCTATGAGCCAGAACTGACTCAGCAGCACCTAACAACAACAACAGCTGGAGAATCATGTCCCTCTCACCACCCCCTTGACCTTTCAGGGTCACTGCCCAGCCCCTAGTTCTTACAGTCCTACTCCATGACTGGGCTCACAGTCCAGTCCGTAACACTCATTTCCATCTCTAAGCTCACAGTCTGACCTACATGGTCTAGAACTTGAAGTCAGCACAGATGATAGTCTTCGTGCTCTCCCCATACATCCTCCATCTTTACCATTTCAGTGTCTACTTGTTTAATTTCCAACTGCCAACACAAGATCTCTTTGCCCAAATGTGTGGCAGGGGCCAGATGTGTCTGGGATATTAACACCTCCCACCTCTCCTCCCCCACTTCCCAGCAGCCTTCCAAAAAAAAAAAAAAACCAAACCCATTGCTGTCGAGTGAATACCGACTCATAGCTGCCCTACAGCATGGAGCAGAACTGCCCCATAGGGTTTCCAAAGAGCACCTGGTGGATTTGAACTGCCAAACTTTTGGTTAGTAACCATAGGACTTAACCACTACACCACCAGGGTTTCCTCTGTCAATAGCAAATGAAAGTTGGTAGATACACACTCCTCCTCCCATACCTGTGGGTGGGAAAATGCTGAGATGCGAGGTCTACACTATTTCCCAGGATCCCCAGTGGGACTAATCTCAGACCAGTCACCACAGGGGTAATTGGCTTCCTTCACGTCCCTTGAATACTTCCTGTCTTAGCTGTGTTTTCTAGAGAAGCAAAATCAGTGAAGTGCATAAATATTAGCGAGAGAGAAATTTATAGCAAGGAAATGGCTCATGCCGTTGTAGAGGATGGAATGTCCCAAGTCCATGGGTCAGGCTGGAGGATTCTTCTGATTCACGTAGCTGCAGGGACTGGTGAACCCAAGATTGGCAAGTCGGACAGCAGAACTCTGGCTCACAGCCTGTGAAGACTGATGAATACCAAGACTGGCAGGCAAGACAGCAGGTAAGCTGTTAGCTCAAGTTCCAAGAACCAGAGATCAGACAAACAGAAGCTAGCTGCAGTATCCAGAGTGAAAAATAGCCTACGAGCCTTTTCTGAAAGTCTACCTATATTGGATGTAAGTCACACCCCCAAGAAACCTCCTTTTTGACTGACTGGCTATTCACAGCCGATCCCACCCCTTAGGTGATCACATTATATCAGGCCTCATCATGGGGTGATCAAATCATTACATGACCGCCAAACTATATCATAACTGCCAAACCACTGAGAATCACGGCCCAGCCAAGCTGACATACAACCTCAATGATCACACCTCCCAAATATACTATCAACCCACAAAGCCTTGCTCAGGCTCTTCTCGTGGGTAAACCAGGCAGTCTATAGACTGGAAGAGTCCTGAAAAAAAAAAGAGGGAAACCCCAGTTTGGTATCAAAGCCAAATTTCACAGCTCTGAGCCTCAGTTTCATTATCTGCAAACAAGGTCTATATACTGTTGGTCTCGCTTAGCATGGGCCTCAGTTTCATTACCTGCAAACAAGGTCTATATGTTGTTGGTCTCACTTAGCATCAGACACAAGGGACCGTAAGCCACCACCATGACTGGGCAAGCTCCTGGCTACCGAGTGTGGGCTGAAGACAAGAGTCCTGTTCCTCTTCTTGAGCAACCAGAGTGACCATGAAGTGAGATCCCGCCACAGTAAAATCCTGGCCCTGCCTTGTATTTCTTGGTTCAGAGACCCAACAACATGTTCACAGCTCCTAATCTTCTTGCTGGGCTAGGCTGGCATGAAATTTTTACTCCATTTGATTTGCAGGTAGAGGAATTACAAGTCCTGAAGCTTCCCGGCACAATGAGGGCGATGAAAAAAACAACAAATAAATTCCCCAGCCTTTGCAAAACAAGGCAAGGAACTGGCTGGGGTCCCTTCAAAGGAAACTACATGAAATAGACTGTGTGGCTCCAAACTGTGGGGCTTGTCACTCTTCAGATGGCCTGTTAGGTGGCAGGTGGCATTTCTAAGGTAGAAACGTTTCCATGCAGGATGCATGTGCTGGGAAGTTCTGGACTGGGGTCATGTTTTGCTCGCCACCAGGAAACACAATGCCTTTCCTGTCTGCCAGGTCTCCAGTCAGATGAGGTGTGTCATAAAGTCAAAGATGTCAACTAGCAATCCATTGATCAATAGTGTGTTCCATACGATGCTACCTAGATGCTATGGAGGAACCTTCTATATGATCATAAGGTGGTGAATTATTTCTAAAAAATGAGCATGCTCAGGTCAGAGGCTGACCCGGAATTTCAAAGTAGCCATCTGGAAAGATTTACACTTCACTGGCTTTACTAAACAATTCTGGGATGGTCTTCTTAAAGATGGGTTTAGTTTTCTTCTGAGCTAGTGTGTTTTCATTGAGACATAATTCATATATGGGAAAACACACAGATTTTCAGTGTACGGTTCAATAAATTTTGACAGATGTTTGCGTCCTGTAACCCACAACCCAAACAAGATACGGAACATTTGCGTCAACCCCAGAAAGTTCTTTTGTGCCCCTTTCCAGTCAATCCAGGTATCATGCACTTTCACCCCTAAAAATTTCTGTATATTTCCTAGGGACAAGACAGTCTCTTAAATAACCACAGTAAAATTGGCAAAATATGAAAATAAACATTGATAACATTACTATTTTCTGATCTACAGAACTTCTTCATTTTGCTAGTTATCTCCCTAATGTCTTCTATAGCAAAAGAAAAAAATTCTGACCTAGGATTCAATGCAGTTAACGTCCTTTCTCCTTTCTCCTTAGTCTCCTCCAATCTGGAACAGCTCCCCAGTATTGCTTCGTCTTTCATGACCTTGACATGTTTCAAGAGTATGGGTCAATTATTTTGTGGAACGTCCCTCAAATTGGGTTTGTCTGATGTCTCCTCAGGATTAGACTCAGGTTATGCATTTTGGCAGGATTGTATTTTTTTTTATCCCAGAAGTGATCCATCAATGAGGTGGATTGACACAATAGCCTCAAAGGGAACTCATACCAATGATCATGAAGATGGCACAGGACTGGACGATGTTTCCTTCTGTTATACATAAGGTCGCTGCGGGTCAGATCTGACTCACCAGCAACCAACAACAACAATCCAGAAGTGAGGTGTGTCCTTCCCAGCGCATCCATCAGGAGGCGCCTGGTTGATTTGTCCCTTCCGTGGTGATGTCAATTGCAATCACTTGGTGGAATGGAGTCAGCCAGGTTTCCCCACCGTAGTTACGATTTTTTCATTTGTAACTAATGGCACTTGTGAGGATAGACTTTGAGGCCATGCAAATATCCTGCTTACCAAGTGCTTATTCACCAGTTGTAGCATTAGGTTCTTGCTTAAAAATGGTTATTATTATGATGGTTGCCAAATGGTGATTTTCTAATCCCATCATTCCTTCCACTCAAGTTTAACCTCCTCCCTGACTGATTGATTGAAGGGTGGACTCATAGATTCTTATTTTATTCTGTGTATTATGATCAGTTACTGTCACTCTACTTGTTTTGCTGCTCAAACTGTCCCATATTTGGTCAGTGAGAAGAGCACCCTCAAACTAGCTTCTGTGTCCTTTTGACATGTCAGGACTGGCAAATTCTCATGGGTGCTGAGCAACCATGGGCACCATTTTTGTTCTAGAGTAGATTTAGTTTTTGTGAAATGCTCTTCTTTGAATCAAGCATCATTTGGCTACTCCACTGGGTACTGAAACTCATGGTTGCCATGGATGCTAGCCCCAGGGAGAAGCAAAGCAGATGGCCAGAGCCTGCAAAGGGACTGGGAGTGGTGTCCACTGAACCTCCAGGAAGGATGGCCAATTCCCGGACCTCGGCTGGATGCAGGGAGCCATTGCCTGAGGAGCCTGCCAAGAGCATACACAGAGGCACACACCAAGATCCCAAGCCAGAGCTAAGCTGGAGAGAGCTGTTGGTGGAGACACTAGGCCAAAGGGGATGTGCCAGAACGACCAGGACATGGAGCCAACATCAAGGGGAGTGGACGGAATTGATGGAGGGATGGGCAAGGCGGGTGCCAGGTTCCCAGGGTAGTCTTCAGACCTTAGCTTGCTGTGCTTAACTCTCTCTGCCCCATTTTTTCTCTGGCTGTGACTTGCCTGTCTTCACGTGCCAGCATTCACCATCATCACATACTGGACTGCCCTCAGTACACACAGCAGCCAAGAGGGTTCTTAAGTGAAAAGGAACCCAACATCCCTGCAACATAACAAAGTCTTTGTTCCACTGACTCTCCTACCAATATGTTAGCTAAATACACATATGTTGTATACATATACACACACTCCTATCTTTTACTGAAAAATTAACACTTCAATAATTACCTTTTCCACCATTTGTTCCAAGTGTACATATTTTATCTTTCCAACTCTATGGTACCGTGTTCTTTGGTCATAAATGATGCTTCTTTAGAGTCTCCTAGCACTGAATACGGACCTTGTTACTTAGCAGGCGTGCAGTGATAGCTTGCTGGCCAAGTATTACTAGAGAACATTCCAAAATAGAACTGGTCTTCTCAGTCGAACACAGCCAAGGCACTAATGCCAAATGGCACTGGGCACATGACTACTGGTGCTCTTCCAGAACTTTGTTTGGAGCTTCCACATGCTTCCCCACCAGACCCTTTGCTGAGCATAGCCAACAAGAGAAAAGTCAACTGACTCTGATTCCTTTCTTCTTCTCCCATCCCCAAATAAAATGTGGCTTTGCCAATGGCAAAACAGAAGGCAGGAGGACCACAGCTAGTCTGAGAACCTAGGCATCTAACTAGGCAACTGTTTACTCCCCCGCTTCCTAGTCAAGGAAGGCCCTTGGGAAGTCACAGAAGTTTCTGAAATTTGTTCCTAGTGAGCAAAGCAGGGAAAACAGCAGGACTTTCTCCTTAGCCCTCTGCCTTCATCCCAAGACTATCTGTTAATAATTAAGGCTCTTTTCACCTCAGTGAGAATTTCAAGCCTCAATTATCTCCATTTCTTCATAGAACGGCTGTCTTTTCCTTTCTCAGCTTCCAGATTGAATAAATTGAGCAGGAACCCCATTTAGGGGACCATGCTGCTCCTTGACACCACTGTCTGGAGGAATTACAGGCAGCCGAAGAAGAGGGGACATTGCTCGGGCATCTCCACTTCCTTCCCTCTAGCCCTGTGCTGTCTAATACGTCAGCCACTAGCCACATGTGGCCATTTAAGTTGAAGAAAATTTTAAAATTAGTTCCTCAGTCATACTAGCCACATGTCAAGTTCTCAACAGGCACGTGTGGTAAATGGCTACTGTACTAAGTAATGCAGAGAACATTTCATCATCACAGGGAGACCTACTGGATAGCAAGACTAGCCAACTGGCCCATTGTTTCAAAGTAGAGAGAGCTTGGGGTGAAGTCACTCAAGGAACTTCATGGATGTTCTCACACTCATACCCTTTGATGGTGATGGAGTGCATGGTGTACACCTAAGGATGGGGGTGGGGTGGGGGTCAACTTAACCCTTCCATTGACCTTTTCTCTTCCAAATACCTTCCACTCTTCAGTGTTCAGTTAGCAAGTTGAAACCACCCCCTCAATATGGAGCCAAACTGTGGTGGCTTGAGCGTTGCTATGAGAAAGTTATGCCATGGTATTTCAAATACCCGCAGGGCCACCCATGGTGGACAGGTTTCAATGCAGCTTCCAGACTAAGACAGACAATCTGCTTCTGAAAATTAGCCAATGAAAACCCATGGACCACAGAATATTACCTGATATAGTGCTGGAAGATGAGCCCCCCAGGTTGGAAGGCACTCAAAATGCACAGTGGCAACAACGGGCTTAAGCATAACAACGATCGTGAAAATGGCACAAGACCAGGCCACATTTTGTTCTGTTGTATGTAAGGTAACCACGAATTGGAGCCGACTTGACAGAAACTAACAACAACGTTTTTTTTCCTTAACTTTTAGTAAAGTAAATTTGGTTCTACCAAAGATCTCTCTAACCAGGATTCCCACTCAGGTTCTCATGAAGAGAGTGCTCTGGCTCAGGAAGGCCCCACCATGCAATGGAGAGTTTGATTCCTGTCATGGTTTGGGGGACAGTACCTGAAAAAAGTCTTAGACAAGCTTTGGTCATTAGGAATGGATGACAGGCAATAGGTGAAAAAGACCAGAACCCACATATGTGCTCAAAAACCCATTAAATGAAGGAATTATGAGTAAAGAAAAATCCTTAGGAGCCTCCTTTCAGTATTAAAGTAATTCACTTTGGAGATAATTATCAGCTTACCTATGCCACCAGCATTCAGTATTTAAAGGTCATTCTCTAAAACAGCCGTAGTGACTTTCACTTCCAGAAGACTGGGATAACTTTCAGGAAGAATTACACGAACATGAACTTGCTCAAAGTGTGAATATTTATGAGGGGCCATGATGAGTGTCTGGCCCTTAAAGAAGTTAACCTTCGTCATTGACAACTAGGACCCTTGACAACTGAAGGCGAAATGGGACCCCTTCCCCTGCACCCCAAAATGACCTTGCTTGTGTCAAATTGTGTCATGGCAGTTTGAAAAAGTAGGAGAAATTATGAGGCAAGTTAATCATGGGGCTGGGCAGGTAGAAGAGATGATTTCCTGTTTCAAGGAAGCCAGTGACAAACCTGGAAGGAGTTGTAAAGGGAGAGTTATTTTTTAAGACTTTCTAAGTTTGACTTGGCTTAAGTATAGTCCTCACCTGGAGGCAGGAAGAAAAACTAGATAACAATACCTGGACCTACATGTCAGGGAAAAGTCGGAAAGCAAAAAACGGGTCTTCCTTTTCACAGGGCAGAGTCCTGAACTTAAAAAAAAAAAAAGGCAACACTTAACTACTGGATATGCCAATCATAGGGCCAAAGAGCAGGGCTGGGGTGGGGTGAATGGAATCTATATTCCACACACTGTCGCTGCTACTGATGTTCCTTGAAATGAACCAGTGACACTTTCTCACATCTATGTAAAGTGTGAGAAAAAAAAAAAAACACCATTAGAAAAACTTTACTGGTTTTATTGATTTATAACATGTAATTCAAGTACTAACTTTGTGCTTTCCTGTATAAACAACTGCCATAAAGTCGATTCCAACTCATGGCAACCCCATGTGCGTCAGAGAACAATTGTGCTGGAATGTGTGTCAGAGAACAATTGTGGTGGACAGGGATGATATTTTGGAAGTAGACCACCAGGCTTTCTTTCTAGGCACCTCTGGGTAGACTTGAACATCCAAGAGCTAAATGTGTTAATCATGTGCACCACCCAGAGACTTCAAAAGAAACCCCCTCATGCCCAATTCCAGGCAGACTGCCACCCCAAATCTTCCTAAGTCCTCACCTGTACAGAAACCCACCAAAAACCTTGAATGTGAAAGAGACTAAAGAAACGCCCCACAATGGGGTCCCCACCCTCACCTATTTCCTCCAACAGCTTTTATGGACCTTCAACATCTGTGGATCTCAAACTGGGAGTGCTAATCAGGCTCACCTGGAGGGTGTGTGGAAACTCAGATTCCTGGGCTGCCCTTCACCCCTTAGATCCTGATTCAGTAAGCCTGGGGTGGGGCCTGAAAATTTGCATTTCTCCCAAGTTTCCAGGGGAAGCTGAGGCTGCTGGTCCGTGACCCACTCTTTGAGAAATGCTGCTTTACCGATTCTAGAGTTGGCTTGAAGAAAAGTCAAGCTGAAGAACCTAGAAGAGGCATATCCTGGCCCACCTCCTCTTAGCGGTTGTGGTGGAAGAGTAAGGCCTCCCAGGAGAGCACCAGCCGCAGGCCCTATGACAGAGACCCACGGAGGGTGTCATTTCCAGTGAATGATGTACACACAGGCCCCAAGAACCCCTCTGTGGTCTACAAGGAGGGTGCCCGATGCAGCCCGGGGTGGAGTAGGAGCTGGACTTTTCTTGCTACTTCCTTCTTTGAATTTTTCCCACCGGCCTCTGGGCCCACTTCCCTGCGGAGGTTGACTCGGGCCCAGCGGACGACAGCGTTGGCCAGAGGAAACCGGGATCTCAGCGGGCTTCCAACCAGCCTGGGGTGGCAGAGGATGCTCCAAGCCAAGTCACATGCCAGGCCAGGCAGTGTGATGTCAGCCCGGTGTGGCACTTGCCCTAGCTCTGTGCCCCATTAGGGTTTGGACACCAGCTGTTCAGGAGCCTGGTCCCTACTGGCTAGGGGTGGGGTCACCGCTGCAGCCACAGTCCCACAGGAGACAGGAAACCCTTAGACGTCAAGCCCACCCACCCAACCGCATCTGCCTCCTCCCTGGACCCTCGGCCCCAACGGTCTATAGAGACCAGCATCTCCACAGTTGGGGCCAGTGGCCCTCTCATGTTGCAAACTGACCCTCGAGATGTTTTTATTCTCCAGGAACTATTTTTCCTGGCATACATGTGACATACAAAGAAAAAGTTCTTTGCTTTTTTAAAAGCTCCAACACAAAATAAATGATTGTGAAGGCTCCGAAGAGTCTGTTGGAGTTCTCTAGCACGCTCTGAAAACAAGGAGCCATATGAGGATGTGTGCTCCTTGGCCATCGTTTTCTCCTAGGGCCGGTCTGACTGCACTTTGTCCCTTCCATGGTCTCCATCAGGCCAGAGCGTGCCCTGCATGTGCACCCCCGGCCAGAGACACGCGCTGGGAAGACATACCAGGTCTTCCTTGTTGCGCTGATAGAGCCCTCAGATAGTTGACGTTACTTCCAAATGGGCACTTTTCCTTTCTGTAGTTGCTCCAAATAAGGCTGACTCAATAGCAGTTGATTTTGTTTTTTGTTTTTCACTTCCATTTGTCTAGACGAAAGCACTGAAGCTCAAACAGATCAAGAAATTTTCCTAAGGTCACACATCCAGTAAGTGACAGAACTCAACCCTCAGGTGAATCTACCTCAGAAGTCCTTTCCTTACACCACCGAAACAATACACGCAGAAATGCCCCGGAAATTCTGAGGCGTGAGCCAAAGGTAAGATGACATGATCGTCTGCTAGCCAGAAATGCTCGTTATAATGACACTGCATGCATCCACACCGTCAGGGAACCAGAGAGTTGACTGAAGTGGGATTTTCCAGGGATCTAAACTTATTCCTAATTAAGAATCAACTTCTTTTTTAACGAAGAGATTTTTAATGGAAAATTTCCAAAAGTAATTATTCTCTTTCTTGCTGTTAAATACACATGGATCAGAGTTTAAGGTTTCTAAAAATAGACCAGGACCATTAATGAGGATCAGGCATGAAAATGAGACTCACTGGGGATGTTCTGAGAGTCTACGAAATGGGCAGAGGAGCTCCAACTGGTTGGGCGTGTTGGTTCTCCCAGACTACATTTTTTCCCAAATATTTTATTACAAAATTTTTCAAATATGCAGAAAAGACAAAAGAATGTTCACCACCACCTAGATTCTATCATAATATTGGACTACACTTGCATTATCCCACATCTATATCCATATATCCATCTCTTTATCCATCCATCCATTTAGCTTTTAAAAATATACTTCAAAGTAAAATGTATTTTAAAGTGTTTTCAAAAGCAGCACACTTCTCCCAGAATACTTCGGCGTGCGTATCATATCAATATTTGTGTATTATGTTTTTTTCTGTTGAAATAAAACTTACATACAAGGAGATACAAATCTTAAGTGAATACTAACTGAGCTTTGAAAGACGAACACAGTTGTGTAACCCAAAGCCTTAGCAAGATGCAGACCATGACAACACTCCAGGAAGCTCCTTAGAGCCTTTCCCGGTCAATCTCCCTCTCACTCCCCTCCAGACTACTTTTTACTGGTCTTCCTTCTCCTCCCCCGCACTCAGCTGCCACTTTACAAGTGTCAGAGGTTCTGTTTCTAAGCTGTGACCTCATTTTATTCACAGTTATCTGGGTGAGTTGGTGAGTGATTCCAGTGTCACACTCAGGAAAGGGCATGGGTGTTGTGGGAGTCTTCTTGCTGTGGCTGAGAGGCCCTTCCCCCCAACAAGGATGTGAGAGTGCCTGGCGTTGCAGCAGCCTGATTTCCATATACATGAGGCACTACTGGATTATGACAAAGCTTGACCAGCTGTCTCTCCACATGTAACATCGTGCTGACCTGTGAGAGAACAGAATTTCTACAAGGGTTAAAATTTCTGTGTGCTAGAGTTTCATTGGAGTTCTGAGGGATTAAGTTGGGAAGGAAGACCTTGGCTACTTAGGTCACTCCGCTTGTTGGAGTTCTGATGTAGAGACATTCGTACGTTGTGATGTTGATAATCTCATGTTGAGACATCAGGTCAGTGGCATGTTAAAATACTGAGACATTGACAGGTTGAGATGTTTGAACCGTTCAGGTTCAGATGATGACATCCCCATGTTCAGACGTTGTGACATTTGCATGCTGAGATGCTGAGACATTTGCATGTTGAGATGTTGAGGCATTTGCATGTTTTGATGTTGAGACAGTCACAGATTCAGATGTTGAGATGTTTGCATGTTGATATGTAGAGACATTCACAGGATCCACTGTTGACACATTCACAGGTTGACATGTTGACATTCACAGGTTGAGATGCTGAGACCTTCTCATCCTATGTCTGATTTCAAACACCAGATGACCTCAGTCAGGCCTAACACGTAGATACCAGCTCCCTCCCAGCAACATCTGATCAAATTCCTCTTCCACCCCCTCTCCCCACAACAGACAGAAGTCTCTGTGGGCAGTTTCCCTCCACGCCTGTGGCTTCCTACATCTTTCTCCTAAAGGTCCTCCCTGGCCCCAGGAGAGTGCTTGGCCTGTATACAGGCAGGCCAGAAATGCTGGGGCATTAACACCCCATGGGTGACCCTCAACCTATGTGGCTGACAACTGGAGGATGAGTAGCGCAGCTGTCTCACCCCTCAGCAGTACACACTGAGGAGTTTCTGCACTGCCTCTCTGAGGGTCTTCACGGGAATTAAGCCCCAGGTGTCTTTAGAGGTAACGTGCTTGCTTATACACCCTTTCCTCCTTCCCTCCCCTGTCTCACTTCCCAATCTATTTACACCCAAAGTTTTAATTTCTAATTTGGGAAGAAACCAAGCTAAGACAACCCAAAGCACCAGTCCTGTCTTGAAACAGATCTTCAGAAAGAACCAAGATGTCCACCCCTGCTAATAGAGATGCCTTCCTCTTCCATAGCCTGTCAGCTCACTGTCCACCTCTGCAGGTGTGACTGAAGCACACTGAGGTGGGATCTGCTTCTTGTGGAGGGGGACCCTGGAATGCAGGAGTCTGTGCAAGAGCCTCGTGTTCTATAACCACCCCTGTGGGCACATGCTCACCTCCCTTGGCTCTGCCCACCTCACACATGGGCACTGGGGAGGCTGCTTCTCCTCCTCTGCACCCACATGCCCATGTGAGTCAGTGGCAACACAGGTTGGTAGCTCTCTTCTGGGGGAGGTTCCCCAGGATCACTCCCTCAGAGGGGAGATAAGGTGGGGGAGTACACACCATCTGGCTTGTTCCTAGCCAATTTGTCCTGCAGGCCCTGGGTGGGCATGAATGAAGATGCTCACAGAGACAAAGGTATCTTAGAATGTGGGCATTTGAAAGAACAGAATTCATTTTTTTTTTTTTAATTGTGAAAACAACGCATCAAGAGAGACACAAGTCTGTAACACTGGGCATCTTTGGATTCATTAAGTGTAATCACTTAAATGAGCCAGAAGGGGTCTCAGATATCAGCTAGTCTGTAGTCTCATTTTACAGATCAAGAAAAATCCGAAGAGACTGATGACTTGGCCAGTGTTACAAGAGAATCAGAAGGGGTCATTTCACTTCCCAGGGGCTCATTTTTTTTTTCAAAAATAAGACCAAGGTTTACATGGCTGTGGTCTGCCCCAGGCACACTGAGCCCAGAGCCCACGGCAGAGCCCAGGCACGGTGCACAGATGGAATGTGTGGCCAACAGTGGATTTCTGGCAAGATCTGCTCCCACCAGCCATGCCCTACAGCCGTAAACCACTTCTTCAACCTCTTACATCACCTGCCTCACCCTGAAACATTGGAGTTCATGACCCCTGGTCTGGATTAGTAACAGGTAAAAAACAAAATGAAACAGTCACTACCAGAATCCTAGGTACTGTAAATAATAAACTACATGAAGATGACGATACAGTTGGAGCAGGAGGGAGACTAGCACTGGAGACACCTGTTGTATTTTCCTCAAAAATAAAATATATCAACTTAATGGTAACTCATAGCTAGGCTGCAGGGCTAGCTTTGCATTTGCTGGACCTACAGTGTAGATGATGAAGAGTGGCAAATGATAGGTGACGGTTAAAAAGCAATCTGCCAAAAGCAAAGATGAGAAGACAGGAAGGGACAGGAAAACTGGATGAATGGAAACAGGGAAGCCAAGGTGGAGAAAGGAACAGTGTTGACACATTGTGGGGTTGGCAACTGATGTCACAAAAAAATTTGTGTATTAATTGTTTAATGAGAAACTAATTTGCTCCGTAAACCTTCATCTAAAGCACAATAAAAAATCCCTTTAAATAACCCAGAAGCCAGTGCCGTCCAGTTAACTCCGACTCATAGCGACCCTATAGGACAGAGTAGAACTGCCACATAGAGTTTCCAAGGAGCACCTGATGGCTTTGAACTGCCGACCCTTGGTTAGCAGCCGTAGCACTTAACCACTATGCCACCAGGATTTCCCTTTAAATAAAAAAAAAAAAATTTTTTTTTTTTTTTAATGACCATACAAAAAAAGAAAAAAGCACATGGGTAGATACACCTATGAAAGTTAAACATCAAAATAATTAGCATAGCCATTTGACAGAATTAAGGTTTGGAAAAGGTAGCATATAAAAATTACCAGCTCCCAAATCAACCCTCTTTGGTTGGATCACTGTAATATCTACATAGCTTTTCCCATTACCTAAAGAGGGAGGCAGCTCCATTCTAAGCTCTGGTGTCTCTCACTCAAAAAGGCAGGGGCCAGCAATGTTCCCAAATAGAATGAGATATTTAGGAAAAAATAGCAGAATGTGTATCTATGATCTCAGGGTAGTACAGGACTTCTTAAACAGGACATACCAAAAATCATTAATACATTTGACCATGCTAAAGTGTATTACTTCTGTGTATCAAAAACCACCATCAAAAGGAAAAAGACAAGCCATGAACAAAATACAACACCAACAAAGAACTCATATTCAGAATACATAAAGCCCTCTTACAGTTAATTAAAAAAAAAAAAGAAAAAACAGGCAAAGTTTATAAGTAATTCACAGAAGAGACCATTCAACTGCCCAGTAAATTTATGAACAGAAGCTGAACTTTACCAGTGTATTAGTTTCTGTGGCTGCTGTAACAAATTACCAGAAACTGAGTGCCTTAAAACAACAAAATTTTCTCTTACAGCTCTGAAGGCCAGAAGTTCAAAATCAAGGTGTCCACAGGGTCACACTCCCTCCAAAGACTCTGAGAATTCATCCCTTGCCTCTTGCACCTTTTAGTAGCTGCCAGCATTCCTTGGTTAATGGCCACACCTCTCCAATTTCTGCCTCCATCTTCACATCACCTTCTCCTCTGTTTATATCTAACACCCCTCTGCCTCTCTCTTACAAGGACACTTGTGATGGCATTGAGGGCCCATCTGGATAATCCATAAAAATCTCTTCATTTCAAGGTCTTTAACTTAACCACATCTGCAAAAACTTTACCATATAAGGTAATATTCACAGGTACCAGGGATGGGGACACTATTAAGCCCACTACAACCAGTAACCAGAAAAATACAAATTAAAATCACATTGAGATACCATTTCACATCATAAGGCAGCAGATATTAAAAAGTCAGACAACATCAAGTCAGAGCAATAGGAGATCACAATTTCTGATGGTACAACCACACTGGAGGGCAATTTGGAAGAATCTATTAAAATTAAAAACACATATACACTCTGCCCAGTCATTCCACTGCTAGAGAAACTCATCTGACCATGAGACACACACAAGGACGTTCGGTGTAGCACTATTATGTTGAAAACCTGAAAAAATTTCAAACGTCCATCAACAGGAGAACAGCCAAATAAATCCTGATATAGTCATACAACGGGAGACTATGCAGCCTTGAAAAATCAGTCAACTAGAGTTTCCTAAGTTGACATGGATAAATCCACAATGTCGAGTGGGAAAGGCATGCTGTAGAAGGATACAGTGCCATAGCATGATTAAACCAAAACCAAACCCATGCTGTCCAGTCGATTCCGACTCATAGTGACCCTGTAGGACACAGTAGAACTGCCCCATAGGGTTTTCAAGGAGCACCTGGTGGATTTGAACTGCCCACCTTTTGGTTAGCAGCGGTAGCACTTAACCACTATGCCACTAGGGTTTCCATATCATTTACATCAGGTTTAAAAACATGCAGCTGGTAGTTGGTGCTGTTTATGGATACGTACATTTGCAACAAAAGCATAAAAATATGCATTGGGATGCGAAAACACCCAATTCCTGGCAGAGGCTGCCCCTGTGAGACAGGGAGCAGAATGCCATTGAGATGGTTGAGAAGTCCACAGGAGATTCCAAAATACATTTGCCATATTTAATTTCTTAGGTGGGCCATGGGTATATGGGCGTGCATTACATTATTCTCTACACATTTGTATGTCTGGGATATTTTCTCACAAGTTTTTCTAGATTTAGGAGGTGACATATCCTGCTGGTGGGGGGATGACAGTTGATTGTTCTTATCAGCAGAGGGGCCTCAGAGCTGGAAGGTTCAGTCTTAACCTGGAGAACAAATCCCCCAAAAAGTCTATGGATGGAATTTAGGGCACCTGTAAACTGGCATGGGAAAACTACATCTTTTTTTTTTTTTTTTTACTAACTTTGAACTGAAAGTCAGCATTTCCTTCTATTATGAATGTAGGCAGCAAAGCACACAGTATTAGCAATATCTGACTTTATCACCAAAAGAAGAAATTGGGTATTTCACAGCCCATTACACTTGTGGCAGACATCTCAAAATAGCATTTATTCTCATCAACAATTCAAAATGACAGTAGTAATTAGACCCACCACTGGATCTTGTTATTTAATATGCTAACAAAAAGCACATATATTACTCTATGACCAGGGTCTTTCTCCACGCTGCTGGTAAGTATGTTTTAATATAATTGAAATACTTGTTGTCACTCTATGTATTTTATCTTATATGTTTAAAAACAGTTCTCTTCACCAGTCTGCCAAGGGGGTTAATACCCCTGGAGAGAAGTGAGGCAGGGGGTTCCTGAGGGGGTTCGGTCAGTGGCTACCAGAGGTACCTGGGGGTCCCTGAGCTCCAGGCAGGAGAGGTCAGAGGTAAGAATCAGACCTTCATTTAAGGTGGCAAAAAAAAAAAAAGGGGGGCAGTTCCTGCTCTGAGCAGATGTAGAACACAGAGCCCAGGAATTAAGACGAGCTGTTTTCAAGTTTGGCAGCCCTCTTATTCCAGTTCTTGCTGTCTTGTTTTATTGAATTTTAATCAGAGACAATGTCGTGAAGTATTTGGAACTCAGAATGAAATTAAAAATGAAAACTGAGCTAGAGGATAAAGTCTCAGAGGGCGCCTCCAAAGGGAACGGAATCCAAATTGAAGGCTGAGTCTGTAATTCTGTGATTAGAACCACATGCACTTCCTCCCTTAGGGCCGGAGGATGCCTGGGCGGAGGGGAGCTTTGGGGAGAGGCTGGTTTCCTGGCTCAGCCCTACCCGAGGTAGGGCAGAGAAGCCTTGGGAAGTCTGAATCGGGGTCACAAGGATGCCGAGAAGGAAAAGAGAACACAATTGCTTCTGCAAGATACAGCCTTCTCCTCAACATACAGCCTACAGAGACTGGGGTTGACCTTTTGGCCCTACAAGGAAGAGTTTGGAGAATTTCTGTACCTCCCTGCTGCTCATGCAAGAAGTGGGTTATCTAAGGAATGAGAATGGTGAAAACCTGACACTCAATGGTCCACATATAGAACAATTCCATCACTCCCAAAAGTATCCTTGTGCCCCTTTGTGGGAGGGCCTGCACATAGCCGTCAATGTGCTTTCTGTCCCTATAGATTAGTTTGAATTTTCTAGAATTAAATATAAATGGAATCAGATGATATGTATTCTTTTGTGTTTGGCTTCTTTAATCCAGAATGATGTTTTTCAGATTCGTCCATGTTGTTATATGTTGCAGTGGTTCATTCCTTTAATTGCTGAATAGTTATGACATTGTATGAACCTACCCCTATTTATTTATCCATTCACCAGTTGATGGACATCTGGGTTTTTCCAGTTTGGGGCTATTATGAATAAAACTCAGATGAACATTCACGTACATGTCTTTTTGAGGACACGTATGTTTTCACTTCTCTTGGGTCAATACTTAAGTGTGGAATTGCTGGGTCTTATGGAAAGTGTACATTTAATTTATAAGAAAGTGCCAAACTGTTTTTCAAAGTGGCCATACCATTTTACATTTCCATCAACCATATCAACATAGAGTTCCAGCTATTCCACATCCTTGTCAACATTTGGAATTGTCAGTTTTTAAATTTTAGCCATTCTAGGCAGTGGGTCTTTTGGGAGCGAGTATACGGTAGTATCTCATTGTAGTTTTCATTTTCATTTCCCTGCTGACTAATGATGTTGAGTAACCTTTCATGAGCTTATTGGGGTACATACTTTTATTAATCTGGCTAATGTGATAAAGGACCCTGATAATGGGGGGCAGAGGGGTGACTGTTCTTGCCTCTTGCTTCCTCTTCAGCTTCCTTATGTTCAAGCAATTTTGATGATGCAAACTCTTTATGGCTAAGAACTATGTCTTAAGTCCTTGTATCTCTATCACAGTATCTGATATACACCCACAGGTACTCAAAAATAGTCTATTAAAAAAATAAGCAAATAAACTCCAATTACTTCTAGGATGTAATACAATGACATTCCTAGGGCCTATTAAAGAGTGTTGAGCTGTAGGTTTTTCTACACTACCTGTCCCAAGACTACTATTTTGTTTTAATTGCTATGATTAAACAGTCTCTCACTTCATATCAATTCTTCAGCTTCCCACTGTCTGTACAGGACCCATCGTTCAAACTGGTGATTTTAATCTAACGTGGGCTTGCCTGGGAAGCAGAAGCTTATTTTGACTGTTAAATTTGCAACTGTGTAAATAAAAACAAACACACCTGAGTGAGGACCTTAAAAACTTTAAAAGATCATTTCTCCACCAAGGCCTGAGAACCCATGTGTTGAAAAGGGGTCCCTGACCCAGTCAGCAATTTATCAGTGAAATTCAATGCAGAGCACAGAACTGGGGCCTTGGGGAGAGAAACCAAGAAAGAGATGGACCTGGATTCAAATCCCATCTCTTATTCTCAGATTTAGGAAGCTTCTTTATCCCACTGAGGCCAGATTCTTCATGTGACTATCAAGGGAAATAACACTGCCTTTGTGGGTTGTTTTAAGAATTAAACGAGATGATCACGTAAACACTTGCCAGCCAGCACCTACCCACAGCAGCCTCACAATAAGGGTTAGTTTCCTTTTTTAGAGAAAGGCACACGGTATTTGATGCTGCTGGTGCTGCCCAGGTCTCCTTTAATGACTGGGACAGCCATCCGCCAGATGCTATGAGTGTGGGGCTAAGGCTGGGATCCCCTCCACAGTGCTGTCCTTGGTTACAGGGCCCTGGAAGGCTGTACCGTCCTCACCATGGGGGTGTCCAATGACTGACTGATCTAAGTACAAAAGAGAAGACCCCTTCTCTCAAGCAGGGGCAATTATGCCTCATGATTTATGCTACAGAACACCTATGCACACACACCCACATCATCATGGATCAGGCCAAGGCTGGACTTAACCCAAAACAACATCCTTTTCTGGTCCCCTCCCCTGCTGGGTCTTGCTCCTCTCCCTGTTTTACAGGTTCCTCCTGAGAGCCCTCCCTCCATAAAACACATGTTCGAGAATCCCTGTCTCAGACTCTGCTTCTAGGAACCCAGCCTAAGACACCCAGGAACTTCTGGGCGCAATGCATTTGTAACACAAAGAATAAATGCTTTTAAAACAACACTATGTGGTCACTGGAGTGTGAAGGAGTCACTGAAATGGCTTTCCATACATTCTGTACTTGTCTCATCCCAAAGCAGCTCTGGGTATTATTGGGTTCACCTGGGGAGACCAAGGGATCTGAGCAACCAGAGAAGTGAAACGTCCTGAAGTCTCGGAGTACACAGAAGAGAGCCCAACAAAGCTCCAAGTCTCTAGTCTCAATATCCATGGTGTAAAAGACACTGACCTATACCCCACCCCAGGAAAGGAGCTCTTGGGGAAGGGTGGGAGGGACAAATGTCACCAGCCTTGTTGATGCACATATGAACAAACACTGAGGGAGCTCTCCAAGCTGATCCTCAAGCTGGGACATAAAGGCATATGAGGCAGAGAGGCAAGAAGGGAGGAGAAGCTGGGGGATGCACAGGGATCAGAAAGTCAGAGGGATGAGGGTCCTACTTCATCACACATCCAGTTCAAATAGAAAATGAGCAACTGAACCCCACAGGTTGGCCATGATAGCGTCTGATGGATCGTATGGAGACAAGATACAGAGGAAACAGCAAGAACAAACTGCAACTTCGGAAAAGCCGGCAGGGGAGGGAAAAGCCCTTCATGCTTGGGTGTTTAAGAAAACCTGACCGTCTAAAGGGCTGAAGAGACCTACAGGAGGAATGGCAGAGTTGTGGGTGAAACACTGCAACACCAAGGCCAGGTGCTGGGATGGCGAGGATGAGGTGTGAATGTGGGGACAGTATCTCTTCTCTGACTCCCTCCTGAGAGACTCTAGGGAGCCAGCACTGGACGGGGCCCTTGAAGGCAGATTCCCAAATGCCAAAGCATCCAAGCAGGGCTGACATAAAGAGTGAAGGGGTACCGGAGGATGATTCATGGGGAAAGTGAGTGACCTTAATATGTATAGCTTGGCTAAGGGATTGTAACAGTGGGTATTAAAAGGGCATGAAATACCCAAAAAGGAGGGGCCAAAATCAAAAGGGAGAAAAAGATGCAAAAATATGAAGCAAAGAGAAACTGTCAACTGAGTTTCGAAGATTGTTTTTTGTTTTGTTGCCATTGCTGTTGTTAGTTTGGTCATATTTAATCCACGGGAGGAGAGAAAGGGCAAGGATTCCATCTGTATGCATTATTAAGGGTCTAAATAAAACTGCCATTTCATCCAGGACAGAGGCGAGTAGGAATCCCTACTTGTGGGTCTGCTTTTTCTTGGAGTTCTCTTGAGCTCACGCAAAAACTAAGCACAAAGCCACACCCAAGGCTGTCTCACAATCCAGAACTCATGGAGAGGTTTTTCTAGAACCCTTCTTTCTTCTTCAACCCCATCCTCCTAACAAAGAAAACATGAGCTGGCATATCAACTGTTTGCCTAAACTGGTCTCCCCAATCTAATAATTTCCATAAGGTCAAAATAGTTTCATCGCCTATGCTAATATCAATCAATTGGTAATAGCTTTCTGGAGCACTGTGTTGAGAAGGGTGATGTGGTTGATTACTAATGTCTGGCAAAAGTAGTGGACAGGGAGATGGTAGCATGTGTGCCACATATTTATTCTTTTTGTTTGTTTGTTTAGAAACTCCTTCTAAAGAGTTCAAATGCTAAGAAATTAATTCCAATTATCTGTATATGTATTAAAAAAGAAAACACCCTAACATTTTCTAAATACAATAGCACAAATAATAGTGCTAAAGGAAGGGGCAAAGAGAAAAGGGAGGGGAAGAATGAAAAGAGAGGAGGGAAGAGCAAGAATTAAGTAAGAGCAAATTCAGGTGAAAATAAATATGTAAAAGCAATTTTGCAAAATACCTTTATCTCTTCCTCCAATTTCTATTTTAATGAAATGTTCTTTTTACTAACTGCGGAACAAAACAAAATTTAGCATTAAAAAAGTATTTACCATTTTTCGTGATAAACTCCCCTGCTAGGAATTCATTTCTTAAAAATAGCATAGCTGATAATTCTCAGTAATCCCCGGCTTAAAGCAGAGCTAGTGCAGCCCAGTACTTCTCTGCACTTCTTTTTCAAGAACTCCTGGAGTCCCCCAGCTGTGCTCACAATCTCAAGGCATGCTCTCATCCTGCTGACACACATCCTCGTTGGGCACACCGCTGACAAGGATCAGCCCTGTGACATGAACAAGGCAATCACTTCCAGCTAAGAGCCCAGGGATGTATGCCTCACAGATGGTAAACAGTGTAGACAAAGCACCAAGCAGAGCAAATCAAAGGATGGCAAAATCAAAGGCACCAGGATGTCAGAAATGGAAATTCCTTTGCAGCCACTCAGTATTAATTTGGGTTCTCCAGAAGCAGACCCTGAGACGACTTAAGGAGCTAGTTTATTGGGAGATGAAATGATGGCTGATAGTGGAGAAGTGAGACAGGGACAGGAAGGCACCCACAAGGGGTAAGTTATCAAGTCACTTACTGTGGGAGCAACCAAAATTTATTCCTACTGGGAAAACATGTAAAGCATGTACCTCAGGGCCACCCTACCCAAGCAGTGAGGGAGGTGGAGCGTTTACAACCTGACTCTCATCAGTTATGGTTGAGGGCTGCTCCCAGGGATGTTCATTCCTTCTGAACTTCTGGCCAGCTTCATGGGGCAGGCAGAGTGGTCTTCCCAGGCTTTCCAGGACCTCCAAAAGCCCTCAGGCAAAGAGATTCAGATGTAGGCAGTGAGAAGCTTGGCCAACGCGTACTTAAATCACAAGGCCTGAGGAATACAGGCTGGGCATGGACAGGGTCTGGTACGCAATCCAATCCCCTTCATCTGTAGAAGGGACACGTGGCCAGTGTGGTGGAATGCCTGCTCTAGAGGCACAGAGACAGGGGCCAGTGTAGGGAGAGAGGGACCACACAAGGCAGAGATTCTGCGGGGCTCCCGTGTGGAGCAGCTGTAAATGTGCTAGCTTGGTCCTGCAGCAGTTTAGGCAAGAACTTTAAGAAGTGACTTTGGAGATTGTTTCCTGGAAAAAAAAAAAAAGGGGGGGTCTTAAAATTCACCAGATATGTATCGCTCAGCAAGGACAGGGCCAGCCTACATGAATGAAGGGGATGGAACACTTGTTCTTAAAGGAACAAATATTCCAGGAGGAAGTAAGGTGGGTTCTGCAAAGAGACCACTTTCACATAGCACAGGATGTGCCAGGTCTCTTGAGTGAGGGACACCTCAAGTATTTTAGTGTTTCTCTGAGGAGGAAATCATCTCTGGTTGGGTGATTGTGAAGGCCATCTTTGAGGAAGTGATACTTGAGAAGCTCATCACATAATGGAGATTTTGACAACGACAGATGAAATGGAGGGAGACCATTCCTAGAGTGGACATGCTCACAAAACAGTAAGTAGCCTGGCGTGTGCCCTCCATGTGCTCCTGGGGCACGTGCCAGGAAATGGGAGGAGATAGGATGACATAGGTAGGCTGGGGTCCTGATGAGGGCTAGGGTACCACACAGGAGTAGCTCTGCCATCTGAGAAGCCAGAGCTATGGCATTATTCCAGGCTTGCTGAAGGATAATTCCATCAACCTATCAGCATGTCCTAAACCAGGGTGGTGGTTACACAAACGGCCAGGAGGAGATGCATGCAGAGATGAAAAAGGTAGCTGGTGAGAGAGACAGTGTTCTATATCCGTGCTGCCCAACAGAACTCTCTGAGAAGACAGAAACATTCTATACCTGCACTATCCAATACAGTGATGTCCACCTCCTGTAACCTACTGACTGCTTCCCCAGATGTAGCTGAGACTGCATGTGTGAGAGTCCATCTGACACCCTAAAATCAGAGTGTTCAGAACCTTTCAATCATCTGTGAATTTCCCCTTGAAGAAAGCCAGTCATCCTCAGGAGGCCCATCTGAAACATGAAACACCTTATGCCAGCCCTTAAAGAATGCTCGGAGTACTGCCACATGAAACTGAAACCCCACCTTTGAAGTCCTTGGCTTTCAGCGGAGCCTGAACAAATGTCCTGGGGGACCAAGGTCAGTTACCACCCTGTTGTGACCTGCCAGAGGAGACATCTGCCATATATCAGAACGCCACAGAACTCTGAGCCAAAGATGGTGCAACACTGGACTAACTCAGAGAAGCCAGTGTCTACACAGTGCCATGAGAGGGTGGAGGCAGGGCGGGTGGTGGGAGGAATGGAGCCTCCTGTGCCACGTGTGGCTGAACCACTTTGCAAACATCATCTCCCTCGTCTTCCTAATAACCCCTCTGGGGTAGGTCTTACCAACCTCACTTTGCAGATGAGAGGCCTGATGCTTAATAGGTAAAAGTTGTCTAAACTCCCACTGCCTCTAAGTGACTGGGTAGGATGGTACTCCAACCCAGATTTAATTCCCCATACACCTCCCTGAACAGTGTTTTTTATTTCTATGACGTCACCCCTTCATCTTTCACACTGACATCATCTTTAAAAAATATTTTATTGTGTTTTTGGTGAAAAGTTTATACAGGAAATTCGATTCTCATTTAACAATTTCTATACATATTGTTCAGTGACATTGGTTACGTTCTTCACAATACATCACCATTCTTACTATTTCCATTTTGGTTGTTCTGTTTCTATTAATCTAGCTTTCCTGTACCCTCTTGCCTTCTCTTCTTTGGCCTAGGGTAAATGTTTACCTTTTGGTTTCATCTAGACAAATATTTTGAGAAGCACAGTACTCATGGGTGATATTATTTATTTTATAGCCCAATCTGACATTTGGCTGAAAGGTGACCTCTGGGAGTGGACTGAGTTCCAGGTTTAAAGAGTATATTAGGGCGATAGTCTCGAGGGTTCATCTAGTCTCTACTGGTCCAGTAAGTCTGGCCTTTTTTTAGGAATCTGAGTTTTGTTCTACCTTTGTGATGGTTAAGGTTGTGTGTCAACCGATGGGGCCATGATTCTCAGTGGTTTGACAGTCATATGATGTTGTGATCACTTCCATGGTAAGATTTGATATTATGCAACCACCTCTGATGAGATCTGCTGTGAGTAGCCAAACAGTTGAAAGGGAGTTTCCTTGGGCATGTGGTCTACATTGAATATAAGTGGAATTTCTGGCAAAGCTCATGAGCTTTTGCTCACTCTGGATCCTGCAGCTGTCTCCTGTTCCTCTGACCTCTGCTTCTGGGGACTTGAGCTTACCTGCAGTCCTCCCTGTCAATCTTGGGATTCTTCAATTTTCACAGCCTGTGAACAAGAGCCCTACTCTCTGACCTGCTGATCTTGGGTTCGCTAGCCCCTGTGGCTACATGAATTAGGAGAAGCCTCTATCCTGACCCATGGACTTAGGACATTCCAGCCTCTACAAATGCATAAGTCATTTCCTTGATACAAATCTTTCTCTCTCTATATATATATTTGTATGCTTTACTGGTTTTGCCTCTCTAGAGAACCCAACCTAAGACAACATTTTTCTCCCATTCTACCCACGACCATCTAATAAGCCTCCGGTCAGAACAGTCAGTGCACACTGGCATCATTTTCATTTGCGCCGTTAAGCCTGCCATGTTGTACAGAGCAATGGATGATCCACCCATACCCCTTGGCACTCATTGTCCCTTGTCTGAGGGCTTTCTCTGGCCACAAAGCATGCTCAGCCTATATGCAGGGGAGGCCAGGTGTGCTGGGAGTTACTTCTGCTCGTGGAAGCATCCAACCAATGGGGGACAGAAGTTAGTGGATAAGTGCTCCTTGGTGTCCTCGCCCCTTTGGAGGGACAGCTCTGCAGTATGCTCTCCGCAGGCTCCCAGGAGTCCCCTGTGGTTGGAATGCCTGTTACCAGAGAGATGACCTACTTATTATTACAACCTTTGCTGGCTGCCTTCCCTTGCCTGTCTCACTTCTTTCCACTTCTTCTCCAGTGCTTCTTGGGATCACCTCCCAAATAAACTACTTGAACTCCAATCCTACTCTCAGATTTGGTTTCTTGGAAAACCCAACCCAAGACCAAGTCATGTACAACTGGATTTACTCTATCTACACGTGTATAAATTAGGATTCAGAATGCTTGAAGTACTGGTCAGAGATGAAGCAGTAGTTCTCCTAGAGACCCAGCCAGGCTACCAAGCTTCAAAAATAATGAGGTAACAATACACTTTATTGTGGCCTTGACATGTTCCCTGTTCTCCATCATTGGCCACTGCCCTGTTTACTCACTGGAGGAAGAGGTATTCACAGATCCTCATCTGCTCTCCCAGCCCAGAAACCAATGCTAGGAAGTAAAAGTCTATCATGACTCTCGAGGTTCAGAAGCCAGAGTTTATTATTCCCATGGCACTGTAAAATGGAGGCCAAAATTCTTCCAGATCAGGGCTGGCTGCAAGTGCCACAGGCAGTATGACCCAATGACCTTAGAAAGTATGGCGGAGCAGCCCTGTGTGCTCCGACATTTCCACCAAACCAACACCACCAGTGAAATCACATCCTAATCTCCTTTCCCTTTGTGGGCGGGAAATCTACCACTAAGTCTAAAGGGATGACGCCGCTGGACTGGTCCACGGTGCTTCTCAACACTCTCCAGCCTTTCCCTCAATCGGGCAAGTCCTGTAGCCAGCGGAATAGCTCTCCACGGGTGTTCCCCCTCCCAGAGCAATGCCCTCCACTCTCCCCTCTGGCTGTACAACTTACAATATTATCTGTGTTTTACAGATGAAGGCACCGTGTGGAGTAACCTGATTTGTCCAAGGTCACACAGAGTGGTAGGGCCAAATATTACGGATTGAACTGTGTCCCCCAAAAATGTGTGTCAACTTGGCTAGGCCATGATTACCAGTATTGTGTGCCTGTCCACCATTTTGTGTCTGATGTAACTATCCTAAGTATTGTAAACCCTAGCCTGTACGATGTTAATGAGGCAGGATTATAGGCAGTTATGTTAATAAAGTAGGACTCAAACTACAGGATTAGGTTGTATCTTGAGTCAACCTCTTTTGAGATGTAAAAGAGAATCCAGCAGACAGAAGAGGGACCTCATGCGACCAAGAAAGAAGCGCTGGGAACAGAGCGTGTCCTTTCGACCCAGGATCCATGTTCTGAGAAGCTCATAGTCTGGGGCGATGACAAGGACTTTCCCCCAGAATTGACAGAGAAAGACTTCCCCTCAAGCTGGCGCCCTGAATTCAGAATTCTAGCCTCTTAAACTGTGAGAGCGAACTTCTGTTTGTTAAAGCCATCTACTTGTGGTATTTCTGTTATAGCAGAAACCCTGGTGGTGTAGCGGTAAGTGCTACGGCTGGTAACCAAAGGGTCAGCAGTTCGGATCCACCAGGAGCTCCTTCAAACTCTATGGGGCAGTTCTACTCTGTCCTATAGGGCCACTATGAGTCGGAATCGACTTGACGGCACTGGGTTTAGTTTTTGGTTTGATGCGGCAAGCATCCTGCTCGAAGCCCCTAAATTATACTGCCTTATAACTGACTAGCTGACCATCTGCCTACAGTCCAACCTGAACAAGCAGCCATTTCCAGAACAAGCCATGGGTTTTCACTCTTTCATACCTCCACAAATACTACTCCCATTCCTCAGAATGATCCTGCTGCCCTTTTAAACTCCTACACATCCCTCAAGACCCAACTCAAGTGTTATCTCTTCTGTGAAACCACATTCAACCAGCAGAATTAGCATTTCCTTGAAAAATACCAACAGATATAAAGACAAAAATAAAAATCTCTTCATTTTCCAATATCCCAATGCATGTTTGTTCTACAATTTAAATATGATCTTATACCATTCAAACATTTGATCTGACAAAGATTAACGAGGATAACTCAGCGGAAATCTACCATGATGGGCACCTAGGGACAGATTTTTAGAACACTGGCAGAGGGTAGGTCCCATGGCTTCATCCCAGTTCCCCACAGTGACTGGGAAAGATGTAAAGACTGATTTACTAATGGATCTGCTCTGGGGAATGGCCAATCACCTCCGTCACTGCCAATATTTTCTGTCTTTGATTTTAAGTTCTGGGAGAACAGAGAGCTAATTAGTTTAACCCATCGCACAAGGCTTTACCTTACTAAATTACTTACAGGTTGGCACGAACCTCAGGAACAGAAATTGGTACTGTTCTTGTAGGTACAAAACAAAGTTGGTACCCCATCTGGAGTTTCCATATTGTCCTAATGTAGACTGACATTCTGATAATAACAATAGCACACTAATAATAACTAATATTTCATAAAGCTTTTGACATTTATCATTTCATTTACTCTTCTTCACAAATACCTGTCTTAGTTATCTAGTGCTGCTAAAACAGAAATACCACAAGCGGATGGCCTTAACAAAGAGAAATTTATTCTCTCAGAGTTGAGGAGGCTAGAAGTCCGAATTCAGGGTCCCAGCTCCAGGGGAAAGCTTTTTCTCTCTGTCAGCTCTGGGGGAAGGTCCTTGTCATCAATCTTCCCCAGACAAGCAGCTTCTTAGCGCAGGCACTCCAGGTCCAAAGGATGTGCTCTTCTCCTGGCTCTTATTTCTTGGTGGTCCTCCTGTTACTCTACTCTCTTCTCTCTTTTATATCTCAAAACAGATTGGCTTAATACACAATCTAATCTCGTAGATCTCATCAATATAACTGCCACTAATCCATCTCATTAACATCACAGTGGCAGGATTTACAACACATAGGAAAATCACAGCAGATGACAAAATGGTGGACAAGCACACAACGCTGAGAATGATGGCATAGCCAAGTTGACAGATATTTTGTGGGGACACAATTCAATCTATGATATACCACAAAAGTAGGTCTTATTAGAAATGAGAAAACGAAAACCCAGAAAGCCTAGTGAATTTACCCAATGTGATGACAGTGGAGTGGAGACCCAGATTTCAGCTTCCAAGTCCAAATGCTGCACTCGTCTCCACCATGTCATGCTGCCTCTCTAAGGTCTCTTTCTCACAATGTGAACCACCCCAGGACAGGGGTCTCTAATGATGATTCAGTGGTAGGATTCTCACCTTCCATGTGGGAGACACGGCTTCATTTCCTGCCCAATACACCTCCATCTGTCAGTGGAGGCTTGCATGTTGCTATGATGCTAAACAGGTTTCAGTGGAGCTTCCTGACCAATACAGACTAGGAAGAAAGGCCTGGTGATTCACTTAAAAAATCTGCTGTATGGGTCATAATGGTCCAAACCTATAGTGCATGGGGTTTCCATGAGTCGGAGGCCAGCTCAACAACAGCTAACAACAATAATGTGAGAAGACATCATGCACCGGTCTATAGGATGAAGAATTAGGGGACTCCACAGGGTGGTGTGTTCAGCCTTCCAGATGCCATGTCATCCATTCTACAAACATCCTGAATGGAAGCCTTGACTCCCTTTGCCCTAAACCATGTACGCCAAGTGCAGTGTGTGCTTGCCCTCCTTGGACACACTCCTCCAGATTCTGGCATAGGTTCTGGCCAAGAATAGCTTTGCTTGTTCCCACGATGGTGACTTCTGTAGGAAGGGGTCATTCCGGTACACAGACCTCTCAGAGATGTGGAGAACTAATTGCAGCTAGATGGGTCCAGGGTGAGAAACAGAGACATTGAGAAGAATACCACAGTTGACATCAGACTTTAATTCTAGATCCACCTTTGCCAGGGGTTAGATGTGTGGCCACAGCCCTCTCCAGGCTTTAGTTTCTTCATTTGCAGAACAAAGGACTCAGCCAAATGATATCAAAAGGCTTATATTCTGTGGGTCTATGGATTGGGAGGAGTCTTGGGAACGGGAGGAGTCTTGGGAACGGGAGGAGTCCTGGGTGATGCAAACAGTCAATACACTCAGCTGCTAATTAAAAGGTTAGAGATCCAAGTCTACCCAGAGGCACCCTGGAAGGAAGGCCTGGCAATCCACTTTCAAAAAATCATTCATTGAAAACTCACGGAGCACAGTTGTACTTTGACACACACTTGATATAAGCTGGTTTTTTGCAGACTGGGAATCTGCTTCCATTTGGCAGACTCTGTTGAATTCCAAAGCAGGGCTCCTGGATGGCTGGGAACAGCAGCCAGTTGCTCGGTGAAGAAGTGCTTACTCCATCTATAAGTCCTAGGTCCTTTAGAGAGTGACACTGCAATAGTTACTTTTAGAGTATCAAAGGGGACAGATGACCACGTTCCCTGGAGTGTTAGGACACAGGCTTTACAAGGAGACAACAGAGCTCTTTACTGTCTAGTATCCCTCTAGAATACCCTTCCCGGGGGCAAGGGATAGAATACGTCCAGTTTGCAAACCCATATGATCCCCAAATGTCCTTGTGTGCCTTTTGTGAAGTAGGGATTTCTGGACTACACTCCCAGAAATTCTGACTCAGTATGCCTGAGCGGAGCCCAGGAATATGTACTCGAGGAAAGATTCCCAGATTCGCACAATCAGCCAAGTGTGAGAACCTCTCAATAAGCTAACTTCTCAGAGCTGCTCTCAACCCTGAAATACGTTGTTGGTTTGCCTAGTGCAGCGGTTCTCAACCTGGGAGATGTGAAGAATCCCCAAGACCAGGCCACATCCCAGACCAAATGAATCAGTCTCTGCAGGTGGGACTGGACATCAGCACTTCCACAGCTCTGCAGGGAATTCTGACGTGCAGCAGGCATTAGTGCGCGGCCCTTACGGCTTACGGGGAAGCACAGGCCCTGCAAGTCACAAGTCCTGAACTTGAGCTCTGATTCCATCATTCACCTTGTGCAAATCACTTTACTCCATGGAGCCCAGTTTCCCTCTCCAAAAGGACTAATACCCACTCTGGGCAGTGGTGGTGAAGATTAAGTGTGTTCTGTACATAAATTACCCTGGGAAATTGTTTAACTCTCTCAATGAAACACATCATACTACATTTTATGTTGCCATTATTATTACTGTCACAAAGAGATAATTTAAATGACATGAAATCTTGACCTCGCCTTGTTATTTCTGGGTATTTGTTTGAAATATAGGAATTTTTGTTGCCAAATGGTTTCTAGCCTCAAATTTGGGCACGTGGAAACGCCTGGTCCCCAAATCCGATCGCTGCCCATCCCCCAGCCCACTCTGCCTCCAGCACAGTCTGGGGAATGATGTGATCAGGGCAGCACCTGACACAGTGGAGTATCTCTACCCTTTATCGTGATGCCATCCCAAACCTAAAGACCTGAGACCTCCCCTGGGTCCTCCATGTGCCCTAAGTCTAGTGAGGAAGACTGGCTTCGTGAGGAAAGTGGGAGGAAACAAGGTCGAAGGTCTACCATCTCTTCATCACATGGCTTGCTTTAAAGACAGTCATAAGGAATCCCTTTGGGGATTATACAGAGTTCACTTTATTTCCTCTGGAGCTCTTCTGCGCCCCATCCAATTTGCTGTCAGTGAAATATGATTTATCAAACACTCAATAAAGCGTTCCTAACTTAGAACTGCCTCCAAGTGACTTAGCTCTTGGTCAGATCTGATAAAAGGTCATCTCCAGCTCAGCTCTGCCCCTCCCCATTGGCTCCTGGCCACAAATGCTCGGTGCCAGCAAACATGGCAGCCCTGGGTTAAGAATACAGATCTGCACAGCATGTAGACCAGGGTGGGATCTCGATAAAACACCACGTGGGCAGCCAAGTGAAAGGCAAACGCCAACGTTTATTTAACTGTTTCTGTTTCTTCTAATGCTGTCGTACTTCAGGTTCAGTTTTCCTAACCCGTTTCTTCATTTTTTTCTTATAAAACAGGAAATATCAGCATTTCTGGGCAGCTAATTAAGTGGAATGACATTTTATTCTCTTATCAGCTGTTACATAGACCCAGGGATAACTGATGGACGAATACTCACAGGAATTCTTCATCAGGTGTATTTATTTACACCCTCTCCTCTGCTGGGCTAACACCCACACAGATGCTGAACAGAAACAAAAAGATATCCAGGTACCTGGAGATAAAAAATGACTGCCCTTCACTAAAATGTGGCCCACATGATAAGAATGAGGACTGAAGGTAATTATCCGAGCTTTGACTACAGCCAGGCAAACTCCCCATGGGAATGCAACAGGGAGGGTATAATATGGGCCTCTGGAAGCATTCAAATTAATTACAAACAGAGTCAGGCTGGTGGAGAGCTCCATGTCCAAGAATGCCTTTCCACAATTCAGCAAGTTTATAGCTCTTTCAAAGCTTGGCAACTGTCCCTTTGCTGAGGAGCAGTTATCCCCTTCAAAATATGGAAAGTACCTGTGTGAATCAACAATGACATCTTCGTGGCAACTCGTAGATGTTTCCACTAAAACTGGGCCTTCTAGACCCAGCCGAGGAGACCCCTCCAAAGAGGCTAAACAGGGCATGCATCTAAGATTTAATTATTACTGAGGGGGTCACTACAGTGGAGCTGGACCCATAAAAGCAATATTGATAATAAGAGCAATCACTGAACATGTGCTTATTCCACACACCAAAGTAAGATGCATTCATGCATGTACCCTCTCCAGCCCTATAAGGTAAACACTGTTACAACTCCTATCTTATTGATGTAAACCATGAAGCCCACAAGGTCAGTATTTTGCCCAAGGTGCACGTGACACTGCCAAGGTTCAACATCCTGTTGGACTCCAAAGCCCAGGCTCTTAAACTCCTCATCCTTCTCAACAGTTAGTCCAACTCAAAACAACTGGGGTAAAATCATACAGCCAATGAGACCAAATGGCCAGGTCAGCCAGGACTACATCACCCCAGAGGCCAAGACCACTCACTTGTCCAGCCACAATTGTGACTTCTCAACAGCCACAGTGGCAACATGCAGACACAGTCTCAGTGCCCTCCCCAAGTCTGAGAAGAGGGGAGCCTGAAGGCAGGGTCTTCACAAAAGAATGCAAGAGCCTCAATGCTTATAAAAATGTCAGAAAGAGAACTCCAATGTACAGCCAGCCAACAGACCCAAGATTTGCTGACCCCGCTACATGGGAGACGAACTGCAGGAGGCAAGACCCAAATTAACATTCTGTCATGTCAAACACTCTGCTGGCCAAAGTCCACAGCAAGGATGTCAGGGCAGGGTGTGATGCTGGGTTTGTCATGGGGAACTGCCTAATAAAAAGCTTTAGGTTCATAGCCTCTTTCTCTTAAAGGTAAAGACAATATATTCACCCTCTTCTTCATAAAACTACACACCTGTAGCTAAAATATTTGGATGTTATTGTTAGCTGTGACAGAGTTGGCCCCTGACTCATGGTGACCCCATGCACAACGGAACAAAACGCTGCCCTGTCCTGAGCCACCCCCATGATCGGTTATGGATTGGACGGTTATGATCCATACAGCTTTACTGGTTGATTTTCAGAAGTAGATCGGGCCTCTTTTCCTAGTCTGTCTTCGTCTGGAAGCTCCAGCGAAACCTGTTCAGCACCACAGCAACATTCAAGCCTTCACTGACAGCCAGGAATCAAACCCAGGTATCCTACAGAGGACGCAAGAATTCTACCACTGAATCACCAACATCCTGTACCTGAATTTAATAATCTGTATGGATAAAAGGCATGGTGTTGGCAATGTCCAGATTTACCACATTTTTACGCAGAGCCTTCTGCGTTTGTTTGCTAGCTGCATTCTCCCCTGCGAGATATTTTTGTAAGTGCGCTATGCTTTTTTTTTTTTTTTTTAACAGCAACATGTGGAAGAGGACTGCCGTGGGGCGCTTGTGAAGGTGTCTCCTGGGGGGAGAGGAGGGCCAGCAAACAAACGTAGACGGTGTATATTATTTGTGTAAAAATACAGTTTTTTTTTTTTTTTATCATTTTGGAGAATTAACAAATGTCTGTGTGTATAACAGATGGATTGCAAAAATGTTCCCAGTTATTCACTCATCTGTGTACCCATGTCCCTTGCAATCTCATATTTTTGCTCCTCCCACTATTTGATGGAGCTCTCTCTTGAATCTGGGCTGTCCTTGGGACTTGATTTGGCCAATAGAATGTGGTGGGAGTGATGTTGAGCCATTTCCCAGCATAGATTTCAAGAGGCCTTGCCTACTTTCATTCCCTGCCACCACTCTGTGAGTGAGTCCCACCTAGCTGTAGGGTGACGAAACAAGTCCCAGTCAGCCTCCAGATATGCAAAACCATCCTAATCCAACCAACCCCCAGTTGACCCACTAGATGATCACAGACTCATGAATAAGTCCAGCTAAGATCAGCTGAGCCTGGCCCAGACCAGCATGATCACCCACTGACATGTGGACTCCTGAACCATAATAAATGTTTGTTTTAAGCAACTGAGTTTTAGAGCGGTTTGCTACGTGGCTATAGCTAACTGATACAACAAGGTTCCAAAAGTATGAATGAAGACTCTTTCCCCCAGACACTCACATGGCAGATATGAGCTTGCTCTGAGCAAACACTCATTCTCCTAGTCCAGTTTGTTCAGTAAAACACTCTGCTTCAAGAGCTACCATTTACGGACCTTCGAATATGTGCTAGTCACTAGAACAAGCACTCTCAGTCCATTTTCTTATCCATTCCTCACAACAGCGTTCTCTCAATAGCCACACACAGGATTGTCATTTAATAACTTCATATTACAGATGAGGAAACAGACTCAGGCCAACTGAATGGAAGTCACACTCTAAGTGACAAATCCAAAATTTGAACCCCAGGCCATCTCACCCCAAGCTCAATGCTTAGGGACTGTGCTTAAAAAGTTCGGTCTCTATAATTAATGAATTATGCTGTGCTAGGGTTAAAAAGTTTCCAACACATCAAGGTCATATATATTCTCAGATGGGAAGTTTCATGAGAAATTGCCTCACTGGTTTTGCCCAGGCCAGGAGAGGACAAGCACAGCTAATCTGACTTTGCTCTCGTACCAACAGAAGCACAAAAGTTTCTCCCCATGCAAAAGTTAGAAAAGGAGTCTAGGGTGGGGGTCAGGAAACTTTATTTTCAAAGGACCGGATAATAAATACTTGAGGCTGTGCAGGCCAGACGGTCTCTGTTGCAACTACTCGACTCTGCTTTGTAGAGCAAAAAACCCGTTGCCGTCAAGTCGATTCTGAATCATAGCAACCCTGTGTCATTGCACAGCAAAAGCACCCATAAACAACACATGAACTGTGGGCGTGGCTGTGCGCCAGTAAAATTTTATTTCCAAAAAAACAGGAGCAGTTCACTGAGCCCTGGCCTAAGGCACAGGGCCAGGGGAGGGAAAATAAACTGTAATGTTAATATTAAAATTCTCTTAAGCATAAATGGTATCTGAACCTTTCGCTCTTTTCTATCAGGTATGCAAGAAATGACAAATGCTTCTTGCTGCACATCGCAATCCTGATTGACTAGCAGCATCTTCCAGGACTGTTGTGTTAAAAAAGACCCAGAGGCTCTATGTTGGGTACACAAGAAAGAACACTGTGATTGATCAGCAATGTCTGCCTTGGTCAAGGGAAGGGACAAAGAAGGTATGAGGCATGTCAGGTGTCCCATACACTTGTCATTTCTGTTCTGTGTCATCGTTGCCCATTTTCAATGAATTAATCATTGACAGTTTGGTCTGCTTTTCAGAAACCAAAAAAAAAAAAAAAACCACTGCAGTTAAGTTGATTCCAACTCATAGCAACCCTATAGGACCCAGTAGAACTGCCCCTAGAGTGTCCAAGGAACACCTGGTGGATTCGAACTGCTGACCATTTGGTTAGCAGTCGTAGCACTTAACCACTATGCCACCGGGGTTTCCAGAAGCAGCTATGAATAATCTGAATGCCCTTAACCCAGTGATCTGATTGACATCATCATTCAATCATCCCAAAAATAAAGAGACAGTCAATACAATGAAGGTTGTAGTTGTTAGTTGCCATCAAGTTGATTCCAACTCATCGCAACCCCATGCGTGTAGAATAGAAGTGTTCAGTGCCGTTTTTGAGAGGCCTGTCTTCCAAGATGTCTCTGGGTAGGTTTGAACCTCCAAGTTTTTGGTGAGTAATTGACCGCTTAACCATTTGCACCACTCAGGGAACCATTACCATGAAGGTAATAGGGGCTAAACAAAATTGCTTAACCCTACTGTTTTCAATTCTAGAACCCTTCTTGTAACAATCTCTGCTGGAACAGCCTTCACCTAGGCCAAATCCCCAGTCGGTGCACCACCCACAGGCATGAGGTGCTTGTCAATGGAGGCTCCAGCATGTTCTTCTTCTCCATGTACAGAGCCAGGCTGCAGGGACACGGAATGTTCCTTCAGCAGTCATTGACAACTTTGTTGAACTACATTAATTCACAATTTGCTTCAGCTAAGAGAAGCCTAAATCTCTTCAGTTAAAGTGCAAAAGACTGAAGACTTAAGGGGATGTGAAATGTATCCTCAGGTACCACTCATTTTATTCTCAACATCCTCAACTTGTATGAGACTTTGAGGGATTGGTTTTCTAATATTCTACTTAGATATGCACTGTCCAATATGGTAGCCACTAGACACACGCGGTTACTTACATTTAAGTTAATTAAAATTAAATACAATTAAAAATTTAGTTCCTCGGTCACATTAGTCACTTTTCAAGGGGTTCATGGCTATCTCACTAGATAGCCCAGGCAGGGAAAATTTTGTCTTCACAGAAAGTTTTATTTGAACATTGCCAGCACTGCAGAAAGTTCTCTCAGACAGGGCAGGTCTAGAGCATTGCCAAGCATCACAGGAAGTTTTATTTGAACATTGCCAGCACCGGAGAAAGTTCTCTCAGACAGGGCAGATCTAGAACATGTCCGTCATCACAGGAAGTTTTATTTGAACATTGCCAGCAATGCATAAAGTTCTCTCAGACAGGGCAGATCTAGAACATTTCCGTCATCACAGGAAGTTTTATTTGAACATTGCCAGCAATGCAGAAAGTTCTCTCGGACAAGGTAGATCTAGAACCTTTCTAGCATCACAGAAAGCTCTGTTGGACAGCACTGACTGAGACTCAAGCCACAGATGCTGTGAGTGCTCCGTGCACACCCCCAGCACTTCACTGCCACCCCGGCAAGGGCTGCTGTGGTTAACAAGCCTCACTTTCTGCCTCTAGGCTATGCTCCTGGCTGGGGGAGTAGGCTCAGCCCACAGGCAGGGTGGCTGGCAGTACCAGCAAATACCCCTGGAAATGCTGCTCAACAGTGACAGATGAGAATCGGTGGATAAACACTGCTTCCTGCAAACCGGCTGGATAACTCGGAGGCAGTCACTGCCCAGGCTCCCAGGGCTCCCCAGGGACAGTGACCCAGGGCTCACAGCGATAACCTGCTTTCTCAAGCTCCCCTTGCCGGCCTGATTCCTGGTTGGCCTCTGGGGGACCCAGTGAGACAGTGA
This sequence comes from Elephas maximus indicus, assembly GCF_024166365.1. Classification (NCBI taxonomy): domain Eukaryota; kingdom Metazoa; phylum Chordata; class Mammalia; order Proboscidea; family Elephantidae; genus Elephas; species Elephas maximus. Next base: position 60,246,985 of record NC_064843.1, on the reverse strand, counting down.
AATGCATCAGTAATTCAGAAATGATAAGAGTCACATTTGTGTTGGCACTGAACTTTTTTCCATTTATTTTGTGCTCTTCATGAGCCAGATAATTTTTTTTGCAGTAATTATATGTAACATAAAATTTGCTAACTGACATTCATTACATTCACAATCTTGTACAACCATCATCACCATCCATTTTCAAATTTTTTTCATTACTCCAAACAGAAACTCAGTACCTATTAAGCATAACTTCCCATTCTCTGCTCCCTCCAACCCTGGTGTGATCAGTAATGTTGTGTGTCAACTTGGCTGGGCCATGATTCTTAGTGATTTGGCAGTTAGGATATAGTTTGGCAGTCGTATGATAACGTGATCACTTCCATGATGAGATTTGATATAATGTGATTACCTCCATGACGGGATCTGCTGTGAGTAGCCAATCAGTTGAAGGGGCGTTTCCTTGGGGGTGTGGCCTGGACCAAATATAAGTGGACTTCCTGGCAAGGCTCATGGGCTTTTGCTTGCTCTGGATCCTGTAGCTGGCTCTTGTTCATCTGACCTCTCATTCTTGGGACTTGTGCTAGCAGCTTACCTGCTGTCTGGCCTGCTGATTTTGGGTTCACCAGCCCCTGCAGCTACAAAAATCAGGAGAAGCCGCTATCCTGACCCACGGACTTGGGAGGTTCCAGCCTCTAAAATCAAGTGAGCCATTTCCTTGAGATATATATATATATATATACACACACACACACTTTAATGGTTTTGCTTCTGTGGAGAACCCAGGCCTAAGACACCTGGTAACTACTAATCTACTTTCTGTCTCTATGAATTTGCCTGTTCTAGATATTTTACAGGAGTCCTTGGATGGTGCAAATGGATAAGGCGCTCAGCTGCTAACCAAAAGGTTGGAGGTTCAAGTCCACCCAGAGGTGCCTCAGAAGAAGGGCATGGAGATCTATTTCCCAAAAACTCAGCTATGGCACACACACCTGATGGCATAGACTTCTACTCTGATGTACATGGGGTCACCATGAGTCTGAATTAACTTGATGGCAACTGGTTACTGGTTAGATAGTTCGTGTAGGTAGAATCCTACTTGGCATTGGATCTTGATGTTTGCAAACCAATTTCAGTGGTGAAAAGATGGTCATTTATGGAGTTAGCATATGAGATTTCACACACAAAATCTCTGTTGCCTTATTTTAGAGCACTCTTTTATTTTTTCTGTGTTGATATTCTTCAGCTTGATCCTTTGCTTAATCAGCAAACCTACCTTTGAATCATTTTTTTTGTTCTTAGGTGGTGTCACATCAATTTTTCACTCAAAGCAACCCTGTGTGACGGAGAAAAACTACCCCATAGGGTTTTCTCAGCTATAAAGGTCACAGCCTTCAGAACCCTGTGGAGTAGTTCTACTCCGCACCCATAGGGTCTCACAAGTCATAACTGACTCCACGACAACTAACAAAAGCAACAATTTTTACAGAAGCAGACCACCAGGTCTTTCTCCCGCAGAGCGGCTGGGCGGGTTCAAACCACCAACCTTTCCATTAGCAGCCGAGCGTTTAACCGTTACAGCACCAGGGCTCCTTTGAATCATTTTAGTGGTTTCCAAAAATCAAACCACCCTTTAAAGACAACATTTGGCCCTGTCGAGAATACTGAAGTGAGTATCTCACTGGCTCTGAGGGCTCCCACAGCTCAGCCCCAAGGACCTTTCAGCTAACAATGGTAGAACAAGCGACCGTCTTCCCTGGAGATGGTGGCTGCCCACTTGTATGTGCTGTTTCCTGTGTGACTTCTTAAAATTGGATTTCTTCCATCAAACCTGTCTGCCTGTCTTTTTCTGTTGCTGTCTTTTTTTTTCTACCAGCTTTATGGAAATATAATTCACATACCATACAATTTATCCATCTAAAATGTCCATTCAGTGTTTTTTTAGTACATTCACAGAATTGTCCAATCATTTCTTTTATTGTCTTTTTAATTCATAAATGGCAGCAGGCAGTGTGATCTTACAGGTTATTCCACCTTAACAACTTGTGGCTACATTAAAAAATCAAAGTCACGTTCAACAGACGATAATTTACCTGCCGCTGAGGATACACAAAAAGATGGGTGATAGTTGTGATAATGTAGCTTTCTCCCCTTCCATTTTTTTAAATTACCACATTCAAATGTTGATTCACCTAATTATGCCACAAAAAAAAAAAATTATCTAGACTGGACTCATCAGTAAGTTTACCCAACAAAATGCAAATTCACACACAAAACCAAATCTATTCTTCTAAAAAAATTCCATTCCTCTCTGGTCTCTGAGGCGACAAACCGCTCTCATGAAACAATCCTCTTCTCTTCCCAGAGTGCCCTTTGCTATACACCAGCCCCCCACGCCGCAACCAGGAGACCTTACGCTGGTTAAGGCCATGTCAGCCACCACCAGCAACAGCTTCATAAAGTGCTGGAGGCCCAGAGACTCACTTCAGCACCCTGGTCACAGTGGAAGTGTGCTTTAGAGCAGATAAACAAAAAACCTGGAGGCACCATCAAAGGGCACCACTCCTCATAACCAACACAATGTCTCACTACAACTGTTCACATCACAGTAAATGCCCTTCTAAGGGCACTTATCCCCAGACACACATAGCCACTCACACTCTCTCACTCACTTCCACACTCCCACATATACACTCACACATGCTCACACAGTCACACACTCACATGACACACCCGCACACACTCATATTCACGCACACATCACACACCAACACAATCACTCACTAGTGCTCACACACATCACACACACATTAGTGCTCACACACACCCACACTCACTAGTGCTCTCACACACACATCACACATTCTAGTGCTCACACACTCACACATCGCACATCCACACTCACACTAGTGCTCACATTCACACACCACACATCCAGACTCACACTAGTGCTCACACACACACCTACACACACTAGTGCTCACACACTAGTGTTCACACTCACACACCACACCCACACACTCACACTAGTGCTTACTCACATCCACACACTCACTAGTTCTCACACATCACACGCCCACACACTCACACTCACAGGTGCTCACATACATCACACACCCACATACTTACCAGTGCTCACACACACCCACACACTTACATTCACTAGTGCTCACTCAGACATCACATACCCACACTCACACTCATGCTCACACACATCACACATCCACACACTAGTGCTCACACATCACACACACTCACTAGTGCTCACACACATCACACACCTACACACACTAGTGCTCACACATCACACCCACACTCACTAGTGCTCACACACATCACACACCTACACTCACTAGTGCTCACACATATCACACACCCACACACTCACTCACTAGTGCTCACACATATCACACACCCACATACTTGCCAGTGCTCACACACACCCACACACCTACATTCACTAGTGCTCACTCAGACATCACATACCCACTCACACTCATGCTCACACACATCACACACCCACACACTCCCACATGCTCACACACTCAGACATCACACATTCACACTCATGGTCACTCACATTCACACACTTAAAACACATACACATGCTCACACACACGCTCACACACACATGATCCAAAGCTTAAAGGATTTTATAAGAACTGTGCATATATTAAAGACTCAATCACAGCTTTGGAGGACATTTCTCTGGTCCTCAAATGTCTTTCCCCTGCCAGCTTGCAGCAGCTGCCTCAAAAAAACACACCTCAATTAGCCACGAGAACCCCGTCACCAAGCCTCTACAGCCTGCTTAAGAAAAGCCTCTGTTCAGCCTCCACCGGGAGCAACAGCAAGAAGGGTGTGTAGAGTCCTCTCCCTGGGCTGTCCTGGCTCCCTAGACTTCAGAATTCCAAATTCTAGAAAAGGTGACATAGGACAGGAGCAGAGCAGGGGATTCACTGACAAGCAAGAAAAGCCACAGCCTTTATCTCCATTAAAATACTCCACATACCACCACGGTGTTGGTGGAACCAAAGCCTCCATCACCCTCTCCTATTCTGGGGGCTCCAGGGATGCCCCAAAGGTCTCTCTGGAAGCTCACACTGACTTTCTCCCCGTGGAGCTGGGGCATCTTCATTCATGTTCTGGGTTTCTATTTATTCTTCCCTAACACTCGGCCTGAAAGTACCTCAAGAGCAAAAAAAACTGTTGAAGAGAGAAGCATTTTTGTCATTCTTGGCATGTGTCAAAGTAATATTGTAAAAAGGAGCTGGTCAATTTTTAGAGTCACTGAGATGCACGGAATGACTGCACTGAAGATACATATTGGTAGAAAAGAAGCAAAAGAGATGGACGGTGTGTTGTGCAGCCACCCTGCTCTGCTGCAGGTGTGAACCGGAAAAGAGAGGCAGGAGCTGCCTTCACCCAGGGCTGAGGTAAAACGACCCTCAGAGAGGCCGGGGCAGCGCTCACTGATTTGTTTCCCTGCTTAGTGCCCTCGGACAATCCATATGCCATGTGGTAACCAGAGTGGTCTCTGACAGCACGGATCCAACAACGTCACTTTCGTCCTTCCAACCTGACACTGATGCCCCATCCTACTTAGAGTATAATTCAAACTCCTTACCAAAGCTGACAAGGCCACAGACCATGAGGCCCTGCCCAAGGTCGGGACTCCTCGGTTCCTCAGGCACCCCATCTCAGTCCTGCCCCTGGGCCTTTGCCATGGCTGGCCCTCTCCACCTGCACTGCTCTTCCCCTGATCTTTATAGAACACACCCTTCCCGTCTATCAGGTTCCCATTCCAACAGCAGACAGGTGGCCCCTGGCCTCTGATCTACCCCCCTCCCATCAACCCCCATCACTATCTTATTACCCTGTTTATCTTCTTCATAACACTGCTCACCACCTCATATTTTTTTGTTGTTTGTATTGTTTTTCCTTAATTCTGTCATCTCCCCCTAGAAAGTAAGTTTCATGAGAATGGGGGTTTTGTCTGTGGAGTACACTGCACAGAACACAGGACTGACATGGGACCCATGCTCAGACACTCCTGAAGGAATCAATCAGCCAGTAAACAAAGGGGGGATTATTACTTACATGAAAGCTGCAAGAAGAGTACATAAAACTACCATGAACACTGTACCCCGATTCACCTACTGCTAATATTTTGCCCCATTTGCTTTGTCATTCTGTAGATTTATCTTTACAGCTAAATAACCTATGTATAGCTATAGCTGTCTATATTTTTTTCTGAACTGTTCAAGAGTCAGCTGCATACACTATGGCCCTTCATCCTTAGAAACTTCATTATTATTATCTAACCATTGCATGATCATCAATTTCAGCAAGTGAAACATTGATACAATTCTTAGGTCTAATCCGTTCACACTCACATTTTGTCAACTGACCCAATGTTGTTGTTGTTAGGTGTCCTCTAGTCAGTTCCAAATCATAGCCACCCTGCGTACACCAGAAGAAAACACTGCCCGCTCCTGCGCCATCCTTACAATCACTGCTGTATGCTTGAGCCTCCTGTTGCAGCCACGGTGTCTATCCATCTCCTCAAGGGTCCTCCTCTTTTTCGCTCACCCTCTACTGGCACTGGTTTGCTACTTTACAAGCATCATGTCCTCCTTCAGGGACTGGTCCCTCCTGATAACATGTTCAAAGTGAGACAAAGTCTCGCCATTCTCGCTTCTAAGGAGCATTCTGGCTGTACTTCCTCCAAGACAGATTTGTTTGTTCTTCTGGAAGTCCATGGTATAGTCAATATCCTTCACCAACACTGTAATTCAAAGGCATCAATTCTTCAGTCTTCCTTATACACTGTCCAGCTTTCACACACATATGAGGTGATTAAAAATACCATGGCTTGGGTCAGGTAAACCTTAGTCCTCAAAGTGACATTTTTGCTTTTTGAATGCTTTAAAAGGATCTTTTGCAGCAGATTTGCCTGATGTAATACGTTGTTTGATTTCTTGACTGCTGCTTCCATGTTGTTGATTGTGACACCAAAAATGAAATCCTTGACAACTTCAATCTTTTCTCCGTTTATTTATCATGATGTTGTTTACAGGTCCCGTTGTGAGGATTTTTGTTTTCTGTATGTTAAAGTGTAATCCATATTGAAGGATGTAGTCTTTGGGCTTCATCAATAAGTGCTTTAAGAACTTTTCACTTTCAGTAAGGTTGTGTCATCTGATAACGCGTACACGAGTATAGTGCCTCTGCGTATTCTTTCTGTTTTCTTTTGATGCTTCCTGCATTCTTCAATTTTTTGCCCATAGAATCCTTCGATGTTGCAACTCAAGGCTTGAATTTTTTTCTTCAGTTCTTTCAAGCTTGAGAAATGCCAAGCATGCTCTTCCCTTTTGATTTTCTAACTCCAGGTCCTTGCACATTCCATTACAACCCTTTACTTTGTCTTTTCAAGCCACCACTTGAAATCTTCTGTCAAGCTCTTTTACTTCATCATTTCTTCCTTTCGCTGTAGCTACTCTCTGTTCATGGGCAAGTTTCAGAGTCTCTTCTGACATCCATTTTGGTCCTTTTTTTCTTTTCTGTCTCATTAATGACCTTCTGCTTTCTTCACGTATGATGTCCTTGATGTCATTCCACAACTGGTCTGGTCTTCGGCCATTAGTACTCAAGTACTCAATGTGTCAAATCTATTCTTGAGATGGTCTCTAGATTCAGGTGGGATAGACTCAAGGTCATTCTTTGGTTCTTGTGGACTTGTTTTAATTTTCTTCACCTCCGATTTGAACTTGCATATGAGCAACTGATGGTCTGTTCTACAGTTGGCCCCTGGCCTTGTTCTGACTGATAATATTAAGCTTTTCCATGGTCTCTTTCCAGAAATGTAGTCAATTTGATTCCTGTGTATTCCACCCGGCAAGGTCCACACGCATAGCTGCTGTTTATGTTGTTGAAAAGAAGTATTTGCAAAAATAAGTCATTGGTCTTGCCAAATTGTATCATGAGATCTCAGGTGTTGTTTCTATCACCAAGGCCGTATTCTCCCACTATTGATTCTTTTCCTTTGTTTCCAACGTAGGCTATCCAATCATCAGTAATACCAATGCACCTGGATTGCATGTTTGATCAATTTCAGACTACAGAAGTTGGTAAAAACCTTCAATTTCTTCATCTTTGGCATTAGAGGTTGGTGTGTAAATGTGAATAACAATCGTATTAACTGGCCTTCCTTGTAGATGTATGGATATTGTCCTATTACTGAGAGCACTGTATTTCAGAATGTATCTTGAAATGTTCCTTTGACCCAATAATGTCCTTTATAGCATTTTTTTTCCTCCAGTACAGAATTTGGTCAAGATTTGACATTTACTTGTATTGCCTCTCTAGTCTCCTCCAACTGGGAGTAGATCCTGAGCCTTTCTTTCTTTCATGACAGCAACATTTGGGAAGAACACAATCCTGTGTTTAAATGGAATGTTCCTCGTGTGGAGTTTTTCTGGGGCTTCCTCATAGTGAGATTTCCTTTGTATATTCCTGGCCAGAAGGAAGTAAACTTGCCTTCTCCTTCTCAAAGCACCACATCGAGGGTCTGATGACCACCTGTCCTCAATCTGATCAAGGTAATTTCAAAGTATTGTTGGATTTCTCCACTGTGTAGTTACTAATATTTCTACTGCTATTAATAAGCAATCTGTGGGGAGACAATTTAAGACAATGTAAATATTCTGTTCCTCACCAAAAAGTTCCCCTAAATTTTGGATTTATTGATGATTTTTGCCAGATTCAATCCTCACTGTGATGGCTGCAAAGCGATGATTTTCCCAGCCCAGCACCCCCACACTCCCACATCGACCAGCTCATACTCAGCATTCTGCTGTAAGCTTCTCCTCATTTGTTTCTTCATTCATCTATTATCAGATGGACTCATGAATTCCTATTTTTTTAAGGTTTATACTTCATTGTGTGCTATCGACTCTATTACTACGCTTAATTGCCCCAGTGTTCAAACTGTCCCAGATCTGGCCACTGGGCACCCCTTCAAGGTGACTCCTGTGTAAAAAAGGGCTACTTCTTAAGTACATTCAAAAGATCCTTGTTGCTTGAAAAGTGCCTTTTCCCCTAAAATTTGATATAAGGGGTAAGCAGGCATTCCCCAACTTCGAGGCTGTGGGAAGCTGCCCATCACCTTCAGGGCTGTGATGGTTAAGATTCTGTCAACTTGGCTGGGCCATGATTTCAGTGTTTATATGTGATCACCCCCATGATGGGATCTGCTGTGAGTAGCCATTCAGGTGAAAATAGTTTCCTTGGGCGTGTGGCCTGCATTCAGATATAAGTGGACATTCTGGCTTTTGCCTGCTCTGGGTCCCGCAGCTGCCTCCTGTTCGTCTGACCTCTGGTTCTTGGGACTTGAGCTAGTCAGCTTACCTACCGATCTTGGGATTCATCGATCTTCACACCCTGCTCTCTGACCTGCCGATCTTGGGTTCACCAGCCCCTGCAGCTACATGAATCAGGAGAAATCTTGCGGTCTTGCCTGCCAATCTTGGGATTCATTGATCTTCACAGCCCATGAACAAGAGCCCTACTCTCTGACCTGCTGATCTTGAGTTTGCCAGCCCCTGCAGCTACGTGAATCAGGAGAAGCCTCTATCCTGATCCAAGGACTTGAGATGTTCCAGTCTCTACAATCACATGAGCCATTTCCTTGATATAAATCTCTCTCTATGTACATATTTACTTGCTTTTTTATGTACATATTTATATGCTTTACTGGTTTTGCTTCTCTAGAGAACCCAGCCTAAGACAAGGGCAAAGAAAAGCCAGGCCCTTGAGAGGCTGATCAGTGCCCAGCCCTGCCCAAGTAAACCCTTGGCCAAGGGACCTAAGCACTTTTCTGTAAACAGCTGAGATAACTCCTCATTCAGGCAAAATTATGTTTCAGAAGACAAGCTTGTGATCTGATTAGCCCAGGAATAATGCTACAATGAGCATAGTGTAAAAGGGTCTGTGATGTGTGTTAAGGAATTCTTTTAAATTAAAATTGTGTTCAGAGCCTCTGTAGATTATGAAAATATTGATTTCAATCAGCTCAAGGGGTGTCCAGTAACATGACAGGCCCCCAAGCTGGAACAAGCAAAATTTCACATACATCAGACCACAGAAGGTTCCTACATGCTTTCACTTTGACCTTGACCAAACCCTGACCTTGAAATAGCACAGGGAAAAAGGATAGTACTCACTGTGTATTAAGTAGACAGGATAAACAAACAGCAAATTCAGGACCAACAAACATGTTTCAAACACCAACAAACTGGCCTCAGTCACTTAGCTATCAATGGGGAAGAATTATTTAAGGGGTAGAAGATTCAGCAAGAGGAATCTTATCTGTTCCCCATAGAATGATTCCACACCACATCCCGCTGCCCTGTAAACAACCCATGCAATAATTGTTGTTGTCAGATGTCATCGAGTTGGTTCCAACTCATGGAGACCCTAGGTACAACAGAACGAAATGCTGTCCAGTCCTGTGCCATTCTCACAATCATTGATACGTTTTAGCCCACTGTTGCGGCCACTGTGTCAATCCAGTTCATTGAGGTTCTTCCTTTTTTTTTTCTGACCCTCTACTTGACAAGTATGATGTCCTTCTCCATTGATTGGTCCCTCCTGACAACGTGTTCAAAGTAAGTGAGACGAAGTCTTACCATCCTTGCTTCTGAGGAGCAGTCTGGTTGTACTTATTCCAAGACAGATTTATTCATTTTTATGACAGTCCATGGTGTATTCAATATTCTTCACCAACACCATAACTCAAATGCATCAATTCTTATTCAGCCTTCCTATTCATTGTCCAGCTTTTGTATACATGTGAGGTGATTGAAAATACCATGGCTTGGGTCAGGCTCACCTTAGTCCTCAAAGTGACATCTTTGCCTTTTAAAACTTTAAAGAGATCCTTTGCAGCAGATCTGCTCAATGCAAAACATCATCTGATTTCTTGACTGCTGCTTCCATGGCTGTTGATTGTGGATCCAAGTGAAATGAGATCCTTGACAACTTCAATCTTTTCTCCGTTCATCATGATGTTGCTCACTGGTCCAGCTGTGAGGATTTTTGTTTCCTTTATGTTGAGGTGTAATCCATACTGAAGGCTGTGGTTTCTGATCTTCAACAGTAAGTGCTTCAAGTCCTCTTCACTTTCGGCGAGCAAATTTTTGTCGTCTGCGTATTGCAAGTTGTTAATAAGCCTTCCTTCAATCCCGATGCTGCATTCTTCTTCATGAAGTCCAGCTTCACTAATTATTTGCTCAGTATACAGACTGAAAATAAACAACCTTGATGCACACCTTTCCTGATTTGAAACCATGCAGTATCCCTTTGTTATATTCAAACAACTACCTCTTGGTTTATGTACAAGTTTAGCAGTAATAAACCAAAAATAAAACCCCCTGCCACCGAGTTGATTCCAACCCACAGTGACTGTAATAGTGCACATGAAACAGGACTGTCAGTCGGCTTATACACACACCCATTGCACAGATGAGCTAAAAACTGAATTCAAGGACATCTTTTTTTGTGTTTTCTATAGGAATGGTGATTGTTTGGATCTACTGATGGTGGGAGGCACACTTGTGGAATGAAGAGTAAAAAAATGCATTAAAATCAGTAAAAAAGAACAAAAGATTCTGTAAAATCAACAAATTCAGGTGAACAAAAACCATTCGTAATTATACAAACATATTGTTTTTTTCTAACAAATAAAAAAATCTTATTTCCACTTTTCCTATGAGCTACTGTACTGTACTATCACTCTTTGATAGCAAATGTCTCAAAAAAGTTATCTATATTATTTATCTCTGCTTCTTTTCCTCCCATTCCCTTTTAATCCCATTCCAGTCAGGCATTTGCTCCCACCAGCACTGAAGCTGTTCTTGTCCATATCACTGATAGCCTTGGAGCTACGTGATGTTTGGTAGCATTCAGCTCAGTTGTTCACTCCCTCCTTTCCAGGCACCTAGCTTCCAAGACCACACTCCTGGTCCTCTGCCCATCTCAAAGGTCATTCCTCCCAAGTCTCCCTTGCTCCCTGCAGGGCCCGGGCTCAGTCCTTGTCCTCCCTGTCACACTCGTGCCCTTGGTGATCTCAGCCATCTCGTGGCTATAAGTATATGCTTCCATATGCTTCGGGGTCCCCAGGTCCTATCTCCAATCATGACCTGTCGCAAGAGCTCAAGATTCACATCTTCAGCTACTGCCTCGTTATCTCTTTGCACTTGTTAGTGCGCACCTCGAAATTAACATTTCAAAACAGAACACCTGTTCTCCTCCCTCCGCCGCAAGCCTGCTCCACCTGCCAGCTCAATCATCTCAAGGGATGGCGCCCCCACTCTCCTAACTCTGCAGGCCAACATTGTGGGCTAATTCTGTATTCTTCCATTTCTCCCTCACTCCTCACCTATTCCTGCAGGAAATCCTGTTGTTACTACCCTTACAGTGTATCTAGAAGCTAACCACTCCTCACACCCTCCCTTGTCACCATCCTAGTACGACCCATCACCATTAATAGTCTTTTCAGTCATCCAAATTCCATCCTATTATCAAGCCAACAATCTGGCTGAGCCTTTAAAAACATAAGCCTGATCAAATCCCTCTTTGGGGCAAAAGATTCAGTGGCTCCCCATCTCAGAGTGGAAGCTAAAGACCTTCGTTAACTTTTTGACCTCTAAGGCCCTAAATGACTTGTTCTTCCATTCTGCCTCTGACCTCCTTTCTCACTGCTCTCTTCCTCCCTCATTCCACTCCAGCCACACTGATGTCCACACTGCCCCTGGAGCACACCGAGCATGCTTCCATCTCGGGGTCTTTGCACTTGCTCTTCCCTCTGCCTGGAATGCTCTTCCTCTGATATTTGAACAGCTCCCTCCCTCACCTCCTTCAGATCTTTGCTCAAATGTCATCTTTTCAAAGAGTTCTGCCTTGATTTAAAATAGCAATCCACCATACACTGCCCTCTACTCCTAATCCCTCTTGCCTTTTTTTTTTCCTCCCTTATCACTTATCACCTTCTGGCATACTTTATATATACTGATGTATGTTTATCCTTTGGAGTCCCTGGGTGGTGCAAGCAGTTACTGTGCTTGGCTGCTAACGAAGAGGTTGGAGTTTCAAGTCCACCTAGAGGCACCTTGGAAGAAAGGCCTAACAATCTACTTCCGAAAAAATCAGCCGCTGAAAACCTTATGGAGCATAGTTCTCCTCTAACGCACATGGAGTCACTGGGAGTCAGAACCAACCCGACAGCACCTGCTTCTGGTTATGTGTATTGTTTGTGTTCGCTCCCCTCCCCCTACCTGATGAAAGCTCCCGAGTGTAGGGATTTGGGCATTTTTGTTCCTTACTATCTTCTCAGAACACATACTGGGTGGCCCAGAGTAGGTGCTCAATACATATTGGAATAAATGAGCATGTTTCTGCACAATGTTTTGGGAAAGTGGACAAAACAAGGAGGTAATACACTCTATGACCATTAAAGTTTGGCAGGCCAAGAACACAGTAGAGGGTTGACCTGAGGCTGGGGAGCAGACACCATCTCATGTTCAAATAAGTAACACCCTAACGATGTCCCAATGATCAAAACCAAATGTAAATTAAATAAATAGTCTGGGTAAGGCAGCAAAACCTGTCCTGAAGTGTTCTCTACTCGGGGTAAAGGTATAGAGGATTCTATTAGAGTCAGAGGAGAGGGTCTAAGTAATGCACAGTCTTCCACTGAGACTCCAAGACACCTTTGTGCACAGGGCACACCTGACAGTTCTGTTTGTTCTGGCAGAAGTCCATGCAGGGATTAAACCACGTGTTTGCACATCCATGCCATCTCAACCAGGTAGGGTCTGCCCATTGGCCTCTTTACCTGGAGAGAGTCTCGGATAGGAAATAAAGGAAGGTTTCCTCCTGGTGACTAGTGTGCCTTGGCATTTGGGGACTAAGCGACTATAACTGCTCAGCTGCTGTCCCCAGCCAGCCAGAGCAGGACCAGGCAGGGAGCTGACAATGGCCTTATCAAAAGCTGGAGGAGCTCAAGGTCTTCTTGTTAATCTACTGCTGCAGCCTCTCAAGAGGGAAGGACTTTAGAAATCCCTCCCCATTGTGTGAATCATAACAGAACAAAATGATCCAATACTCGGAAGTTAAATACTAATAAGATATTCTAAAAATAAAATGAAAGAAAGAAAGAAATGCCAATCAAAATAAATGCAGGGAAAGTAAACCTTCACGAAATGGTAGGCCACACCACTTCCCTGGCACTAAGTCTAGCTCTGATGAAACTCTAAACAGTAACCAGTTATTGGCAGGATTTACTTGTCCTGGCTTTCCAAAGAGTCAATTTCTGTAAAACAAAAGAGGCTTTGTTCTGTATTAAAAAAAAAAAGGGAAACTGATTGCTGAGTCTTCTTCCATGCTCCTCTGGCTTCACTCTCCTGACACTGCTCCTGACCTCAGGAGGCTAACCCATACGGACTTGATCCATTTGGCCAACTGGAGGCAATGGCAGGAGGCGGGAGGTTAAAGGGTGGAGGAGAGAGGGCTGGGACTTAACTCCCTAGTTCCCTCTCAGCCCAGCCCAGTGTTCTTGGGGCCCCTTCCTCCTTTGATCCCTCCTTTGATCCATAGGGGCAGTAACGGCACCTCGTTAAGGCACTCTCTGAGTGCTTTACTATCTCCCCCTGGTTCCCTCATCCTGCCCACATCTTGGTAAACTGACCCCTTATTAAACCAACCTCCATTACTCCTTTTGATTATGCCATCTGTTGCATCCCAGATCCTGGCAGGAGGAAGAACTCATGTTCTAAAGGGACCCCACAATGAAGGGAAATACATCCCCAAGTCCCTAGGGCCATGCCCTCTCTCCCAAGGGCTGGTCAGGAAGGAGCAAGAGACCCACAGTCTCAGCTGCAGGCTGGGCTCAAGGATGCGGGCCAGGCTCCTTTTCTCTTTACTGAGTGACCACGCTTTGACCTAAAGACCACCAAAGGTATCTTAGGAACACAGAAGAGCAACGCACATGAGTAAGAATGAGAATGTGCCATCTCAAAAAAAAAAAAAAAATCCCACCTCTGTTTGCTCCATAGGCTGTCATAACAGAAAAGCTGCGCTCCTCCAATGCCAACTGCCAGGGTGAAGATTGAACCTGGAGGACTGACTCACTGAACAGAAGTCCGAGAAAGCCCCAAGGACGCCATGTGTCACAATATTAATCCAAATATCAGATTGTTTTAAACTCTGGAAAAATAGGATAACTGACTCTTCCCCATCTCCAGCTGCATAACTGGTATTCAGTGGACACAACCTAAGGAAATCTCATTGCAGAATCGGCCACTGGATGTTCTCTGATTACACAGAAGGGTAAGGATGTCAACCCATCATGGTGTGGCATCAAGAAGAGGCCATGGACAGTGAGTGCAGTGAGGTCCAGGAGGCTCCGTGAACATCTGGGGATGCACAGGCCCTGGACAGCAGTACTGTCATCACATCTGGGTGCCAATCCAAGAGAGGTATTTTCTGAAGAGCAGAGCTTTCCGTTCAGCAAATAGAGCACGATAAATATCAAAGGGATTTACATCTTAGACATCCTAATATGCTTGCAGCCCAAACTCACTGCAGATGGTATCAGTAGGCAAGACAAATATTAAAATTAAAATGGTTTCAAGTTGATCTGAGTGGAGTTTTAGCACCAATGAAAGCACCATTCTGCCTAATTTCCCCTGCTCCCATGGGAGAGAAAACACAGAACCAAACTAGTTGCCCTCAAGTCAACTCCAGCTCATGGCAACCCCATGTGTGTCGGAGTAGAACTGTGCTCTACAGAGTTTTCAATGGCTGATTTTTCAGAAAGAGATCACCAAGCCTTTCTTCCAAGGCACCTCTGGGTGGACTTGAACCTCCAACCTTGTGGTTAGCAGCCAAGCACATGAACCATTTGCACTACACACGGACTCCCATGAGGGAAAAGGGGTATCAAAATTTGCCCTCCAGCATCCATTTGTAACTAATCACCCCCCACAGTGAACATCCAGGAGATTTCAAATTACTGAAATAAGAGGAAACATTTGACAACTTAGGATAATCATCTTTTACTCTGAAGTATTCCAAGCCCAGATAATTGCAGTAGCCGTATCTGTTCAATAATCATCACTAATATTTGCTGGACCCTTACCAAGTGCCAGGCACTGTGCTAACATTTTCCTGGCATCACCTCCTTCACTGCTCTCTACAGCCTGCAAGGCAAGTATTCTTTTTTCTCCGACAAACTATAAACCTGTTGCCATTGAGTTGACTCCAACTCATAGCATCCTATAGGACAGGGTAGAACTGCCCAATAGGGTTTCCCAGGAGCAGCTGGTAGATTTGAACTGCTGACCTTTTGTTTAGCAGCTGAGCTCTTAACCACTGAGCCACCAGGGCTCCTGATAAGCTATAAACCAAAACCAAACTCACTGACATCAAGTTGTTTCCAACTCATAGGGACTCTATAGGACAGAACAGAACTGCCCTATAGGGTTTCCCAAGAGCAGCTGGTGGATTCAAACTGCCGACCTTCTGGTTAGCAGCCAAGCTCTTAACCACTGAGCCACCGGGGTTCCTGATAACCTATAGGTAAACCAATATTCTTAATTTAGTAGACGTTCTTGAAACGCAAATGATGATATTAACGATGATAATATCAATTAAATAGTTTGCAGAGCTACAAAAAAAAAAAAAATCCTTAAAACAGAGCCAGAGAAAGGAGCAATTTTCCAGCGAAGGCTAATTCCTCTGCCATCTTGGCAAATGAGGGCCCAGTGATGCATTTCCCTTGTGGGTAAGTGTGGATTCCAGCACCTCTCTGACCTAAGTCTCCATAAAATGTGCGAATGCAGCAAATCCCCCTTAGGCCACAACCTCCCATATGGGGTTCCTGGTGAGCCCACTGGGCATGGGGTTCACAGGAAAAGCTGACCAAGAGGGTATCCAAAGAGCAGGCTAGAGACGCTGCAGGTCTCAGGGTATGCGGCTATCAGAATGCACAGGGGCAAGTCCATTGGTTGATGGAAGAAAACCTTAGAAACAAAGGAAATTACTAACTTTACCAGAAACAACAACCCTAAATGAAACCTCTGGCTCCTAGAAGAAGTCTAGAACATTCCAAGACTGTGCCATCCAAAAGCTTATGTGCCACAGGTCTGCTGGCACTCTAACTGCCTCTTGACACATTTATTGTGAAACTTTGCTCCAGGTCATTTTACTAAGGAAGCTCTCTTCAATTCTTTAAAAGCTTGAAGAATAAAGATTATATTTCTCCTCAAAGACAAATGCCTTTCACCCAAAATGAGTTCCTTTATGCCTGAGTGTGCTTGTGTCTCACTGTCTTTTTGTCAGTTCTAGCCGAGAAGGAGAATTAATCCCCACAAGCCCAGAGGACAGTTTCATCACAGTTCCTTCTGTTTGCCGAGTTCCATGAGCTCACAGACGCTGGGCCCGAGATCTGCCACTGAAATGGCGGCTCCTGTGTCTGCTGGGTGGACACACCAGGGAGCACCGGACTCCTAGGACCAGCATTCAGCAATCACAAGAGAAACTGTTTATACTCTGATTTAATTTTAAAGAGCAGGCAGGTAGGTGCAAGGTAGAGAGAAATCCAGATTTTTGAAAGCCTAATATACCCCACAGGAAAGAACAAAGTGACTGTGGAAAGTCTATAACGGGGACATTTCAGCTTGAATGAGTTCTCATGGTCAACACTGGGGCAATCTGAGCACCAAAGCTTCTGTGTGTCAAAAGACTTTACCAAAAAAGTAAAAAGACAAGCTACCAACTAGGACAATTTCTTCTGAAACCACATGTCCGATAAGAGCCAAATTATCAAGATACATACAGAACTTTGACAGCGTAACACAAAAAGACGGATAAGCCAATCATAAAATGGGCAACGCACTTGAACAGACATTTTACCAAGAGGACATTCAAATGGTCACCAAACATACGAAAAGATGCTCAATGTCATTACCATCAGAGAGAAGCAAGTCAAAACCACAGTGAGATGCCATTTCACTCCCACTAGGATAGTTAAGATTAAAAAAAAGAAAAAAAATGTTGGCAAGGATGTGGGGAAACTGGAACCCTGATACATTGCTGGTGGGAATGCAAAATGGTACAGCTACTGTGGAAAACGTTGTGGAAGTTTCTAAAAAACTAAAAATAGAACCACCATACAACCCAGAAGTTTCACTCAAAACTGCCTCCTTGGCCATGAGACCAGAAGAACTGGATGGTGCCTGGCTACCATTACCGATTATTTTCATCAAAGAGTCTATAGAAGAATCCTGATTAAAAGGGGGAAAATTTAGAACAGAATTTCAAATTGCCATGGACTCCAAAAGATCTGAAAGCAGAGACTCAAACAGAGGCTTGGACACCAATGTTCATTGAAGCACTATTTACAATAGCCAAAAGGTAGAAACCACCTAAATGCTCATCAACAAATGAGTGGATAAACAAAATGTGGTACATACATACAATGAAATACTGCTCAGCCAAGAGGAGAAATGAAGTCTTGGTATGTGCTACAATATGGATGGGGCTTGAAGATATTATGCTGAGTGAAATAAGTCAACAACAAAAGGACAAATATTGTACGACCTCTCATATAAAAAGACAAGAAAAGCAAATGTATAGATAACCAAGTTTATTAGGGGTTACCAGCGGTGGGAAGGAGGAGGAAAGGGAGGGTGAACAGTGATGGAAAAATTGCATTAAGGATAGGGGTGCACAGCCAATTATTGCAATTGCTGTAAGTTGTACACCCGTAAAAAGCTGAACTGACAAAAATTGTATGATAGATATATTTAGAACAGCAGCAACTACAACAACAAAAAAGAGTACCTGCTGAGCCTGCTTATGTATGACCAAAAACTTCGTGAGATTTAGTTACTTGGTGTGGAGGGTTAGGGTCATGGTTTCACGGTATAT
Organism: Elephas maximus indicus; assembly: GCF_024166365.1. NCBI lineage: Eukaryota > Metazoa > Chordata > Mammalia > Proboscidea > Elephantidae > Elephas > Elephas maximus. The sequence continues at coordinate 60,229,012 of NC_064843.1, read as the reverse complement.
CCAAGTTAATTGCCTAATAACGTGTTTAGTGCTTCTGTTCTACACCCTAGTTCATCACATAGTGCCTGGGGTCTTAAAAGCTTGCAAGCAGCCATCCAAGGCACCACAATGGGTGTCTAATAGCTGGAGCAACAGAGGAAGAAGGAGAGTCAGCAATAGGGGGAGGATATGGAATGTGTGGCTAACTGTCTCCATGAACAACTGCCTTCTCTGCTATCAGACCAGAAGAACTGGATGGTGCCTGGCTACCATTACTGGGCATTTTGATCAAAGATTCCATAGAAGAATCCTGATCAAAAGAGGGAAGATGCAGAACAGAATTTAAAATTCAACTGGAATCCAGCCTTTCTGGAGCCATGGAGGCTGGATGAGCCCTTGAAACTATTGCCCTGAGATAATCTTTACACCTTAAACCAAAAATATCCCCTGAAGTCATCTTAAAACCAAACAACAGTTTAGCTTAACTAGTAAAAAAATACCTGCCTTGAGCATTATGCTCTTTTAAGAACTATCTAAAAAGAGCTATCTATATGGAATCAAATTGACAACTATCTATATGCAATCAAATTGAAAGATTAGATAGGAACCTTGCGGGGCAGTGAGTTTATATTAAGGAGGGAGGAACAACTCGGGAAGGAGGGCAAGGATGGTTGCACAACTCAAAGAATGTAATCATTGTCACTGAATTGTACATGTAGAAACTGTTAAAATAGTATATGTTTTACTGTATATATTCTCAACAACAAGAAAATAAGTATTTTTTAAAAAAGAATGATGGTGGCAATGGATTGTGGGAAAAAAAAGCAGAAAAAAAAAATTCCATAAATCCGCAGTAATACTAAAGGGGGAAGGGGCTTTTTTATATGAGAGAAGCCCCAGCTAACGCAGAAGGGGTAAAATAGTAAAATCACCATTTTCAACCTCTGACATAATAATCAGGGTCTCTGGGTAAGTGATGCAAACAGTCAATGCACTCGGCTGCTAAATGAAAGGCTAGTGGCTGGAGTCCACTCAGAGGAACTTCAGAAGAAAGCCTTCGTGATCCACTTTTGAAAAACTCAACCACTAAAAAACAAAAAATTAGCTATGGAGCACAGTTCTACTCTGATACACACGGGCTCACCATGAGTTGGAGTCAACTCAAAGGCCGCTGTTTCGGTTTTTGATTCGATCCAGGCAAGGATGGTCAATGGATACCAAAGCCACAAGGTGAAAGGTCGCTGGGAAACAGGACGCAAAGCATGACTCTCAGGACACAGCGTAACCGAGTGACCAGAGCTAATAAGCGACATCGTGTGCCCCCTGATGTGACCCACGGGCAAGGACACCATGCCACTTAGGCAGAATTCTTCCCCAAAATGCTTAGCCTGTATCTAACTGAGGAACAACATCAGATAAATCCAGAGCACGGCGCTTGTCCAAAGTCAATGGCAGATGTGGGAAAAAAAAAAAAAGGCAGGGGGCAGCTTTTAAGTAGATTGACAAGATGCAGCCAAGGGAAAAGCATGACCTTGATTAGATCCTAGATTTAAAAAATAAAATGATAAAAGTGTTTTGAGGCAACGGGAGGCAATGTGAATACAGGCACGTCGTAGATACTACTGATGTCATTTTTTAACCCAAAAAAAAAAGGAACTTTTTACTTAACATACTGGGAGGGAGCGATACAAACTTTTAGAACATCTTTTATCTGCTGTCATTTGGCATATGCTTTTAGGTATTTTAAACACATTTAATGTAACAAAGCATCTTAGAGACCTAAGGAATAAGATAAAAAGCTACATCTCTGATCCGTTTTGATTTCTGGATGATCTGATAGCTTCTACATAGAAGTGGCTTCTAATTTTCCAAGACTAAAGTCACTGAGTATGTGCCTCTTCAGATTTCTGTCTCCTCACTTCACACAGTTTCCGTGTCTCCACCAATTCATTCTCCTCTGCTTTTTATTTCCTTAGGGCTGAGAGAAGCGCTTGGTGTGTGCTGGTACTTTGGTAAATATCTGTTTAATAAATTAGTAATAATTTTGCATATTTCCAACTCCCAGATCTTAATTTGATCAACATCTCATCTGTACTGTTTTAAAATGTTCCCAGGTGAATGTTACATTTCTGGAGTGGTATTTTGATTATGAACAAGAATGTTATGACCTGTTCTTTGGAGATTAGGCTGAGGCATTTAGAGACAAAAGGTCATGGTGTCTGTCTGCAACTTACTTTCAAACAGTTTCACCAAAAAACAAAACAAATATATATATATGTGTGTATACGCACACACACACACACATATATGTGTGTGTATGGACCCCTGGTGGTGAAGTTAGAAACTCCGGTAGCACAGTGGTTAAGAACTGTGGCTGCTAACCAAAAGGTTGGCAGTTCAAATCCACCAGGTGCTCCTTGGAAATGCTATGGGGCAGTTCTACTCTGTCCTATAGGGTTGCTATGAGTCAGAATCAACTCGATGGTAATGGGTTTTGGTTCTGGTGGTGTAGTGGTTAAGAGCCCGGCTGCTAACCAAAAGGTCAGCAGTTCGAAGGGCTGCTATAACTCAATGTGTGTGTGTGCGTGTGTGTATCTCCACTGCTGTCAAGTATACTTGATATACCCATTGCTATCAAGTCGATTCCAACTCATAGTGACCCCATAGGACAGAGTAGAATTGCCCCATAGGGTTTCTAAGGAGCAGCTGGTAGATTTGAACTGCTGACCTTTTGGTTAGCAGCCAGGCTCTTAACCACTGTGCCACCAGGACTCCGTATTTATGTATATATATAAATATATATAAAATATATGTGCAATGTAATAAAAGGTGTGCGTGTACATACATAGTGATCAAGCAAATGTGACAAACCCCCTGGAGAAGATGTTGACAGAGAAGCAGAAATGCACAGCGTCAAGAAGGTCAGGGACTCGCAGCAGAATGACTATAGTGTGAGCCAAGTGAGTGACACCCTCTCTCCCAGAAAAATGAGCAGATGTCCAAACCTAAGAGCTCCAGGATGGGGACTCGGCAACAACCTCCTAAATGAGGAGAAAATCACCTTTTATGTTCCACTCAGCCATCCCCTCATGTTAATTTCATAACCCAACCTTTATAATGTTAGTCAATTACCGTATTTTGATTGAAATCAAAACCCACCTGTGAATCTCCTCACCAAACGACAACATCCCCCTGCCACAACCCACAGGAAGCACAGACCTGGACCAGCTGCCAGCTCAGGATGCCGGCATCAGCAGTCTCTCAGCCCAGCTGTTATTTACACACCTCTTTGGGTTTCTGGCTCCAGGCGCAGGCTCGACATGCCAACAGGCTGAAGCAAACATAATTACAGGTGATCAAGCTGGGTGGACCCGGCTCTTCAAATCCAGGCCTGAGGCTGCCCAGGAACAAGGCGGCTCCAGAAGACCCCCTAAAGAGTTGTAGGACGAAGCTCCGGTCATCTCCCAAAGCCAGGCAGAGTTGCTGTCCATTTGAGGATCACAGCACACAGTGCCTCAGGTGTGAGTAACACACACCCAGCCATCAAACGGGCTAGCATATTATGGATGCCAGCATGGATGTATCAGCTACTAAAATATAAAAATAGTCTGTGCTTGTTGGAAAAGAACTGCTCCCTCAGACCCCTCCAGCGCCCCTCCTTTGCTGCCCAGGACCCTCCCCCAGTACCCCCATCACCACCGCCGCAGGATCCACCAGTCACAGGAGCAGGGATCTTACTCCATCCAATGCCACAGCCAGTCCTGACTTATCAGTGCCTCCACTTAGCCATTGTTGAATGTTCTACATAACACTTTTGCCTCCTAGACTCCAGTTCTTCCAGGGCAAGGGGCCTACTTTACTCATTTCCTCATCCCAGCACCTCTAACAGGTATGCACTTACTACCAGTTGCCCTCAAGTGGACTTTGACTCGCAGCGACCCATGCATGTCAGGGTAGAACTGAGGGTTTCCACGGTTGATTTTTCAGAAGCAAATCGCCAGGCCTTTTTTCCGAGGTACCTCTACGAGGACTTGAATCTCTAACTTCGGTCAGTAGCCCAGTGCATTAACTGTTCCCATTGCCCAGCGACTCCACGCACTTAGTAGGTATCCGGTAAGTGCATCTAAGTGAATCCACCAATGAACAAGGGGAGCTTGGGATGAGGCCAGTTTGCCTGTGAGTGAATGAGGGTAGGTGGAGGGCCTCACTGAGGGGTAAAACTGCTCCTCACACACAATGGCATTTCAGTGTGGATCCTAGGAACAGCAACTGGCCTGAGGTGCCAGTTTACTTATAAAGCATCTCTACTGGAAAATGCTTGCTTGAGATAAATTTTATAAAAAATAATAAATACACACACACATGTATTTATGGAGGAAGAAGTAAGCCGGCTCTGTCCTACTGATGGAAACCGTAGTGGTATAGTGGTTAAAAGGTCAGCAGTTCAAGTCCACCAGGTGCTCCTTGGAAACTCTACGGGGCAGTTCTACTCTGTCCTACAGGGCTGCTGTGAGTCAGAATGGACTCAACGGCAACAGGTTTGTTTGTTTGGTCCTACTGGTGTCTTCTACTACGTGCTAACAAACAGTGGGATCTATGTTTCTTTAGATTCATTTTGGTCTTCTATTTCCACTTCCCATCATCTGTTAGTTTGTCATTCTGTGGTGGCCTGCAAGCTGTTACAATCCTGGAAGCTATGCCACCAGTATTTCAAATACCAGTAGAGTCATCCACGGTAAACAGGTTTCAGAAGAGCTTCCAGACTAAGACAGACTAGAAACACAGGCCTGGTGATCTATTTCTGAAAATCAGCCAGTGAAAACCCTGTGGAACACAATAGAACATTATCTGACACAGTGCTGGAAAATGAGCCCCTTAGGTTGGAAGGCACTCAACACACACAGTGGCCTCAACAATGGACCAGTGGTGGCGAAGATGGCACAGGACCCGGCAACATTTCATTCTGTTGCATACGGGAGCCGAGACTGGACGGCAACGAACGAACAACAACAGAGGAATCTGGGCCTAATCCTTCAAAAAACTAAATGGCGAGTCCAGGACACGAAGAAGCCAAGAACACCTGTGCGGTGAACACATCAACAGACAGGAAGAAGCTGCGCTCCGGAACACAACACGGGACGTTATCATGTTCCCTAGGCCTGGGTCCTGTTCTACCTGCTCTCCGAGGTCTGGAAAATGCTGGAAACAAGAGGAAGAACGAATGTGGAAGTAAAGTGTCTCAAAAGGAGAAAAGAAACTGCCACCTGGACTGAGCCAGCCACTGGGTATGGAACTAGACACAGAGTATTTCTCTTCCTACTCGGCAGGTGGGTTTTCACCCTGTGCGTGGCCAGGGGTGGGGCTCCAGGAGCGTGACCACCCTGTCAGCCTGTCCCAGACCTGGAGGGCTTCCCATGTGTCCTTGTGGGTGTCTTTTCCCACAAAAGCCAAGTGTCTCAGGCCAGAGGTGAACTTCCCTCGCCATGCCTACCCTTTCTTCTAAGAGATGAGGGAGAGATGAAGGCTGGAGAGAGGGGCCTCTAGAAGAAAGGCACACACGGTGTCTCTGACTCTGATTCCACACCAGGTAGTAACAAGCAGATAAACCTCAGGAGACAGGCATGAGAACAGCTTTTCTGGAAAAGTCAGGACATCACACCAGAATGAGGAGGTAACGGGACCTCCGTGGGTGCAGGGGGAAGTGTTTGCCCCTGGCCTTCCTCTAGTTGTCCCTCACACTCCTCCTCACGGCTAATTACTTAGGAAGGCCTGGTGATCTACTTCCAGAAATCAGCCAGCGAAAACCCTAGGAATCACAACAGTTGGGCCCACAACTGATCATGGGGGTGGTGCAGGATCGAGCAACAATTTATTCTTTGTGAATGGGGTGTCCAGGAGTAGGGGACCAGCAACAACAACAACCATTGCCTCCCTGCAAAAAGGATTCAAGTAAACGTCTTGGTTTAAGATCCCACAGAAGGAGACATTGAGACAAGTATTCAGTGCAAGTAATTGATTTGAGAGGTGAAGACAGAAGACAGGATTGAGACAAGGGAAGGCAGCCAATAAACAGTACTTATCGAGCAGGCTACCACTGTGGGCAAGTAGGGCTTAACTCTACTGGAGAACTCTGGGAGCCAGTAGAGACAGACTGCTCAGAGCTATCCCACCCAAGGGGCAAGGAAGCTGAAGTATTTATACACCCGCTCCCATCAGAGATTGGGGGAAGGCCGCTCCCAGGAGCATTAACTGCCTGACACTTGCAGCCTTCCATGCAGGGAACAAAATGCTCTCTGGCCTCCAGAGAACAAGGAATGCTGGACCAGGCAGCTAAAATTTGGCCAGTGCTCACAGATGGGGTAAGAGCAAGGACTCAAGGGCAGGGCACGTGAAGACCCAGGACACAGCTATTACTGCTATAGTTAGGATGTTAACAAAGGCTTTACACTCCTTGGGACAAAGAAACCCTGTGAATACAGACACGGTCATTCACCCAGAAAAACAAACCTATTTTCCTGAAGAGGAGGGGAGAAATGGCAGAGGACGGGAGAGACTCCCGGAGGTGTGCACACTTGTCTATGGCGATTCAAGGAAGAGTCCACAATGGAGCAGGTCTGAGGGGCGGCTGGGCCTCCGAGTTTGTTTACACTCCAGGGTCACAGGCCTTGCCTGGCTGCTATGCCCTGAATTGCCCTTCTCCCTTTTGCTCTTTTCTGTGAAGACTGCAAGACATCATGCAGAGCTGAGTGAAATGAAAGCACCACTCGGTAACTAAGACAAACTCTACAAGATGGTTCGGCCGCCCGTGAGTGAGGGCGAATGCCCCGCCATACCTGCCGCTCACATCAAAATCAGAGGCACCATGTTTAAATTTTGCTGAGAGTTGAGAACACTTAAAGAAGCCCCCTCCTCAGGACAGACTTGGGGATTGTTCTCAATTCTCCTCTGTGAGGTCCACCTCAGTCAGGCGTGCCCCCGTTGTGGACAACCTGGCTCTGGCCCCCAGCTCCCACTGAGGTGGAATCAGAATGACACAGCTTCAGGCTGATTGACAACTCCTACTGGTGTAACTTAACTCCAGAAGTTTTGAACTACTAGACATTTTCGAGACTGGCTTTTGCTTAGACTGATTTATGAGCCATGATGGTTAAATGCTTGGCTGCTAACTGAAATGTTGGCAGTTTGAACCCACTAACCACTCCACAGGAGAAGGACCTGGCAATTTGCTTCTGTAGAGATTACAGCCCAGAAAACTCTATGGAGGAGTCATACTCTGTCTCTAGGTCACTAGAAGTCGAAATTGACTCGACAACCCCTAACAACAACATCTCAGATTAAACAGGGGAACCCCATCCTGTCGACCAGACAATCGCATTCGTTGGGACGAGGCACAGTCACGGATGTTTCACAGCCCGCCATCCCCAGGTGTCCACAGAGACAGCATCTGATGTTGGCTAACTCCCTCCCTCTGCTTTTTATGTCAAGTCCTGGGACCTGCTTACCTCCTCTGGTTGTTCCTCTCTCTTCAACTACACGTAAGCTTGTTGAGGTAGCAACTGCGGCCTCTTCTCTGCTAAAGCCATCCTTACAGTGGTGCTTTAAAATATCCCTGGGGGGTGCAAACGGTTAACATGCTGAGCAGCTAACCGAAGGAGTGAAGGTTCAAGTCCACCAGATGCACCTCAGAAGAAAGGTCTGGCAAGCTACTTCTGAAAAACCAGCCATAAAAAGCCTATGGAGCACAGTTCTACTCTGACACTCATGGGGTGACCATGAGTTAGAGTTGACTCAACGGCAACCAGTTTATGAGTGAACAAAGGAACTGTGGACTCTGATTACAGAATTAAAATTCTACAACACACCAGTGTGCTACCTACAACCAGAACCGCTAGCTCCACACAGATCATAAAAATCACTATGGTGTGTATTCTTGCTATCATTCCCAGCATGGTGCACTACCTCAAGAACTCATTACGACTACAACCCACCAGGAGGGAAAAGCACTTTGTAAAGGAAGCATCCATAGCCCCAGAGGCTGAGGAGTTGTCCACAGCCATACAACCCACACTGGTTGGGGCCATGGCACCAGGGTTTTGCCAGAGATCCAGTCTCTTTCCAGAACATCCCGCTTCATTTCCATTTGGTGCTGGAAGGACCTTCTGCCTTGCACCTGAGTGGGGGCCACTGACATCCCAGACTTGATGGCCTGGTCCCCGAGTGCCACGCTTTAGAATCAGGATGTGCCGGGATGCTGCACACAGCCTCCTTCCCGTTTCTCACTTAAAACCAGCCTAACCTGGTGGAGAAGTGGGGTGGCAAGTTAGCTCAGCAGAGGAAGCCCGCATGTCATGTGTGAAAACCGACTGCTAGAAACAGGTGTGGGTGTGAGTGGGCCTGAGTGCAGCAAACTCAGAGGATCCTCCCTGTGAAAAAATAAAAATGTTCTCCCGGAGCTGGGACAGAATGTGGGTGACCCGAAAGCAGGTGACCTGATCACCAGCACCCTGGCCCTATGACCCCTAAGACGAAAGCAAAGGTATTCTTCTGCATTTTTTACATGTGGCCTTTGACCCAATGTGCAAGCATGCAGTTCATGTTTTTAGATGGCAGGCTGACCCCGGTATTCTGTGTACTGCAGACACCAAGTGCAAATCACTAATTGGAAACATCAGGCCTCCTGCCTGCAGTCAGCAGTTCATTCCCAGACACACCAGCAGGCCAAGGCCTGGTACACACCAAGCCTTTGCTGTCTCCCTTTCTGGGAGGCGATGGGGATGGGCCTGGTGCTGGCATGGCCAGGGGACTAGGCTGCAGGCACAGGGGGAACCACGCACAGCAGCCCCCTCAGCTCTGCAGATGAGGAACCTCACTGAGCAAGTGGCACTCTCTCTCCAGGGCAGACACCAGTAAAGTACAACTTCCCTTGTACTCCGGTCTTCCTCAGAAAATACTGGCCCACAGAGGGAAGCCCTCAGCAGACCCGTGACTCCTGCTGACCTGCAACAACGCAACAAGTGAGCCTGGGAGCAGAGAATTTCCAAGTCGAAAGCTTGTGCTGTCCATCAACAGGACTCCGATCTATAAACACGAGCTGGTTAAGTGAATGGGGCATTTAATCTGTGGATTACATCAGAGCGTGCTACAGATGCACCCTTCCTGAACCCAATACCGCAAATTCCACAGGTCAGCCAGCCTATTGTGCCTGCATTGCCCTCTCCCTTTGCCCACCCTTTAAAATTTATCACCTCTTGGGAGCGGCAGTGCAAGTCTCTCAAACACCAGAGGATTACACTTGTTCGTGTAGTATCACCCAGCTACAGGCTCACAGAGGCGCTCGAGAGAGACTCTCCCCAAGGCACAGTAATTCCTCAGACCTGTTCTGAAAACACACGCAGTCACGTGTCCACCTGGAATTAGCAGCCCAGATAGCATGGCCATGGTAGGTTTAATGTCTCAGATTCTTAGACAAATCTCGAAGTCTGGCCTGATGGGTCAGTTCAGATCTAGGAGCAGACAGGTTCAGGCCTCTGAGCTGAAACAGGCCACTTGCCCAGAGCAGGGCACGATTCCAGACTCACTCGGGTTCCGGGGCCAAGTCAGGGCCACTCAGGTGCAGAGGGCCAGGCAAACAGGGGGACCAGTCACCCCACTGTTCTTCCTTAGCAGGCTCTGGTTTAACCCCACTTCCAAGTGGAGAACCAACAGGAGAAGGAGGGGCAACAAAAAAAGGCAAAGACCAAGGGAGGAGTAGTAAAAAAGCCGGACAACGTTCCTGCCTGCCCTCATTTTGTTGGTCCTGACATCACGCAAAAGGAGGCCACGTCTGCAAGCTCAGTGGCTCAGAAGGCCCTCGCTAGCCAGGCAGTGCCAGCTTGGTGGGTCACGGGGCAGTTGTTGCTGACTTCTAACACTCATATTTCCTCAGCCCAAAATACAGCCAGCAGCCGAGCTCTGAAACTGAGTAAGTGCACAGCGTCTCCCAAGTTGCACTCAAGCACTGAAATAAAACTTTTCAAACTCCAACTCTTTCTCCATCATGCTTGTCAAGAGAAAGTCCAGACAAAGAGATGGGCAGAAAAGAAAACACTAAGGGCGGTACTCTAGCAAGCGGCAAAATGAAGTGTACGATGCATCCCATTTATATTTTTTAAATCTATATATGTGTACTTGTGAATGAATAAGAGGCTGGAAAAAATCTCCCTCTCCCTGTTCACAAAGGTTACCTGTGTGGGGCACAGACGGAGGGGCTGAGGTGTGAGTTGAGAAGGATTTTAACATTCTAGTCTCTGTAGTTTAGTAGTATCTCAATTTTCTAGGTTAAGTCTGTATTCTTTAAATGACTTATAAATTAAAAAAAAAATCAAAGATATAAATATAAAAGCTATATATATTTAGGCTACTCTAAACTCCCATAAGTGCTATGGCTGCTAACCAAAGGGTTGGCAGTTCGAATCCGCCAGGCTCTCCTTGGAAACTCTGTGGGACAGTTCTACTCTGTCCTATAGGGTCACTATGAGTCGAAATCGACTTGACGGTACTGGGGTTTTTAAACTCCCGTATCACTGGGAGCTTTGGACGGCCCTCCAGAGCATTTTCTCCTACACGTTTGTCTGCCCCTTGGATAGCCTCGGACCTCTAGAACATCCACAGACCTTTCTAGAAGCAAAAGCGGAACACTTGACTAAAGGGGAAAATGAAGTCCTGTGTCTTACACTTTTAAATAACTCTTCCAATTCTAAGACCTAACTGAGGGACATCCATCGACGTTTAAAAATAAAGTTGTCATCTTATTAAATTAATCAAGCACCATTTTGGGTTCACGTGGCAATTTTCCATCCTGACAGTGACCAACCCCTGAAATTATTGTTCCTATGTCGGCTGACTTACATTCAAAAGGTCCAGCTTTTGAAATGTGAATTAGAACAAGAGCAGGAAATGGGTACAAAATGCTCATTGTTCATGACAGATGAAAGGGAGAGAATGCATAAGGAGGAGAAAACCCTTGGGCTACAAACAGAACCCAGACGGCCGTGTGCTTACACGGGCCAAGGATTGCACTGGGCAAACTTCTGTTGTGTAATCCTTTCCAAAGGCAGCGCGTCCTAATGAGCACAGGAAGCAATTGCTGTATAAAAGGAATCCGCTGCCGATAAGAAGGTGAAAGGAGGGAGCAGTGCGTCGGTGTTGCCAACACACAGCAGGCTGCAGTGATTTTACCGCCTCCACGTCCACCCAGGGTGACGTAATTTAATCATTCCTTTTCCTCTGGAGACACCTGTCAGCTCAAGCACACCACTCCTGGAAGTTTCCTTCACCACCAAGCCCACCATCTATCCTGACTGTGATGGTTAATTTCATGTGTCAGCTTGGCTGGCTACGGTGCTGGTGTTTGATCAAACACTACTCTAGCTGCTGTCTGAAGGAGTTAAGCAAACCAGTTCCTTCCGACTCGCAGTGACCCCACGTGTTTCAGAGCAGACCTGCACTCCACACGGTTGTGACTTTTTGGAAGCAGATTGCCAGGCCTTGTTTCTGGGCACCTCTGGATGGGTACAATCCACCAATCTTTCAGTTAGTAGTAGTGCTCTTGACTCCCATGAAATAGTCATATGTGATTAAATCAGTCGCCCTTAAGGAAAGCAGATGACCCTCTACAATAGGGGTGGGCCTCATCCAATCAGCTGGCAGCCTTAAGAGCAAAAACAGAAGTTTTCCTGAGGAACTGTTCTGCCTCCAGGTGATAAACACACATGTTGCCAGCCCCACAACCGCATACGCCAATCCCTTAAAATAAAGCTAAATACATACACGTATATGTACACATGTCTGTCTATATATACATCCTAGGGGTTCTGTTTCTCTGGAGAACCCTAAGACACTGGCCCTCCTCTGGGCCCTGCTGGCCTGAAGCATACACACTTTCAGTAGAGTATTGATCACTCCAGATAGGAGAGGGGCTTCTTTCCCCTCTGCTCTCAGAGCGAGGGACCCTCAAGACCCTAAAGACCCTCAAGGACTGAAACTGTGTCCTTCTCATCCCCATATCCCCCCAACCCCATGAGGACTGTGCCTGGGCCAGTGCCAGCACAAAGCGACCATGGGTCTGTTGGGTGAATCCCAGTATAGAGTCACCACCTCATCCTGTACTTCCTGTGTGTGACCCGGGAGTGATTTGACCCCGCGGTGAGAAACACCAGTGGGTCCCATTAGCCAAGGTTGCCACCAATGGCATGTGTGTAGATTCTCCTCCAGCCATGGGCCTGGAACATATGGTTTAGGCTCATACTCAAACACCCCACAGATCTGAACTCAAGTCTATAGGTGCGTGTGTGCAACCAAAACTCTACCCTCTGCGCCCAAATCCATGCTTTTCCATTAAATAGAGAGAGAGAGAGATTACAGAGAGAAAGAACAAGAAAATGCTTCAGAGGCTTCTGGAAAGCAAGTCAGTATAATCTAGAATGAGTTCAAATGAGGCATTTCCCTAGAACATTGAAAGCCATCCAGCTATCCTCTGAGGCTATTTCTGCGTTTTCCCTGGAAAAGCTGAACGCAGCTAAGGAAACAGGTAGCGCGAGAAGGAGCAAGCATGTCCATAACACAGCATCCGGGTCGTGAAAATACAACTCCAGGGCAAGGTTACGGAATGAGCTGAATGCAGCATCACTGTGCTGTGTTTACACGCGGCTGCCCAGCCAGTGACAACACAGACAACTGTTGTCTCAGCGCAGGAACAACCTCCCAAGGAGAATGGTGGCAGGAGCGGTGTGGTCACTCCCCAGGGAGCCACCCAGGCCTTCCATGGAACTAGAGCTAGAGAGGGGAGAGGCGCGCTCACTAACCCCTGCCTGAAACCTTGTTTTTTTCTCAAGCTCTTATGCGGAGCCATATTGTTTTATACACAACATTTAAGGAGGACGAGATAATTCACATTTACTGAGCCTACTCTTGCCCAGGCTTCTCCAGCTTTAATGTGCCAGAACATCTGGGAACTTGCTGAAATGCACTTTCAGGCTCAGTAAATCTGAGAGGGCCTGGGATTCTGCAGGGCCTACAAGCTCCAAGTGATGTGATGCCTCTGGTCCCCAGGCCACACTCTGAGTAGCAAGAGTTTAGAATATGGTGGAAAGATGTTAGCGGGGGCAGTGTGAAAGCAAGGATCCTGCTGCTTAAGAAAAACTGAAAAATCTGTAATTAGATGCTGAGACACCTACGTAAGGAGGCTGGAAGGTGGGACTTCCTGTGTTCCAGCTCCTCGTGTAGTGCACGTACCTACCATGTGCACCTCTGGTTAGACTCCTGCATGCAGCCCCCCATGTACACGGCAACCAGGTACACTGCCTAGGGCTGCCTTCTATGTGGAACTTGGCTACACTGAGGGCCTCGGGCCTGCTGGACTCTCCCTGTGCAGTGTCGAACGTGGTTAGGGTAAACACTGGTGGTAGAGAGACTGAGATGCCCTGGCTGTGATCTGGCCTGAGGACCCAGAATCATTCCCAGGAGTCTGTGGTACACAGAGGTACAGGCTGGAAACCCAGTTCTCTAGGGACCACATGGAGCCTTTGTCTTTACCTCCCCCCAGGTGATGATGCTTAGTCTGCCATACACGGCTGAGAAGTGAACAGTAAAGGGGTATTTCAAGTTAGCCCCCTACACAGTGAAGAATCCAGTAAACTCGAAGGTTTCCTTTTGTGGCCATTTCTTACCATGGTTAGAATCCTGTACTCTTCCAGAAGGATACAGGCCTTGACCACCTAGAGTTAGCATAGTGTTTCCTCCCTAAAAGGAGAAAAAGGAAGCTATTGGCCAGCACTTGTCAAACTAATGTGCAGAGGAATGTCCAAGGAGCTTGGTAATACGCAGATTCTGATTCAGCAGGTCTGGGTGTATGGTCCTGTATTTCTAACAAACTCCCAGGAGATGCTGAAGCTGCTCGTCCCCAGGCCACAGTTTAAGTAGCAAGGGGCTAGAGAATGTGCCAGCTGCCCGACTAGGCCCTTAGTTAATTTATACTAGTAATGCCATCAGGTCAAGCACAGCACCTCCACCAGACAGATGAGGAGTTCTGCAGCAGACAGTGGGAGGACCTGGATTTCAAGTCTGGTCTGCCTGGCACCAAAGCTAAGTTCTTTCCATGGTATCTGCTACCAAGATGGAAATTTAGAAAACCAGAGGGTGTACAACGTCTAAAAGCAGTTCTAGGAGGAAGGAGAAGTGACAGTGGGCTCAGTGACAACAATAAGGAGCCCCATCTGCAGTATAACATGGTACAATAACATATGTCCCCAGCAAAAAGATGGTCTTTGTCATGAAAAAGTCAAACCCACAATCAGTGTATTCTGTCTCAGAAGGCAAGAATATAGAAAATTTGCTTCTTAAAGATATCAGTTAAAATGCTTATCATTTTTTAAGCAGTTTCCATTAGAAGGGATGTTTCATCTAGTTCACTCACCCACTTTCAGCAGACATTTGTCGCACTCCTAGACGTGCAAGGCACTGCACTCTCAGCACAAACCACTTGTGCAGAAACAATTTCTCGATGACATCCAACAGCGAGGTGCATAAGTCATAACACAGCCTCCTTAACAACGCAATAGAGCCCTGACTGAAACCCACGTTAGTATTTCTCCATGCCACATTCCAAAGGTCACAGCTGATCTCAGATGTTTTCATAAAAAAAAGCTCAGTCAAGGTTTGTGAAGTGTGCCCAGTATAAATTCTATCTTGAGAAGCCCTCAACCAAATACAGAAGAAACGGACACAGCTTGGATGGAATTTCGATCTTGAACACCTGCTTTTGGAAGATACCAGGATGTCAACTGTCCCCAGCTAGGCCCCAGCCTGGGGCTGCAGAAATGGACTCATAAGTTTAATTTCTGGGCTGTCAAGACAAAATGCATAACAAAATAAAAGCCTTCCATGTGTTGCAATTTCAAAATGAAGCCACTCTCTAAGTAGGAGCTTTCTTTTTGCAAGGGCTATTTGAGCAATATTTACAGCTGTGGAGTTGAGGAAACCAAAGTCAAGGAGTTGGTAACATCAGAGTTGGCCAATACCTAAAAAGAGGCCTTTACCTTTAAAAGCATTTATTAGTCCATCTCAAAACCTCACACCACTGGAGTAAGAAATGCTTAATGTGATACAGCCTCAATTTAAACAATGGCCTGGTTGAAAAGAAAAAGGGCTCACATATTACTCAGCTACCGCTAACCCCACCAGGTTCCTAAAGCCCTCTGTCCACTCCGGTGCAGAAGACCTCTGTACCGTCATCAAGTATGGTGAATAAAGAAGGCATTTCACTTTCAAAACTTCCTATGTCTATTACATCAAGCACAAGAATCAAGCAAACATTGCTGTGTGAAACATAGCTATGTAAAGCAGCACCAGCTTGCCCTTCCCACCCCTCCAGGACATAAGGCTGGTTCAGAGGTTCCCCAAGGTATTGAAGATGCAACTCTAAAATGGTGACTGGTTGCCCAGAATGAGATGTTTCAGAAGACCATGACGTGGTTTTGAAAATAGTTGGAAGTCTATCTTGAATAAAAAGCACAATTTGCAACACAATTCACGTTCACCTGGATCACCATTTCCCAAAGTGTGATCTGCAGAATTTTGGATTCCTAGAATGTTAACAGACATCCTAGAAAAAGGTTTCTTGAAAAGGGTCTGTCACCCAATTAGTTTGGAAACCATGGGGTTAAGCCAATGCAAACAGGTCTCTTCCTGCATCCTTAGAGGCTATGGTGTGAAAGCGTTAGGTCTCTCAAAGAATACGGTGCCTATGTTTCAAAACCTAGTGGATCTTGGAAGCCCCTCCCCTAGATTTGTTTTTCCCCCTAACTTGAGCCAGAATGTTGCTATGCAGAACACATTTAAGCTATGCTGCACCTACTTTTCAGGCAAATGTTTTCATTTCTCTTGAGTTAGGTCAATGAATCTTAGCGCAGGAGGACTCTGACAGCTGAAGGTGATTCCCCATACATAAATCTGCCTGCCCCAATCCCCAACGATTCTCATTCCATCTTGTGGACTACACTGATGCAGGGGTCTCATCACCCTACACAGAGAGTCACTATGCTGTCCATTCATTCATTCACCAACTATCTGACCAGAACCTTCTCTGTGTCACAGCCTGTTCCAGGCACTGGGGAAAGAGCAGTGAACACCCTAGATGAAGACAATGCCTCACAGGTGGTTTCCACATGGTGACTATTCCTGGGTAAAGAGCTTTACCAACACAAAGGTTTTCTGTTCTATCTTTTCTCATCTGTGGAGACTCTTCATCTATATGAAAAGAGATTGTACGTTTCCTCCAACAATAAAATCATTCTGTTTTAGCACTAGGGGGGACCTTAAAGATCACCTAGTCTATTCCTTACATTTCATATACAAAGAAAGTGGGGTTCAGAGAGGGGTGACCATCGATTGAGCATTTATTGTGCACCTGATACCATAAATATTAAGCATTATTAAGATATTACCTCATTTACTTTCTGTCATAACCCAATGATGTCATTCTTTATCCCCATTTTGAGATGAGGGGAATGATGCTCCCAGCAAACAAGTTAGTAGAAAAGCCATGCCCCAAATCTGGTCCACAGAACCCCAGTTCAGTGCTGTTTCTACAACAAACTTTTAAACTCTTCCCCACAATTTGGCCCAGAGCCCCCAACCACCACTACCACCCCCTAACTAAAATCCTTACCAGAGCAGAGAACAGCCAGACCCCAAAGAAGCTTCTGAGACCTCAAGTTCTTGAAAGACCCAGATGTTACTCAAAGAAGAGGTCAGTGAAGGGTCACCGGAAGAACCTCCACTGGTACAAGTGCTGTGAGTGGTGCATGAAATGGTTGTTAACACCACAGGTCATCCTGCATCCTAGACGTAAACAGCCACCAAGGTTGAGAACAGGGGTCCAACCAAGAGCAGCACCTCCACCCAATTCAGGGACTGGCATCTACTCTTAGCAGGTTGTGTAGTTTTGGACAAATCCCCTACCCTCCCTGAGGTCTTGGGTGCCTCAATAGCAAACAATCTGGCTACCTAGTGCATGCTGAATGCTGAGAAGGTATGTTCAAAGAGTTAAGAAACTGGAAGGAGAGTCTACAAATGGCTCTTAGAATTGCATAGAAAGAACAACTATCTCCTACATTTCCTCATGAAAGAGGAGGTGCTAGGGACTTCCTAAGAGAAAGGGGAGTGCTAGGGCCGCTGAGTAACAGAACACCAAGGAAACTAACCCAAGGGAAAAATACCTCTCTGTACAGAAAAGAAAGGTGACACGCACGAGACACCAGTCTGCCTCACCCCACAGGGCCCTGCACACAGTTTGTTGTAAGGATGATGGGGTAACCTCCCCTAGCTTCACTCCTCAGAGATGTGCCACCTGATGGTGGTGTCGATTCTCTATGGCAAACTGCAGACACCCCGCACAGGTCTCATGTGAACAAATATTCCAAGCAGCCAAAAGAGGAAGAGTTAAATTTAGAAGCACAACTGTCACTCTGCATTCAAGAGGGAAAGAAAAAATAACCCATCAAATCTTAAAATTCAGACAGGGCCAAATATCCTGGGCCATGTTTCAGGGTGTGGGGTATCTTAAAAGCATGCCCCAGAAGAAGCCTGTTGTCACCACCACCCTCACCTCCATAACCTCGTCCTCTCCAAAAACACTTCTTCTCTGTGCTGGTGGGTGAGTTAACATTTTCTCATAAGCTCTCTCTCTCTCTCTCTCTTTGTGTGTGTGTGTTTCCCTGTAAAATATTACCCTTGGCTTTTAGTTGGGGAATTACCATATTCATGATTTTTTAATAAGAAAAAATGCACAGCTGTACATAGACACACTTGGGTTTCTTTGCCTGTCTGCTTGCTTCACCATGAGGGTCAACGGGACCATTCCTGACAGCCAAATGATGGAAAAAAGGCTTTTTAAAGAATTAAAGGAACTTCTGACTATCATATCACAGAGACTCTGTGGTGGCAGGAGGGCAGGCGTCAGTACCTCTAGTCCTCTGCACACTGCCCTTGAAGACAAACCCTCTTAGAAATCTGAACTCTGCACAACAGGTGAGTAAAACAACCCCAACTGCCACTGACTGAGCCTCCACTCCGTTCCAGGTATGACACTGCACTGTTCATGTACATCATTAATTAAATAATTATCCGAAAATAGCTAATAATTACTGCCCACTAATCATGCAAATGGAAACCCTGGTGGCAAAGCGGTAAGGTTGGCAGTCAAATCCACCAGCCTCTCCTTGGAAACCCTACGGGGCAGTTCTACTCTGTCCTATAGGGTTGCTATGAGTTGGAATCAATTCGATGGCAACGGGTTTTAGCTTTTTTCTGTCATGTAATAGGACATCGCTAAGTATACCATCCTGAGAACCACCTGCTGTGCGAGAAGGTGGGTCCAGGGTTTATGGGGCCAAAACATATACAATTGGGGGCCCTCTTCACAAAAAGCCCACCAAGTTATGAGTACAAAGTTAAATACAAGGTCTCGGAAGGGCCCATGCTGATGGGGAGACATGAGACGCAAGTGCCTGGGCAAACTGGCTCTGCAGGGGGGTAGGTATCATAATCACCTGCTTGAAAAGATGAAGAAACTGAGATTTGGAGAAGTTACACAAATGGCCCGGGACACTCCACAGAAAGTAACAGAGCCAAATTGTTTAAAGATCCATATGCCATCCCTTGAGAAGGGAAAAGGAGGACGTTCTTGTCTCAGAAACTGAACCATCTTTTGATAAAGTTGCAAAACTTGATTAATGCTACTCAGAGCCCTAACTTTTAAAGACAGGTTGAGAAAAGAAATGATTAGTCTTTTTTTTTTATGTTAACTTGTTTGAAAATCTACTCCACAGTGGTGCTATGTCTAGTTGAGATGAAAAAAGATGTGAACCCTCAAGACAGAGATGGCCCCACCCCATGGCACCTCACCTTTCCAACCCTCACCCCCAGTGTGGGGAAGCTTCGGTGCATCTGAGCTGTGAGATGAAGTCACTCATGTCCTCCCTCCTGCTTGTGTGCCACACAGGCCTGGCATCAAGGGAGTTATAATTCTCGTCTTGTCTGGCCTGTCCAGGAAGCCCTGAGTGAGTGGCCAGCAGCCACCAGGGAAGGGTGATTTGGTGACACTGCTGTTTACACCTAACAATGACAACAGAGATGGGGAATATAAAGACAAGACCCAGAGTCAACAATAACCCTTCTATCACACACAGGTCCCAGCCTGTCCTTGAAACGCATGGGGGTGAACTCCCTTTGCATAAAACATCTACGCCCTCATGGCGCAGGGGTTATGCATTTGGCTGCCAATCAGAAGGTCAGCAGTTCATATCCATCAGCATCAGCTGCTCCTTGGAAACCCTACGGGGCAGTTCTACTCTGTCCTATAGGGTTGCTATGAGTCAGAATCAACTTGACGACAAGGTTTTTTTTTTTTTTTTAAATATTCCAAAAGTGGACCTGTTCCCTTCCTGGAGCTTTTAGAAGATAAAGCTGTCTGACATTTCCTCCAACTTTTCCTCTGCTTTCCTGGAGGGACAAAACAGTGGTGAGGTAGGAAAGATCACAGGCTGGAAAGGAATACGTGGGTTTATTCTCTGGTTCTACAGCACTAAAACTGTGCCACCTTCAATGGGTCATTTAACTTCTGGCTCTAAGTTTCCTCACTTTAAAACTTGGGGTGACAATGATATTAATTACCCACAACAGGGGGAAAACAGCCCACATATTTATTACTGGGGAATGGACAAATAAACGTCAATAGAGTCGTACAATGGAATACTACCAGTAGTTAAAATGAATAGATGCATATTTATAAATATGGACAGATCCCAAAAATATACTTGAGGAAAAAACACACTGCAGAATATTACATATAGTAATATACATGTATATAAATTTGAAAACACACAAAACAATATCATTTATTGCTTATGCATACATATAATGAGGTAAAAACATGAAAACATCAATCAGACACCCTAAAATAAGGATGACAGTTGCTTCTGAAGGTAGAAGACCTGAGGAGGCAAATAAAAAGGACGTCAACTTGGTCTGTAAATGTTTTAAAAGGATAAAGGTTGGAAGCAAATAAAAAATGTTAACATTTATTAACTTTGACAATAGAGACACTAGAGTTCGCTATAGTTTACATTTTTCTGCATTGTTACTTCTTTTAAACTAAAAAGTTAAAAACAAAAAAACAACAACCCAAGACCACGTCATGGAGAAGTTTCAAGAATTCATTCATTCATTCAATCATTCTTTCAACAAAGACTTAACATGTGTGTCATCAACAAATATTTGAAATGCAGCTACTGTGTTCCAGGTACTTTGTAGACCCTGGGGCTATAACTGTGAGCAAAACCACTCTGGCCCCTGCCCACACTGGGCTTATTCCATATGCGGCGCAGAGAACAGTGTGTGGAAATAATGCTTCCACTTGAGATCCTTTCACCAGGTTCGGCAAGGAGCAGGCGGAGAGGCGAGGCACCGGAAGGAGCACCAGCTTTGGCCTGGGCAGGTTTTAACTCCAGCTCAGCCCCACCTAGCTGGGTGCCCAGAGTGGGTGCTAAGCCTCTCATGGAATGCCTGACTCATGGGGTTGTTACAAGAATTAAAAGAGATCCTGTTGGCAGAGCACTTAGCCCAGCCCCTGGATCCCGCCCCTTTATCTCCCCCTGGAGAGACTCTGTGGATTTAAGTGCTAACTTAGGAGCATTTGGGTTTGTGTCTGAAAAGAGAATTATAGCTAACCTCTAAGCTTGAACTGAATCAGGTCCAATTTCCTCACTGCTGTTCAAACCTGGTGAGCAGGAGACTGAGTTTTAAGCGTTGAGGAGTAGAGCAACGTTTGGCCCTTCCAGTAGGGTAAGTGGGATGGAAAGGGTGAGGGACCTCCCAACCACATCATATGAGGGAGAGCAGAAAAGCTGAGGAGACGGAAGCTTGAAAAAGGAAGAACTTAACAGCTGACCTCAAGTATCAGAAGGTCTGCCATGACAAAAGGAATGAGATTTACTTTAAAAAACACGCAGTGCCATCGAGTCGATTCTGACTCATACCAACCCTACAGGACAGAGTAGAACTGCCCCATAGAGTTTCCAAGGAGCGCCTGGCGGATTTGAACTGCCAATCCTTTGGTTAGCAGCTGTAGCACTTAACCACTATGCCACCAGAGATTTACTTTACAGGACTCAAAATGACTAAAAGAAAAATACCTTTGCCTCATTACAAGGAAGGCAATTTTAATAATCCCAGTGGTCCAAGGATGAAAAGTCCTCTAAAAGTAGTTGGGGAGTGAGTTCCCCATCACTGAGGTTATCCAAGGATACGATGGAGGGCCACTTCACAGCGATGCTACAAAGGGAATCCAGGCATTATAGGGCTGCTGGGCCAAATGGCTTTTTAGAGTCTCTTTGAACGTTGAGAGTTTCTGACTAACTTATGGCCTCCTGAGGAGAAAAGACAGTTGCGTGGGTGTGCTGCTCCTGCCCGACCACTGATGGCTTCCTAATCCCTAAATAGCACCTTCTGTTTTTGCAAAAGCTTCGCAGATTTTCAAATTTCTCTCATGTGCAATTCACCTTTCTCCCCAAGATCAGTGATGCAATGGCCGAGCCATTCCTGGGCTAGACAGGGAGAGGTACAGGGGAAGAAGTGAGAGAGAGGGCCCCTGCAGGACACACAGGGACCTGCCCTCCACTGAACCAGGACACTGGAGCTGCCCTGCTCCGTACCCTCCAGGCTGCTGATTTCAAGACCTGAGGCCCCGTCATGGAGGTTACAACCAAAAAGCAGGCTAAGTGTACAGGTCACACCACCAGTGCCCAGGGCTGTGGGGACAGCGTAGACAGCTGTTCCTCAAAGCTGCTGCCAGCACTGCTACCACTGGGATCTGTCAGGAGGACCGCTACTCCAGCACACAGCGAGACACTGAACAGACCCTCACTCCTTGACCTGTTCAGGCTGAAACAGCTGGAAACCTCATGCCTGCCTCTAGGCTGCCAGCTCAGCTGGGTGGACGCGGCACCACTCCTTACGACATAGCCCTGGATGTCACACAACTACTGCTGCACTCCATTTGTTGGAAGAAAATCATGAAGGCCAGTTCTATTCAAGGCCAGGGGAATTAGAGCCCACTTAACACTGAGAGAAATAGCAAAGCCTGTGAGCGAATCTCTAAAACACCACGAGGTGAAGCCCTTCCTCTGAGGCTGGAAACTAAACTCCAAAGCCCTCGAAGGCTCCGGGGCTCCAAGTCCAGGATGGGCCTTAACTCCCATTGTGCCAGGCAGGCTTCAGGCTGATGAACTTCAACTAAATTGGCCTTCAGAAGTCCCATATTTGGTGGGCTCTTGAAATCTGGAAGCGCGTGAGACCTAAATAGCAGGACTACAGGGTTTCCCACTTCAAACATACCAAGTCACAGTGAAAGATAATTTTGTGTAAAATATGAATTCCATCTCACACAAAGTAGAGTCCGTTGAAGGATTAAACAGTTACCTGAGACTATCAATACATTTGCGTTTGAGTCAGGAGCCAGAAAAGCCTGTGTACGTCCCTAAAATAACTAGCCTGCTGTAGACTAAGGCACAGGCCACACTTACAGGGACACCAGGCTTTTCCATTTTCTATCCAAGCTCATATTCAGTCTTCTCCCTGAATTAACGTGAGTTCCATGCCCCAGACTCCAAGTAATACTTCTGGAAATAACTGTTAGCTGATTGCAAGATAAAAAAAGATCTGCCCTGCTGAGGTTACCCTCTGAGCAAAGCCTGTTTCCTGCAGAAGGAATTCAGGCTGGATTTCCTTACTGTTCCCTTTTTTCGACTTTGGCACGATTTGGATTTCCCTGAAGACCCAGAGGTCCCATACATGGATGGAGACCACGAAAAACAAGTGAGAACGGAAAGGCTGAATCTTGGTTTACGAAGGCAACCCCATCCCCATCATGGACCATGGCCTTCCTGCCATGAAGAACATCTTTGGCTTTTCCAGCCTGGCCCCGCTGCTGGTGGCACAGCTGCTCTTCGAGCTGTCAGCACTTTTATAAACACACGTTACGATGCAGTGAAAATTAATGGGGTGAGTCCAATTGCCTCCACTGGGCAATACAAACACTCATACACACCAAGGAAGTGGAAAGTGCAGTGAGATGGGCTTCTCAGGTTAGGATGGGCTCTCCGATCTATTGGAACGATATTTAAATGATTTAGCAGGGAACGCATGTGTTTAGCAAATGCTGTCACTGTGCCACTCACCTCCCTCAGCCTTACCTCTTAGGTGTGCACTGGCCTAACTTCCAGCCACCGGCACAGCATCTGTGCTCCTTTACCTGGAGGTGCTCTCTGGTCACGGGAGCTGCCAGAGGGGCAGGCTGGAAGGGCCAGGGCATTCCCACCCCCTGCAGCAGCTCTCAGTCAATGGCTGATGGAAGCTGGTGCATAAATACCGCAGCTCCCTAGCCCCTCAGTGGGATGACTCTAAGGAGTGTGTTCCACACCTTCTCCCAGAGTCTTCAGTAAAATTAAGCCCAGTCTCCCATGATGGTAACTTGCTGATAACACATTGTGTATTGGCTACCCCATCTTCTCTGTCTCACTGCCCCTCTTCCCCGCTGGTGTCTCCTAGGGTCACCTATAGGCACCCAAATCCTTGTGCATCTCAAAGTACCAAATCAAAATCAACTTGTGTGTCAGGAATTGGCAAATATAAAATGGGACACAAAGGAACAAATGAGGACCCATGCCGGCAAGGGGTTCTGCTGGAGGAGTCTGCTTGGAAAAACAAGATTTTACTCTTTCCAAAATCTCCCAACACACACAGTTCCTTCCCTCCTGCAGTGCAGGGACCTTGTTTCCATCTCCACCCAGGCATCTATTTTCCAGTGAAGGCCCATGAAGAGAGAAGGGCTTTCTCTCTCAGATGCTGTGTTTGTACCAAGGATTCTGCCCAGCTCCAGCAAGGAATAAGGGCACATTAGCCTCCTGACCCTGGAAGCAGCTTTGGGGGCACAAGGCACATGGTGGCTCACTTAACAAATCAGACCGCGTTCTCCACTACTCAGCCACTCTCTTCCCACTTCTTGTTATAACTGAACGTGCATTGTTGCATCTGGAGGACCTGGCCCATTATCAGGTCTTAGGGACAAGGCACACCTCTCTCTTCCTTCCCTCTTTTCCTTCTACCACAAGGTTTCTGAGTCCAGTTCATGGTTTCACTTTGCAGTGAAGCCAGAGGGAGCACTATAGATGACCAGTCCTTGTCTGTAAGCTACCTTCCCACTCAACCCATTTTCCAGTTATTACCACTGTCTCTTTGAAAATTGGCCTAACATAACATCTGAAAGTGATCAAAACCCATACATTTCTTGGAGAGAAATACCCCCAGACTAAATTTACCCAGGAAGTGTGTCACAGTGTATGTCTAATCTATATGTATTGATACACAGCTCACATGTATGTATGTGTACTACATATACATACAGTTAAGAATATATGCATACCCCAAAACATGAATGGATATTAAAAACAGTGTGATGACTGAAGAAGCCTAACACCAAAGAGTATATTCTGTACAATTTACATATGTAACATTCTAGAACAGGCATAAGCTAATCTGTGGTGATAGGACCTCCTGGAATGGCGGTATGTTCTGGGATGTGGTAGAGGCTAGGTGCCCAGGTGTATGCATCTGTCAGAACTCACTGACGGTACGCTTAAGAACTGTGTCTTTCAGAGCTGGTTGAATGGACACGGGAAATACAGGGTGGAGAGGAGGAGTGTGCTGTCACATTATAGGGAGGGCAAGTAGGGTCACATAACAGTGTGTCTATAAGTTTTTGTACGAGAAACTGACTTGAATTGTAAACTTTCACTTAAAGCGCAATAAAAAAATTAAAAAAAAAAAGATCTGTGTTTTTCACTGTGTGTAAATGTAATCTAGAAAAAGTGGAAGAAAAAGAAGAATGGCAAACAAATATTGAACTCTAGTTGATGATCTGGGTGCTGAAGTATGTGAGAGAGAATGTACTGATTTCTGCGACTTACTTCGAAATCCACTAAAATAATGGAATTCACTGAGAGACGGATAAACATGTGATAAACCAGGGGTTGCGAAATATAAATTATAGAATCTAGGCACTGTGTCTATGAGTGTTCACTGAAAAATTCTTTCAATATTTCTGTATGTTTGAAAATGTTCTTAAGAAAATGTTGGAGGAAAAAAAATATCAAAATTCCACTTTTTTTGAGACCAGTGAGGAGGGAGAAACAGAATCTAAAACTTTAAGCATCACATAAAACATTAGTGGCACCTATAGGACAATAACTCCAGATTCCTACCTAACAGCAACTACAGACAGACACTGTCCCCGGGGTCTGCCAAGCAGAGCCTCCAGGCACCAAGCTTTTGGACTGGACACCACTGGAACATCCTCCTGTGAGCCACAGACACAAAATGCTTCATGCAAAGGGGCCAACATTCCACCTGAAACCAAGGTCAACGGATAAAACCACGTAGCAGAGCTGTAGGCTCAGCTGTGTTAGAACTTCCCTTTAAAAAAAAAAAAAACAGTATTAAATGATAACTCAATTTAATAAATAGGTCCAGCATTTGTGGTTAAAATGGGTCTGGCAGTGGGAAACTATGTTTCTGGAATATGGAAAAGCAGCTGCTTGCACCCGTGAACACGTGTCACCTCTTTTGGGGATGATGTGATTTAAGGCATGTTCAATGGGCAGAATCGCATCCATCAGGTCCGATGCTGAAAGGGGGCAGAGCCAGAGCTCAGACCAAGCCCCACTTCCCTTCCATGTGCTCACTGCCCTTCAGTTCCTCTTCCTTCATTGGCTGATACACATTCTGTACACCCAAATGTGCACGTCTGTCCAAAGATCAAAATTCCCACCATCAGTAATTTTTCTATCCACGTGCCTAGGGCACATCAACAGCTTTCGGCATAAGTGAAATCCACATTAGCCAACAAGGCTTACGTTGGGAGGCTTAGGGTGATGCTGACAGGGTGTTCCCGGGGCTGGCCCTCATGTTTTGGAAATTAAGAATATTTTCACTTTCTGCTAGGTTTTTATAATATTAGTACACATCAGATTCTTTTGAATCTCTTCCTATACTAGAACTGCCCATGCCCTAGGGAGTAGAAAAAGGAAGCAATGGCAGAATAATGGCCATAAGATCTTAAGTATACCTAGCTAAGCCCCACCTGTGAGGCCCCTTAGAGTCAGCGTGGGTGGAAGTGGGATGTGGTGGGTGTCTGTTCTCAGGTGGAGCACTTGCTGTGGGCTAAGTACATGCTTTACCACAATGACTCTTCACAGTGGGCCTTCCTTTTTGTTTCATTTATTATCCCACTTCATAGAGGAGGAAAACAGGGGCTCAAGAGGTTAAACAACTTGTCTGGGGCTCCACAGTCCCTGTGGGTCAAAGTCAGGATTCCTTCCCATGGCCATGGGACCCAGGTCTACGTACTGAACTCATCTGCTCAGGGGCACTCTGCAATCACAGAACACTGGACACTCCTGGGTTCTCCGAAAGCCCTTAGTGACAAGAGGCCAGGTGGGTGCCTTCAGTGCCCCTGGAGCCACAGAGATAAATGAGTCCAGCCTTCCTCTCTGGACCCTAGTCCTTTGCTCCATCCACAGTGACCCGTCCCAACAGTCTGCAGCCTGTTTTATTTCCCTTCTCCACATAGTGTCCCCACCCCAGCGATGGGGATGTGGTGAGCCCTGCTGTCTTACAGCTGGTCCCAGGTTGGGAAGCCCAGCCGAGTTCGTGGCACAGAGGCCTTGGCAGGGATGGACAAGCCATTGTGCTGGGCTCAAATCCATTTTGTTTTAAGAGTCTGCTTCTAAAAAAGGCTGTTCATCTTTAATTCAGGATTGTATCATTCTATTATAGAAACTTCAGTCAAAGTAATGGGTTTAACACTATATTGAGAGCCTTGGAAATACTAATGTGATAACTGAGACACTTACTTATTTAACTTACTCTCCAAGCTGGAATGTGCACCCTATCGTAGGCCAGGTGGGGCCTATCTCAGGATACACACACTGGAGGAGTAGCCAAGGAACCTGACTGGGCATGGAAAGCCCCAGCCATAGCCCCCAGAAGGGGAAAGCCATAGGCTTGGTTTCTGATGTCCAAGCAAGGGTCTCTCCAAAGCACACTCAGTGGGATGCCGCTCACCCCAAAAGGTTTCCTGGGCCTAGGTAGAAAAGTCTGAGGCCTGGAAAAGCCGTGGCAAGCCTCTGGGAGAAAGCCTCTAGGAGAAAATCTTCTGTCCTGAAGCTTCCCAGAGTCCACTTGAGGGCTGGGTGTGTCACTCAGGCTCCACAAAGTGATCCTGGAGAGACAGTGAGCTCAGAAGGCCCACCCTCAGTTTCACTTTCCCCTCCCCTGGGACCTCAGCTGCTAGGCTCCTGAAGAGGGAGGGGGTGAGCCAGGCAGAACTAAGGCCACCGGGACCCAGAGACAGATCAGATCCACAGACAGGACAAGGCAGGAACATTCCCACCAGATTTTAATGCATACAGATTTTTAAATACCCCTAGGGTGAACTCTTTTTTTTGTTTGTTTAGCTTTATTTTTTTTTTGTAATTAATTGTGCTTTAAGTGAAAGTTTACAGTCCAAGCCAGCTTCTCATACAAAAATTTATACACACACTGCTCTGAGACCCCAGTTACTCTTCCTACAATGTGACAGCCCACTCCTCCCTTCCACCCCGGATTTCCCATGTCCAGTCGACCAGCTCCTGTCCCTTTTTTGCCTCCTCATCTTGCCTCCGGACAGGAGCTGCCTATTTAGTCTCATGTATCTAATTGAGCTAAGAAGCACTCTCTTCACGAGTATCATTTTATGTCTCATAAACCAAACCAAACCCGTTGCACTCGATTCTGACTCATAGCAACCCTATAGGACAGTGTAGAACTGCCCCATAGGGTTTCCAAGGAGCACCTGGTGGATTCAAACTGCCGACTTTTTGGTTAGCACTCGTAGCCCTTAACCACTATGGCACCAGGGGTTCATTCATGTCCTATAGTCCAGTCCAATCTTTGTCTGAAGAGTTGGCTTTGGGAATTGTTTCAGTTCTGGGCTAACAGAGAGTCCAGAGGCCATGTCTTCTGTGGTCCCTCCAGTCTCAGTCAGACCATTAAGTCTGGTCTTTTTACTAGAATTTGAGTTTCACACCCCACTTTTCTCCTGCTCTGTCAGGGACTCTCGGTTGTGTTCCCTGTCAGGGTGGCCACTGGTGGTCGCTGGGCACTATGTAGTTCTTCTGGTCTCAGGCTGATGGAGTCTCTGGTTTACATGGCCCTTTCTGTCTCTTTGAATTGGGATCCACTTGATGGCAATGGGTTTGTTTGTTTGTTTGTTTGTTTTTTCTGTCTCTTGGGCTAATGTTTATCTTGGGTCTTTGGTATTCTTCATTCTCCTTTGCTCCAGATGGGCTGTATCTTAGACGAATGCTCGCTAGCTTTTAAGACCCCAGATGCCACTCACCAAAATGGGATAAAGAACATTTTCTTAATAAACTTTGTTATGCCAACTGACCTAGAGGTCCCCTGAAACCATGGTCCCCAGACCACCGCCCCCCCGCCCCCCCGCCCACTATCTCTCAAAGTGTTTGATTGTATTCAGGAAACTTCTTAGCTTTTGATTTAGTTCAGTTGTGCTGACTTCTAGAGTGAACTCTTGCTGGCGTTTCTCAGGAAAGAGTTGTAGAAACAAGACCCACCTCGGCCCCCAAGATGAAGTGTAAAAACAAACGACTGTTAACAAAACTCCCAAGGACGCTGTGAATGAGGAGGTTGGTGTCCTTTTTAATCTGGCCGATGCCATCCCTTTGTCTGTGTGTGTGTGTGTTGAGAGGCAGGAGGAAAGGGCTCTCCATGGCTCCCAGGCCCTACTGGCCTCCCCTCTCTCAGTCCCAGCACCCACTTTACAGAGATGATGGTGAACAGAGGGGCAGCTCAGGCCACATTCTCAAGCAGCCATGGCTGCACACTAGTGCCACTTGTAAGTTTTAAAAGTCCTTGCCCAGCTGGCGGCCACAGAGCTACTGCTGGCCTGGGGTATAGCCTGGTACTAGGCATTTAAAACCTCCCTGGGTGACTATGATGTGCAGCCAGGCCCACAAACCAATAGAGCTAAGCCAGTAGTCCTGACACTCAGTATGCAAGAACCCCAGGTGGGCATGTTGAAACCCAGAGTGCTGGCCGTGAGAACCCTAGGTGGGCATGCTGAAACCCAGAGCACTAGCCTTGAGAATCCTAGGTGGGCATGCTGAAACCCAGAGTGCTGGCCACGAGAACCCCAGGTTCTGATTCTGGAGGTTGGAGTGGGGTCCAGAAATGTGCATTTCTAGTAAGTTCCCAGGGGCAGCTGCTGCTGGTCTGTGATCCACTTTGAGAACCACTGTTCTAAGGCCCTGAAGAGTGTTCAGGTAAGGGCAGAGGAGGGCCCTCCTGGCAACCCTGACCTGCAGATGTGACGTACGCAAACTCCATGCCCAAACAAGGTGAGGGAGACAGCCCAGCCTCACAGTTAGAAGCTGGAAGAGAGGCGGGAAGTCTAGGCCCTGGTCCTAGTTCTACTGCCAACTGGCGGTGGACCTCAAGGAGGCTACTTCCTGCCTCTAGACCTCAGTGTGACTTCATCTGTGAAACCAAAGGATGGAACAAGATCGTCTCTGAGTGTGGGATTCAAGAAGAGCCCCAGTCACCCAGGGCGTCTGGGGCTTCTGAAATGACTAAGGAGTGGGGGCCAGGTGAGTGAGCCCTCAGAAGGCTGGGGACCCACTGGGTCTGTGTTGCTCCTCATCCAGGAAGAAAGAGGGCCCATCACTGTCGCAGGCCACTGCACTGGGGCTGGGTGCTCCTGGCCACCTCATCACAATGCATGTGGACACTGTGGCACATTCCTGGCTGCTCTGGAAGGGCCTGTGTGGCAAGCCCTGGGGACACTGGCTGCGTGTGGGTGGAACATTCTCAACTGAGGCCAGCCCCATGTGGGCACTTTGCTCTCTGACCCAATGGGGAAGCGATCCCCAGGTCTGGACATCCAGATGCTCCAGAACAAGGGGGCTAGTCCAGGCAAGTGGTTTTCAAGTATTTTTAGGAAGTGAACATTTACTTTTCAAATTAAATTTTAAACAAATCCCTATCACATGGACAGACAAATGTTGGAGGTTCAGACTGTGTGTCTGTATGTGCGTTGGGTGTACCTGAATCACAGACCTCCAACCCAGGGGTGATATTAAAAATATTCAATATGTACTATCTTTAATAGGACAACAGGCACCATTGTGGGAGGGACAGGGAGAGCAGAGGGGAAGTGGGGATGTCACTCCTGCCTCAATCTCCCCTCCAAGCTCCTTGAGGCAAAGGTCCCAAGGCCTAGAGCAGAGGGTGGCAACACTTCTGTAAAAGACCCAAGAATAACTATTTTAGGCTTTGCAGGCCCTATGGTCTGTGTTGCAACCACTCAGCTCTGCCTTCTAGCATGAAAGCAGCCACAGGAACATATAAACGAAAGCATGTGGCTGTGCTCCAATAAAACTTTATTTACAAAAGCTGGCAATGGGCCAGTTTTGGCATACAGCCATATTTTGCTGAGCCCTGGCTTAGAGAAACGGGGTTTGGAAGCCACTAGACTCAGTCATCCCTAAATTCCTTTCCATATTTATGCCTCTATTATGACCAAAGGAACTCTCTAACTCAACTTCCTTTGGCCTCAGTCTTACTTATCTTATCAACTGAGCTTCATATTACTAGTCATTCCTGTCCTCACAGTATTTGTTCTGTGGGTCAAATGGGTTCCATGAAAATGCTCTGAGTAGTCTAAAGTGCCTTCTAAATAATCAGGCAAGTCCTTGGAAGCTCTGCATCTAAGAGCAGAACTGTGTCCCCCACCCGTGTTTCAGGAAGATTCCAGGCGCCATTCACTGGATTGGGCTGCCTGGGATGCTTTTAAAGAAGGAGCAGCTGGTGAATTTGAACTGCTTACCTTTTGGTTAGCAGCTATAGCTCTTAACCACTGTACTACCAGGTCTCCAGAGGCATGTAAAAGCTGGAAGAAATGAATAGTGTCTGGCCCTTTCCTCCCAGAGCCTGAGACTTTAGACCTCTTTGTTACTGTGAAGGAGAAAACCCTCTACTCCCTATTTCATCCTGTTTGTCTGGAGTGGCCTCTTACAGCAGAAAATCACATTAGTCAAAAGCCCCCTAGATAACACCTCTACCTGTCTTCTTCCCACAGCTCAACTTATAAGGATGCTGCGCTGCCACTCAAATACAATAACTCACCTACTCATTCTTAAAACAATCCTAATAACCCCACGACGTTCTAATATGGCAGCAGGATGGTAAGACAGAAGACGGATGGACGGATGGATGGAAGGAAGGAAAGAACGGGAGAGGAGGGAAAGAAAGGGAAGGGAAAGAAGACGCCATCGAGTCAACTCTGACTCATGGTGACTTTATGTAACAACAGAACAAAACGTTGCCCAGTACTGTGTCAAGATCGTCATTGTAGCTACGATGCCAATCCATCTCATTTAGGGTTTCCGTCGCCCTTGCTGGCCCTCTACTTCACCAAACACGATATCCTCCTCCGGCGACTGATCCCTCCTGATGACATGTTCTGCTGTGATCCACAAGGGTTTCACTGGCTGTTTTTCCAAAGCAGATCACCAGGCCTTTCTTCATAGTCTGTTTTAGGACGCTCCACTGAAACCTGTCCACCATGGGTGGTCCTGCTGGTATCTGAAACACTGGTGACATAGTGTCCAGCTTCATAGCAATACGCAAGCCACCACAGTGTAACAGACTGACAGCAAGATAAAGTCCCTATAAAGGATTACCATCAGTCTGCCCACCATTGCATTTTTGGTAACAAATATAATGTGGCTAGTTTATTAAGCACCTACTTTATGGCTGAGGTCCCAGCTGTTTTACAAAGCTCACTTCACTTAATCATTACCACAACCATGTGAAGTGGGCATCTTAATCTGCATTTTACAGATGGTGGGAAAGAGGTTCAAGGAATTTAGGAAACTCACCTGGGATCACAGAGGTAGAAAGTGATGGAATTGGGATTTCAGACTTACTCCAGAACTCCAGCTCTTCCACACTGCTGCCAGTGACTTCATCTATACTCAAGCATTCGTTATTTTTCCCAGGGTTCTTCTATTACAAAGAAAACAATCGATGTGCAAATGGGCACAACTGGGAAAATTTCTATCTCACTTACGATTTCCCAAGGTAAAAAGAGAGTCACATCTCATCACTGTGACCAGGAAAGAAGCACAAAGATTAGGTCAAAAGCTAAAGCCAGGCTTGGAAGACATAAATTTGCGTTACAGTTTTTCTATAATGGGAGAATATTGTTTTTGTAATAAGCATGAAGGGAAGTTGGGAAATTGGTTCTTGCAAAAAGAAACAAGTTGGGAGAAAATAACGTGGCCTAGCTGTTCACAAACCTTCTTCCCAAGGCGTTCTGCCAACGTACATTTCCCAGCCTCCCTTGCAGTTAGATATTGTCATGTGACTGAGCTCTGGCTAATGAACTGTGAGCAAAGTGACTGTCTAACTCATAAAACCCTTCCATGCACAATCCTCCATACTCGTTCCCCTTGATGCAAAGAAGCATGGTGACCTTGGAAGCCATATTTGAGGATGGAAATGCCTCGAGACAGGTTGATTAGTTTGTAGACCACTTCTGGCAGCAGGGCCACCCACAGACCAGCACTTCACATGAGAGAGAAACAAACCTCTATTAATACTAAATCCCCAAAACTGGAGTGGCTTATCTGTTACAGCAGCTACTGTTACACTATCTAACTCAGTAAAGAGTTCACACATTTTAAAGTCACATTTGTTTCTAATTTGCTCCACTTAAGACTGCTAATAGCTACTGTTCGAATGGATCGTTAAAATCACAACTGCAGGGAGAAGTGAGTGATTTATGTGAGCTTAGTAAAATAACATACAGATTTTAAGTTTTTTTTTTTTTTAAACTTCTTTCCTGGGTTCAAACCCAGTGATAATCACACTCAGGTGGTTGAAATTTGTCATTCATAATATTCTGCATATATTAAGCTAAAATATATTATTAAAATTAATTTCACTTTATATTTTCCTAATGTAGCTACTAGAAAATTTTAAATTACATTTATACCTTACATCGAACCCACCAGCTGAAAGATTTGGCAGTCTACTTCTGTAAAGGTTTAAAAACCTTGGAAACCCCATGGGGCAGTTCTACTCTGCACTGACTATAGGGTCACTATGAGTTGAAATTAACTCAACAGCAGTGGGTTTTATACTTCACGTTATATTTCTACTGGACAGCCCAGCTGTAGATCATGTGATTGTCAGATGTTCTAATTATTCAGTACATGTATTCAGTAGTATGTGGGTGCAGGGTGACCCTGCCCTGCTCCTGACAAGCCCCGTGACCTTGATGGGTCACTTACGTCCTCTGGATCTTGGTTTCTTCACGTAAAGGTGAAAGAGATGGGCTTTTCATGCTCTCTGGGTTGGTCACGCCCAGCCGTGTGACTCTAAACCAGCTGACCCCTATTCTATGGTTTAAACCCCAAAGCAGTAGGATCTGGGCACTTATTTTGTTCACGGGCCTGGTCCCACTCACCCTGCTTGCCAGCCTAGGCCTGGCTTCAGTTCCTGTTTATGGGCACCCTCACTCCTGGAAGCTAACTTGAATTGCTTCCTCTCTCCACTGCAGTTCACATTTCACCCTTAGATCACCTTGTTTCCGGCCCTGCCCATAAACTCCTGGCACGTCCTCTGAGGGTGAGGGCCCCGCCAGCCTGCCTTGGTCTTGCAACACAAGACAAGGGATTCCTCTGTCGTTCAAAGATACAGACACCAACAAGCCAGGCAGAGAGAGGGAGACAAGCCTTTGTCAAACAAAATTCCAAGGATCTCAAAGTGCAGCCCGTGTCAAAGGCCATCGTTTTAAATATTTTCCTTGCTCCTATGTTTATTTGAAAGAGACACTCTGAAGAGAAGCTCATTTCCTTAAAATGTCAAAGAACTGAAACCTAAAAGATGGTAGATGCTTTTGGAGACTGGCTGCAAAGTCTGTAAATAAACATAGAAAATAATTCATTTCTCTTAGCGTTGTCCACCACCCTCAATATTAAATTTAGCTAACTTAACTGCTGTGGATCAAATTTATTCAAAGCTAAATTTCTCTTAATGGGTCATCTGAGTAAACAGTTTCAAATGTTATTCGTCAAAAAGCAGTATGTTTTCAGATCTCAGATGAAATCGGCAATGTCAGGCTAAGAAAACAAACTGAAAAATTCGCAGAGGGCTGGAACGATTGCAGAAGAACTGGAGCCCCGAGGTCAGGCTTTTGCACGGGATTCTGGAAGTAAAAATCACAAATTTCCACCAAAACTGTGCCTTTGAGGGGCAGCATATAAAATAGTTCCCCAAGTGTATAAAGCACACGTCTTTACAGTAGCAGCTGTCACACAAAGAGTGTGTCATCTCAACTGTTGCCATGTCAACAGCAAACACCACTGTCACTTTATAATGGAGTCCCCTGGCCCAAAAGCAGGTGCTGAGAGACAGAGAAAGAGAGAGAGAGAGAAGGGTCAAGGTATAACATGGAATTCTGCAAATACAAAGAATTATTAAGGAAAATGGGGGGGGTTAATACAGAAGTTTTTGTGAATCTCTATTCTTGAAACTTCTTGGAATTACTGGGTTTGTGCAATGGAAGGAATGGGGGGGGATAAACTAGCTGAAGGTCTCATCTCACAGGTGAGGAAATGGACACGTGAGGAGCGTAGCAGCCCAGTGTCTCTAACAGGGTACACAAGCAGAACAGAGAAAACTCCATACCCACTTCCTCGATACCTTATTAGCATCTCAAGACAGGGGTTGTGAGAACACACTCTGAAGTCCTGTGACCTCCCACGTGGCACTGAGTGTATTTTCTGACAAGAGTCAAGTTAACTCCCACCTGTACCCTGGCACCATTACTTACGCATCAGGGCATGCTGGCTCCTCAAAGCTCAAGTGCCTGCGTAAATAATCATCCCTCCCAAGCACCAAGGAAACCCCGATCCCGTTATCTGTGTAACTACATTTCTGCTGCTGACATTCAGCAAAAGTAGGAAGGGAGTCAGTCCAGAAACCACATGGCTCTCTTCCTAACCTCTATATTTAAGACATTTGAGGGCAGACATCACCACATCCAACCAGGACAAAAAAATATCCATTGCATCTAGGGCAGCTTTTACATCTTAAGAGAAACTGGGCAGTGTTTTGTGAATGGGCCAACCCTTGGTTTATTCCAGCTCCATCCTCTCACCCCAGCGGTTAGGGGCAGAAAAGACATATTATTAAACGTTAATTCTAATCAACAACTTATAAACGCTTTGGCTCTCAAATTTTTCTCTTAAAATATCTGTTTAGTTGGGCTGAGGAGTGCGCTTCCAGCAGCGCTGAGCACCGAGGCAACCGGGATCACGTGCGTCTGTGCCAACTTTTCCATCATGGTCTTGTTTGATATGGACTATTCATCAGGGGAGTCTGCACTCGTTACCACATGCGAGGTCTTCAAAGCGCATCTGTGTTAGAAGATGGTGCTTGAACCTTGCTGTCCAGCTGGCCGACTGCTCTGACTGAGGCCACTTGGGGATGCCACCTGTTGGCAGAGCCACACGTGCCATATCTGCCCTCTCGGTGGGGAGGGGCTGGAGAAAACCATCTTAGGGATTTTGCACTGTGATCCACCTTTCTGAGCAGAGTGGACACCCCCTGGCGGATGGTGGGAAAGTCATGATGAGCTCCTAGCGTAGCAGTCTGAGGGTCTATCATATACAGGCACTGAGCTGTGCACACTTCATGAACTGTTAACACTTCTCACAACACCTCCGAAAGGCAAAGACTCAGAGAGGCTGACCCGAGCCTGAGCTCAGGCCCACAGTTCCTATGCAGATAAGCTGACGTTCAGTCCAGGTAATGGTGGCCCCAAGGCCTGGGCTACAGAATGCGCTGTGAAGACTTACACATCTCCTGCAGTCTTGAGACATTTCCAGTTCAGCTGGAAAGACAAGAGATATGCCCAGTGACAGCTGGAAGTTATAGACCAGCCTGCCCAAGAGAATTTTCCAAGATGATGGAAATGTTCTCTCATCTTTGCCATCTAACACTGTAGCCACTAGCCGAATGTGGCAACTGGGTATGTGAAAGGTGGCTTAGTGCAATCCAGAATCTGAATGTTTTTAATTTAATTTGAATTCAAATCACCACTGAAGGTCGATATTGGACAGCACAGTTACAGTCTTTTTGACCATAAAACATTCAGAAAACAGAAGGACAACATGAAGATTTGTTAAGAATGCAGGCTGAGTCAGCCCTTGTTTGGAGTTGAACAGACAATTCCTGTTTCAGGTATGATCATCTTCCCTGTAGAATTCAGTTCAAAGACAAGGACTCAAAATATCTAGCCCAGGCCCTTGAATGTGTAAATGAGGAATGGAGAATGTCCCTCTGGTTCTATTCTTTTTGGACCTCCTCGACACAACATGGCGGAACTTGCTTTCTCTCCTCCCCATTTTCCTCCTGAAGCCTTTCTTCTCCCTTTCCCCATACCCTCACCACCAACACCAGCAGGCACTGAGTTTGTGCTCTTTTTATCAACCTGGACATTTTCTTTCTACCTACAAAGCTGAGTCATTTCCTCTCTTGCAATAGCCTTTAATGTGCTTTATTTTTCTACATCAGTCGCTCTGAGAAAGGTATTTGTTGATACAGTGAGCAATGCCACTTGCAGCAAAACTGCACCATCTCCCCCAAACACACCCCAGCAACGGGGAACAAGCCACCCCCATCCCTGCCAGCCTTGCAAGCAGCTGAGCCCTACACTCTGGGGCTGCTCACCCTCAGAGCACAGGCCCCGTTCCCATCTGGCTCTGTTCTTCCCCATATGAAGCGGGTGCTTGCTCTGTGCTGCCGACCCCCCACCTTCTAACAACTCAGTCACCATCAGCCTATTTGTCGTTGAAAAGTATTTGGCTACAAGACCAGGCCACCAAGCAGGCTTCTCAGCACAGAAATGGTCCACACTATCCTTGTCGCGCTTCCTGTCCAGTCCTCGAGAGTCCACATTTCTCAACACACATGGGCTCTGTCTCCTCAGGCTGGAGCACATAAACCCTCGAGACTTCCATTTCTGGCTCACGTAGCTGCTCATGTGCTTCAATAACCTTCAAGAATGTTCCTTGTGAGTATTTATTAACAGCCGCCCCGTTGCCACTGAGTCGATTGCGACTCATAGCGACCCTACAGGATAGAGTAGAACTGCCCCATAGGGTTTCCAAGGAGTGGCTGGTAGATCCGAACTGCCGACATTTTGGTTAGCAGCTGAGCTGTTAACCACTGGTCCCCAATAACCAGGGCCCCAATAACAGCCACAATAACCCTGAATTCTCCAGCTTAAGAAATATAAATTACATAGTTTTTCTGGGGCGGGGAGGGAGTGGATATCTACTTTTAATTCTTTCCAGCTTTTCTTGGGAGCTGATTGTTAAGCTTCTCAGTCTGGCTGGAGAGGGCATTTCTACCCACCTCCCCAAAAAGAGTACACACCCAGCTTCACAAAATACTCTGTGTACTCAAAGGCCCACAGTTTTTTTGGTTGCAGCGAAGGTTGTTCATGTTTTCCAGGTGACACTAAAAGTGAAGCAGGCCCCTGGATGCAGGCTCAACATGTCACCGAGCTCCTGGGCCCTCAGCGCAAGCACATGTAAGGCCAGGTCCAGCCACCAGGCCAGGAAGGAAGCCCCAAAGAGCCTTAAAGTCTAGCGCAGAGGTCAGCAACTCCTCCACAGGCCAAATCCACCCACAGCCTGTTTTTGTGTGGCACATGAGCTAAGAATAATTTTTAATTCTTTATAAAGGATTTTTAAAAAATGTAAAAAAAAACACTACAGACATTGCATGTGACCTGTAAAGTCTAAATATTTACCATTTGGCCCATTACAGAAAGAGCCTCCCAAGCCCTGGTCTAAACTATCAGGAGCCTCATCAGTCCAGAGGAGTTCTTGCCGTTTCCCTGAGGCTTGGTGAGCTGGGCGTCCCCCTTGATCCTTTGAGTTTTGTTTTCTTTTTCAGTTCAGTAACAGTTATATGCTCCATATATTTTTCCGAGGAACGGCACAATAGATATCAAATGTAACAACTGACAAAATAAATACTCATTTCTTTCAAGAAGATCAACATTGTGGGTGAGGATCTGGTCCAATTCCTTGTGTCTTTACTGTGATAAAAACAAGGCTCCTTTGATCTCAGGGATCAAGGTGAGGAGGGCCGCAGCACATTCTCACCCATCCTACTCCTGATTCAGTTTCCCACTTGCCTCCACATCTGACATCAGTATGTGATCAGTAGTAAATCACTGACTTATCTTTTCCCCAGTCCCACCAGGAAAAGAATACAGGTAGACACCTTATGCAGCCCCTTGGGATCTCATCTTTGAGTTTCTTAGACACCTTCCCTAGATGTTCTCTAAGTACCTCTGGATTGCAGCTCAAAGGAAAAAAAAAAAGAAAACCAAACCCATGGCACCGGCTCTTCCTCAGCCATGATTAGAGAAGAGAGCAGCCACTGCCCAGCAGGCAGCCACCACTCTTACCTGGCTCAGTGCAGTTCTTGCTGTTTCGGACTCCTCCATCTTCGGAAGTCAAAGTGTCATTCACCTGCATTAACTTCCTCCCTACCATCCACTTTCTGTCTTCCCCTATGAGGTCCATGAGGTCGAGCTCTGGGGAGAAAAAGACAGTAACCATACATTACTAACAGCAGAGAGGATTTAGCCTTTACCAATGCTGGGCGTTCAGTGCCTCAACCAGCCATCGTTTGCTTAGCCCTGCCTACACTCCATTAGCCTTTCCACTGAAGTTCACCCCAGCCTGCCTCCAACTGCCTGAGGGTTTCCTCTGGCTTCTGGATCCTACTGTGCCTATCAGAGGCAGCTGTCAACAATGACTGATGCGAATTGGTATATAAACACCCTAGCTCATTCTCCCCGTAAGAGGCATGGCTTTGAAGTGGGTATTCTAAACTAGCTTTCAGAGTTTTCCCCAGTGGGATTAAGCTCCTGTTGTCCACAGTGTTACTCATGTTCTTTCCCTGTTTCAACGCCCTGCTTCCAATAACATGCTGGTAAACATTTAACAACTAGCCATTGGCCAATTTCCATATTATAAATACTCCCATCATGGCCAATTTCAAGCTGCCACCACAACCTCACTGATCTTGGACTTGGGAAGAGATGCACACAGTTAGTTCTACTGAATCATAGTAAGCTGCCTCCTGCACACCACAGTCTACTCCCCTTCCAGCATTTCCTTAAACCACCTTCCAAATAAACCACCTTCCAAATAAACCACCTGCAACTGAATACTTGTTCAGGATATGCTACAGGGAAGTTACCAAATGTTAAGAAACCATTTCAACTTCCCCAGAGTCTATCAACCAAGTGGGTGCCACACAGCAGGTTTTCAATAAGCAAGAGATGAAGAAATGAAGTGGGAAAAAGCAGGCTACTGAATATGTCAGGGGGTGAGCATGAGGGAAGACTCTACAACTGTATTCAGGTCTCTGGCTGAGAGGACTGTTGGATAGAAATGCCAGGAGAGAGAGCAGAGACTGCTGAGCACATTAAAGTGGAAGAAGTCATGGTTCTGTTGAGGACATGCTGAGTTCAAAGAGTCCGTGGAGCGCTAAAAGGGAGGTACACTGCCTATGTAAGGTGGGTGGAGATAGCTCAGGAAAGGAGAGACACACTTCAGAGGATGAGAAGCAAAGAGGGAAGGATATGAAGCATATGTATTTCTCAGAGGGACAGAAGAGGGGACTAAAGAGAAGGGACTAGAAGAAGACATCTTGGGGAACACAACATTCATCCAGAGAACAAGTACAGTAAAAGGATTCAACAAGGGAAAGAAAAATAACAAAGGAAAATGGCACCACAGAAAGTAAGCACAAAGAAAATTTCAAGAAAGAAAAAGTAACCTTGACCACTAAGGCAAAGGTAGAGAAACAGCAGTTACAGGTGGACATCAGAGGGTCATTGGGAAGTAAGACAGCAAGCAAAGACAGTGTGGCTTGACACTAAAGGAAAGTGTGACATGAGACAATGGCTACCACTTGAGTGTCCAGAGTTGGTCAGATAATGTGTGTAAACAACTATTGGTCTCTACTTGTCATGAACAAAAGAGAATGAAGGAAACCAAGGACTCAAAGAAGAAACTAGTCCACAGACTAACAGCCCACATGAACCAAGGCCTCATCTAGCCTGAGACCAGAAGAACCAATAGTGCCAGGCTATCACTACCAACCATTCTAACCAGCAACCTAACAGAAGGTCCTAGATAGAAAGGGAGAAAAATGTAGAACAAAACTCAAATTCCTAAAAAAGCCCAGACTCACTGGACCAATAAGAGATTAAAGGAACCCCCAAGACTATCACCATAAGATGCCCTTTGAACTTGGAACTGAAGCCACTCCCAATGGTCACTTTCCATCCAAATAATAGATCAGTTTATAAAATAAACAATATCACCCGTGAGTACTGTGCTCCCTTAAATAAACAATTATATAAGACCAAACAGTCAACATTTACCCTAAAAGATGAAAAGCTAAGAAAGGGAAGGGAAGCTAGATTAATGGAAATGGCAAACAGAACAGAAACAATGAGAATGTTGACCCATTCTGAAAAACGTAACTAATGCCACAAAACAATTTGTATAAAAATTGTTAAATGGAAACCTAATTTGCTGTGTAAACTTTCACCTAAAACACAATAAAATATTATAAAAAGAGGCGAAACCAATATGGCACCCTAGACAGACGCACCATGCTGTCCCTCTGCAGCAAAGACTCAAAAAACTAAGTAAAACAGATAGAAATGTCAATCCCTGAAACCTGAGCATCAAATGAAGGGATAAAAAACTACATCAAACACCAAATAAAAGAAATACTGAAGGAAAACAGAGAACAAGGAGACATACAAAGTAGAGGTCCCCTGCCAACTAGCACAGCACAGCATTGCCATCTTGAAGCACAGCCAACAACAACTCTGGACAGGGAGTACAGGAAGGCAACTTCACAGAGCATGAAGAGGAGACAGAGCAGCTGGTAACTAGAGAAACAAGATTTCCCACCCCTCACCCTTCTGGTGAGTAGAAACAAGAACTCTCCCATCCTTGCAGCCACCACCACCCAGTTCTACAATATAAGCCCTCCGCAAAGGCTGCTCCGCCCCCTCTGACGAGAGGGCTTTCTTTTCCTCTTTCTTCCTTTTCTTTCTCCTTCCCACATAGCCCAGTATGCCACCTCCTCCACTTGCCACCAGCCCCTATCACATCTCCATGGCCAGAGATCCACTAGCCTGCTGCTGCCCTGGGACCACACTGCCTCCACCCACCAGCTCCCATCATGAAATCATTTTTTTAATTTTTCTCTCCCCCTCCCACCCAGCCCCATAAATGACATCCCTTCCCTTTCCACTGACCTCCAGGTCCACCTCACCCCATTTGCCGACCTTGGCACACTGCCATTTTTTTTCCCTCTTTTTTCCTTAATCACTTTTCTTCCTCCCTCCCACCTAGCCCTAGCTACCTCCCCTCTTCCTGCAAGCCCCACTGAGCTGCCCTGGACACAGTGCCACCAGCACAAGGACCCTCCACTACACCGGATCTGCTGCAACCCCACCCGCCAGTCTCCACTGCATTGCCATTTTTTTCTTTTTCTTTCTTTTCTACCTCCCACTTAGCCCTGTAAGCCACCTCTCCCACCCTCCTGCCAGTCCCCAGCTCTCCCCTCACCTACCTGCCAGCTACACTTTTGTTTTTTCTCTCTCTTTTCTTTCTCCCTCCCACCTATGGGGGAAAAGCAGGATGAAACAAACGAACATACAATCAATAAATAAAGAAAATAATACCTTAAAGTCTTTGAGACAGCAGAAAATATTAAAACATAAAAAAGTAGGACAAAATGGTTCTAGCAAGTGAGCAAAACAAAGAATCAGATAGCCTTCAGTAGCAGAAAAGGCAATAGAACTACCTGATATGGAATTAAAAAACTAATACTTAGGGCTCTCCAAGACATTAGGCAAAAAAACAAGGAAAACACAGACGAAACCAAGGAAAAAATAGACAAAATCATGGAAAACACAGACAAAATCAACAAAAACAGGCAAAATCAAGGAACAGAAGAATTCAGGAAAATAATACAAGAACAAAATGTCAAAATAAACAATTATAAATCACACAAAACAGCAATTAAAGATCCAAAAGATAAATAAAATTTCAGAAACTGACAACTCCATACAATGTTTTAGTAGCAAATTAGAAACAATCGAAGACAGAATCAGTGAGATTGAAGACAAATCCACGGACACCACTTTGAGGAAAAATCAGAGAAAAGAATGAAGAAAACCTAAGAATTATGTGCAACACAATCGAGAGCAAGAATTTGCATATGATCAGGGTTACAGAATGAGGGGAGAAAATGGAAAACACAGAGAATATTGTTGAAGATTAGCTGGCAGAAAATTTCCCAAGTATCATAAAAGAAGAAAAGGCTGACCATCAAAGAAGCTCAATGAACCCCAAGTAGGATGGACCCCAAAAGAAGGTCACCAAGACATATAACAATAATCACATTTGCCAAAACCAAAGACAAAGAAGGAATCCTGAGAGTAGCTCGAGAAAAGCAAAAAGTCATTGACAAAGGGGAAACAGTAAGACTAAGCTCTGATTACTCGGCAGAAACTATGCAGGCAAGATGGCAATGGATGACATATATAAAACCTTAAAAGAAAAAAAACACCAACCAACAACAATAAATCCTGCAAAACTACCTCTCAAATACAATGGCGAAATTAGGACATTTCCAGATAAATAGAAGTTAATGGAATTCGTAAAAACCAAATTAAAATTTAGAAGAAATATTAAAGGGAGACCTTTGCTTAGAGATTCAACAACATCATACAACAACCTGAATCTAGGACACAGACAGCATCAGCCAGATACTAACTTAGGTAAAACCAAAAAAAAAAAAAAAAACCCTATAGGCCACTATGAATTACTCCATAGGGTTTCCAAGGGGTGGCTGGTGGACTTGAACTGCCAATCTTTTGGTTACCAGCTGAGTTCTTAACCACTGTGCCACCAGGGCTCAACCTACATAAAGAATTTAAAAAAATAATTTTAAAAAGTAGCTAAAAGACTTAAAATAGGGAAACAAAGGCACCAATCTGTAAATGACAACAATGTCAAAACAATAAAAAGGGGAATAAACCATGTAGGTGTAGAACTTTCAAATGAAGAAGTCAAGGTGATATCCAGTCATTAAAAACTTTTCTAACTGAAAAAGATAAAGGTAAATTTCAAGGTAACCACATAGGCATTTAACAAACCTACTCATTAAAACGAAAAAAGAAGACAAGCATAAAGACTTGGTAAATACAAAATCTATAATAATGAAAAAAAAAATACACAAACAAAAGGAACTCAGCACAGGAAAGTAAAAGGAATAAAGAAAATATCAGCAGCACACACACACACACAAAAAAAGCACAACAATATGACAGCAATAAACTCATATCTATTGATAATTGTGTAAATGGTTTAAATGCGCCCATAAACAGAGAGTGAAAGAATGGATTAAAAAACACAACCAATCATTATGCTGTCTAAAAGAGATATGCCTTAGACACAAAGACATAAACATATTAAAAATCAAAGGATGGAAAAAATACATCCAGCAAACAGTAACCACCTCACCTCAACTTCACTGGCACTAATCAAAAAAATCAGAAAATAACAAATGTTGAAGAGGCTGTGGGCAGACTGGAACTCTCATGTGCTGCTGGTGGGAATGTAAAATGGTACAACCACTATGGAAAACGATACGACGCCTCCCTAAAAACCTAGAAATACAAATACCACACAGTCCAGCAATCCCAGTCCTAGGAATATATCCTAGAGAAATAAGAGCCATCACACGAACAGATACAGGCACACCGATGTTCAGTGTAGTATTATTCACAACCTGAGTGTCCATCAGTGGATGAACAGATAAATTATGGCACATACACACAATGAAATACTACACAATAATAAAGAACAATGATGAATTCAAGAAACACCTCACAACATGGATAAACCTGAAGGGCATTATGCTGAGTGAAACAAGTCAATCACAAAAGCACAAATATTATACGACACCACTATTATAAA
Source organism: Elephas maximus indicus (assembly GCF_024166365.1). Classification (NCBI taxonomy): domain Eukaryota; kingdom Metazoa; phylum Chordata; class Mammalia; order Proboscidea; family Elephantidae; genus Elephas; species Elephas maximus. Next base: position 60,184,715 of record NC_064843.1, on the reverse strand, counting down.
AACTCAAGGCAAGATTTATATGCAGAAAAAAAAATCTTTAATTTTTACTAGGGAGGGGGAGGGTGGGGAGGGGACATCGCAAACTAGATAGCAGACAAGTGTTAACTTTGGTGAAGGGAAAGACAACACACAGTATAGGAGAAGTCAGCAGAACTTGACCAAGGCAAAGTCATAGAAGCTTCACAGACACATCTAAACACCTTGAGGGATCAAGTTACTGGGGCTGAGGGCTGGGGACCATAGTCTCAGGAGACCACGTCAACTGGCATAACATAGTTCATAAAGAAAATGTTCTATATCCTACTTTGAAGAATAGCGTCTGGGGTCTTAAAAGCTTATGAACAGCCACCTATTAGTCCCATGCCATCCAGAGAAAAGAATGAAGAAAACCAAACACACAAGGAAAATATTAGTCCAAAGGACTAATGGACCACATGAATCACAGCCTCTACTAGCCCAAGCCCAAAGAACTAGATGGTGCCTGGCTGCCACCACCGATGGCTCTGACAGAGATCAAAATAGTGTCCTGGACAGAACAGGAGAAAAATGTAGAACAAAATTCAAATTCACACACACACACACAAAAAAAAAAACAGACTTACTGGGCTGACAAAGACTGGAGAAAGCCCCCCACAAGCTATGGTCCCTGGACACCCTGATAACTCCGAACTGAAGACACTCCCAAAGGCCACCTTTCAGCCAAAGATTAGATAGGTCTATAAAACACTTACTGATGGAGATCGAAGACAACAACCTTTAGTATGGATTACATCTCAACATAAAGAAAACAAAAATCCTCACAACTGGACCAATAAGCAACATCATGATAAACGGGGAAATGATTGAAGTTGTCAAGGATTTCATTTCACTTGGATCCACAATCAACAGCCATGGAAGCAGCAGTCAAGAAATCAAAAGATGCATTGCATTGGGCAAATCTGCTGCAAAAGACCTCTTTTAAAGTGTTGAGAAGCAAAGATGTCACCCTGAAGACTAAGGTGTGCCTGGCCCAAGCCACAGTGTTTTCAGTTGCCTCATATGCATGCGAAAGCTGAACAATGAATAAGGAAGATCGAAGAATTATTGATGCATTTGAATTACGGTGTTGGCGAGGAATATTGAACAGACCATTGACTGCCAAAAGAACAAACAAATCTATCTTGGGAGAAGTACAACCAGAATGCCCCTTAGAAGTAAAGACAGTGAGACTATGTCTCACATACTTTGGACATGTTATCAGGAGGGACCAGTCCCTGGAGAAGGACATCAGGCTTGGTAAAATAAAGGGTCAACGAAAAAGAGGAGACCCTCAACAAGATGGATTGACACAGTGGCTACAATAATGGGCTAAAGCATAGCAACAATTGTGAGGATGGTGCAGGACCAGGCAGTGTTTCCCTTGGTTGTACATAGGGTCGCTAAGAGTCGGAACCGACTCGATGGCACCTAACAACATAAAACAAACATAACACACATAAGGAGCATGCTTCTTAGTTCAATCAAGTACATGAGACCAAACGGACAACACCAGCCCCAAAGCAAAGATAAGAAGGCAGGAAGGGACAGGAAAACTGAATGAATGGACCTGGAGAACCCGGGGTGTAAAGGGAAAGTGGGAGAGTGCTGACATACTGTGAGGATTGCAACCAATGTCACAAAACAATTTGTGTATAAATGTTTTAGTGTGAAACTAATGTGCACTGCAAACTTTCACGTAAAGCATAATAAAATTTTTAATATATATATATCTCAAAAAAAAAAAACTTGCTGTGAGACAATTCAAACTCTTATGTGACTCTATAGGACAGAGTAGAACTGCCCCACAGGGTTTCCAAGGAGCAGCTGGTGGATTCGAACCGCCAACCTTTTGGCTAGCAGCCGAGCTCTTAACCACTGTGCCACCAGGGCCCCATATATGTATATATGTTGCGTATATATAAGGCAACAGGTTGCAAGTGATAGATAACAGGAGGAAAGACCCGGCCAGTCAATGTGGTTTCTGGAATGGTAATGAAGATCTCATCATACCTATTCCTCGATTTCTACGGTGATTCCCAGTTTCTCCAGTGATTTCACCTTCGATATTGAATTTGATCCTCAAGACACCACTTGGGAAAGGAAAGGCATTGGCTATTTTGTCCACTGTTGCCTTTGAACATCTAAACAGTGCCTTGCTCCAAGTAGGCACTTAGTAAGTATGTGTCAAAAGAAATATTCCCACCTTGTGGATAAAGGGAGATTCATGGAAGCTGCTGGAAATCACCCTGCTTGTGGGCACCTCAGCTAAGCCAACAGGAGACACAGACTATCAGCAGCTCATCCTTTGAGCTTTTCCTCAGTCAAACGGACCCCCTTCCTGATCTCAGATGCAAAATTATAAAAGATATCCATTTGCAACTTATGCATATTGATCAGGACAGTCCCTAGGTTTTTTCCAAAAAAAAATGTAGAACATGTAGTCTAACTAGCAGAATTTTAGACTCCGAAATACAAAAACCTACATGGTAGCCACATATATTAGTCTAGCCAAAATTGTGAGGACAATACCAAAGATAAACCATGGTTAAAGCAAGGCATTGTATAATTTGGTTAACCAGAATGGTTAATTCAGTGGTCTTAAAATCCAACAATCAGCCCTAAAATGTGAATATGACACCACAGTATTATAAAGGATCTAAGAGGACAGAGGAGAGAGACACGCCCTTTGTCTTAGGCTGGGTTCCCCCTAGAAGCAGTCCCTAAAACAAGGATTCGAGCCTAAGTTGTTTATGTCAGAGGTGATCCCGGGAAGCAATAGTGGGTGGTGAGGAAAGGCAACAGGGAAGAGAAGGAAGGTAATGTAAGGTGTGTTTCAAGCCAGCTGCCATAAAGGTTAACTAGAGCTTGATCCATTTGGGGAGCTCTGGGGGCCTGTGTAGACAGCCATTTCTTTAAGGGGTGAGGGAGCCTGAGTATGTATGCCATTGGTTGAAGACCGTCCCTGGGAGGCATTAATTCCTCGGTGCTTCCAATCTGCCACATGGGTATTCAAAGTGGATGACAGTGGCCAGAAAAGGCCTTGGGCAATGAAACACAGTGCTGCAAGCTGGACTGTGCTAACAATGTGCACTGGAGAGGCAAGGAAACGTGAGCGGAGCACGGATGGCCTGTGCCAGCCCTCACGACATCCACAGACAGTGTCAACAGATTGGCCATCCTACTGCTCCCATAATCTGGGTCAAAGAAAAGTGCTTCATGATCCTCCAATCCCAACATTCAGGAAGACCCCAAAGGTTTGCAAAGAAACAAGAGTGTTCCTTCCAATAACTTCTAAAGTTCCTTCTCATGCCAAGTTTCCACGGTTCTGTATTTCTGAAAGAAAGCTGATACCAATTAAGAGAAGTAAAAATAAAGCCAGCTATTGTAGCAGAAAATTAGAAGAGTTTTTACATAATGATTCAATACCTTCACGAATTAGAGACTATTAAGGCAGCACCTCTGGATTCCAAAGCCTACAAACTTTTATCTCAACAAAAATATACTTGACCACTGACCACTGATAGAATATTCGGAGACCAGGGTCTGAAAAACTAACGATGAAAGCAATGTATTGCATCCATTTCCTTCCCAATAAGAACCAAGTGTGACAATATTATACCCTGTTTATATGTCCTCATAAAATTCCTGATGAGTTAGGAAGAGACCATTGTTCTGGGGTCAATTTACCCTTGGAGAAAATTAGCGAGGGTGGAAGTGACTGGTCTACAATGAGAGTCAATCCATGGCCACACCAAGTACTATGTGACAGTATCACGGCTTCCTATTACATGCAAGGAAACCCTGGTACCATAGTGGTTAAGTGCTACAGCTGCTAACCAAAATATTGGCAGTTCAAATCCACCAGGTGCTCCTTGGAAACTCTATGCGACAGTTCTACTCTGTCCTATAGGGTCACTAGGAGTCAGAATGGACTCGACGGCAACAGGTTATTATGTGCAAAGAACTTTCCATTTTTCACCATGTTTCACCCAGAACAGTACTATATGGAATCATTAGCTCCATTTTTCAAATAAGGAAACTGAAGCACCAAACAAAAAAACCCACTGCCTTCGAGATGATTCCAACTCACTGACCCCACTGGAAACCCTGGTGGTGTAGTGGTTGAGAGCTACGGCTGCTAACCAAAAGGTCGCAGTTCGAGTCCACCAGGTGCTGCTTGGAAACTCTATGGGGCAGTTTTAGTCTGTCTTATAAGGTGACTATGAGTCAGAACGGACTCAACGGCGGCTGGTTTTTTGTTTTTTGTTTTTGACCCCATAGGACAGAGTAGAACTGCCCCATATGGCTTCCAAGGCTGTAATCCTTACAGAAGCTGACTGCCATATCTTGCTCTTGTGGAGCAGCTGGTGGGTTCAAACCTCTGACCTTTCAGTGTTTAACCACTGTACCACCAGAGCTCCTTCAACTGAAGCAGCAAACCAAACCAAAACCAAACTCACTGCTGTCAAGTCAATTCTGACTCATAGCACAGAGAAGTTAAATAAACTAGTCTAAGGTCACACAGTGGCAAGTGGCAGAATGGGGATTTGAACCCAGATCTGGCGATGCCAAAGATCAAATTCTCAGTAAGTCCATGGGTAGAATAAAATCTATTCAGCTATACTAAGGTATTATAAGGCTGCACACAGTTTCACTGTACCTATTTCCAAGAAGGTGGTTTTCCCGGAAACTATTAGCATAGCAGTGAACTGTGAGCATCACCCCACAAAAGCATCACAAACAAAAGAATACTACCATGTCTAAAAACCCACTCTAGGCATGGCATCTGCTTCCCGTTAATTCCCTAACGACTAAGCTGGCCCCGCTGGCCCTGACCTGGAACTTTTTACCTTGTATTCCGGAAGGAGGGGAAGAGGGATGGCTTGGAACTTGGGAAGGCGAAGCGGCTTTGGGAAGGGGCCTCACTCAGTGTTTCCATTGCTCCCCCCTGATTCCTTGGACTTCTCCGTTATGGCAAAGAGACCGCTCCCCGAAGCTACACTTGAGCAATGTCAACAAAAACACTTGGCTCCTGTCCATTGCATTCTTGGCTCCTCATCTGCTAGGCCCTGAAAGTTGCATGCTGGCCTAATTAGTCAGGGGAGAGGTCTGGGGAAAGGGGGCAGCAGGCTCACATGTCACCTGTCAGCCCCAGAAGCAGTCTGTATGACTGCAGGCCCCAGGAGGGGGGACTGGAGTGGCATGGAGAGGGCGCACGGGGTACCTGCTGCAAAGGGAGGAAACAGGGTTCTCAATTGAGGCTCCAGCCGCCTGCACTGAGGAAGGAAGAAGCTGGCGGCTGGGTGCCAAGTTTCCATTACAGAGCTGTGTGCTCCCCTCTTGTGCTCTTACTCCTCTCCCCCTCCTTCCCTTTTCCTGTGACTGGGGCTTGGAGAGCCTAAGGACCTCTGACACCAAGAATGGATTTCCTTGGGTGCACTTCCTCCTGTTTGCACCCTTGCCCAGGGAGCTTGCAGTCCTTGCCGAATATCAGTCCAGGCTCTGTGGACTGTCTGCTCTGTAATGATGGGTTAACTCCTTCAGTGCTGGGGAAGGCAGCATCGTCATAATTATCTTTTATGCATCTCAGTTACGTGCAAGCACCCTGCCTGCACCACCTCACTCCACCTTCTCAGCAGCCGGCAGTGCAGGCAGTATTGACCCCATTTGGCACCTATTGCTGATGGGGTTAAGTGGACTCAGCCCTGGTCATCTGACTCCAAAGCCCACTGAGAGCCCAGGAAAGTGGCCTTCTGGGATCGGATGAGCAGGATCTCTCCAAGAGGGCTCATTAACTTTCCCTGATAACATGAATCCTGTTTTCCTTCTGAAAACTGGGATGGCAAGCTGCCATTCTGAAACATCCCAAGACCATGGCAACAGCTGCCTCTGGCAGATAAGGAAACCGAGTTTGGGGATGGCTGATGCCACACTGAAGAAGGAATATGCAGAATATTCACTTAATGGCACCAGAAACCGAGTCGGTGGCTCTGCAATTCTCGGCTGGACTCACACTCCTCTGAGCTATAAATACCTCGCATTGCAGTTTACACAGCTGACTCCACTCTGGGCTCTGGCCTACTTGGGTCAGAGGTCGGGTTTGCATAAGCTCTACAGCCACCTTCTGCAGGTCCCTGTGAGGGGGTGCCCCTTGGCCAACTCTCCAAGGAGCCTGGGAGTACACACAACTTCCAGCTCAGCCCCCCGAATCTCATGAGGGAAAGCCTGGTGAGTCTGGCCTCCGTGGGTGAAAGGGGTGCATGGGTACCCTGGCTTATAAATGCACACTTTTTTAGATGGACTTTCCGGCTGAAAGAAAAACTTCCCTCTTGGTCCTTGGGAAGGAGTACAAATCATGGTGAGGTTTGCAAAGCTCTCCAAACCTGCCAGGGGAGGAAAAGCTGGAGGCAAAAAAGCTCACGCGCATGCTGGTCCCCTCCACGGCCTCCAGGATCCCCAAAAGGCCAAGAGGGCCAGATCCAGAGGAGGCAGCCAAGCAGACAGCTCCTTGCTGCAGACAGGCAGTGGACTCCATTTCCAACCTGTGTTCTCTCTAGAAAATTCCACACCGTACCAAGAGTGACGGAAACTCTGAGTCTTGGTGGAATGGCAGACCGCCCCCCACAATGCATTCTAATCACCGTGGTTTCCACAGTACAGAGGTCTGGCATCTTCACTCCAGAGGAAACCCATGCTGAAAGCTGAGGTTTTTCAGGTCCTGAAGTGGGCCTCCCTTCCCCTCAGAGGCTGAGAGTCACCCCACCAACTCCGCAATGGATGTTGGGTGCTTCCACAGGGTTCCCAGTCCTCTGGGGTCTCCTGTCAAAGCGGTCGAGGACAAGCAGCACCCATATCTCCCAGGGACAGGTGAGAAATGCAGTATCTCAGCCAGCCCAGCTCCAGAGTCAGAATCTGCATTCTAACCAGACCAGCAGGAGATCTCTGTGCTCACCAAAGTTTACTGCTCCACAACCCGGGGGCAGCCCTCCCATCGCCAGGCCTGGGAGAGGGGAGGAAACAAACCCCTGCCAGCCCCACCCCACCAGGGCAGCTCCAGGGTCAGAGGGAAACAGTCACTGTCCCCAACTGTGCATGGGGGAGTCTGACCCCATTACTAACCCCAAATCCAGGCAAATTCACCCACGGGGGTTGGGGGTAAGGGAATGCCCAGGTACCACCTACTTCCCACCAACAAGTCTCTCCCCTGCCACTTTCCTTTTCTCCCTGACAGCCAACCTCACCCACACACCCACTCTGTCAGAGCCAGGGCTGGGAATGGGCGGGCTGGCAGAGCCCCCGGCAAGGCTAGCCTGGGAACAAGGGACAGGCCAAAGCGCCAAGGCCAAAGACATGAGTTAAGGGCCCGAACTGGCCGGAATACAGAATCTGGCATGGCTGTCGGGTCTGGGAAGACTCTGAAGCAAAGGCGGGGTGGCCCCAGGCTGGCCCCAACATAGAGACATAGCTCCTAGCTGCCTCGGGAGGGAAGCCCCTCCTCCAGGCAGCCTTCCCTGGCCCCCAGGAAGTCCCCCTCACTACAGGCCTCCAGAGTACCAATACTTCTCCTTCAGGGCACAACCACAGATTGGAAGGAAACATGTCTGCAGGTACCAGGTTGCTTGTCTCTCATCTCTGCCCCCATCACACCACCAGGCTGCGAGCTCCAGGAAGACCTGGCTGCCTCCTGTTTTCATCCCTGACTCTCAGTGGATGTTCAAGAGACTTAGAGTTTCATTACACCCACTGCCTGAGTGAGACTGCGGCATGATCGCTGAATTCCCAAGGGAAGAGGCGGAGCCACAGAAGACCCCCAGGTGAGTCTCCTCACCCATTATGCCAACCTGCACCCGGATTTGGTCTTCTGGGTTCCTGGACAAACTGCATCTTCGCTCCTCAAAGTAGGGTCCCTGGATGGAGGAGCACTGGCATCACCCAGGGGCTGGTTGGAAATGCAGAATATGCACCCCCCCAATCCACTCACTTACACTTTAACAAGACCCTCAGGTGACCCATGTGCACATTAAAGTCTGAGAAGTGCTCCTATACCAGGACAAACTATTTCCTTCCCAACTCATTCACAGATGCTGCTGCACACCTTCAAAGTTCGAGACAGCGTCACCCCATTTCTCAGTCTCTAAAGTCCAAAACGCCACACCCCCTCAATGTTCCCAGTGGCTACAAAGAGCTCTCATTGCAGAACCACATGCGATGGCGACTCAGCATCCACAAGGTCATTTTGGCCACTGGCTTCTCCAGTTTCCTTTCGAAATTGCTTCAAAAGTCTGCAGCAAACCCAATCCCAGCAGCCTGGTATCATAGCCTTCTCTTTCCACAACGGCCCCATCTTTCTTCATTGAACTATTAAAAGCAAATGGGTTTATTCTAACCACCTAAGAGGGTGAACTCAGGGAGTGTCCCCTCCTCACAACCAGTCTTCATCAGCACTAAGGCTTTATGGTTGTTCTCAGGTCCCCTTCCCTCTGCACAGAAAGACTCCTCCAACCTCTTTGCCTCTTGATGTCCTTTCCCAGGTTTCAAAATCTGTGGTAGCTCCTCAAGGATGCTTCTCACACATGGCCCCATCTGGTAAAGCAGCCCTGCCCCCTCCTTCCTCTCTACTAGACTATCAGTCTCAATCAATCACTGTTTCCCTCTCTCTCTTCTCACACACACATACACACGCACACACACACAACGTCCAATACGGTGTTTCTTCTCAGTCTTTCATAGGAACGCACAGCCCCTGGGGATCTTGGTAATATGCAGATTCTGGTCCAGTCACCTGGGGAGGGTCCTGAGATTCTGCACAGACTCTCCCAGCAGTCGCGGTACTGCTGGTCCAAGATCCACTTTCAGTAGGAGGCGCTCCTAGAGGTTTTAAAGGAGGGCGTGCATGAATAAAAGGGTCTGAGGAGCTGCATGCAACTGCGCCCCCAACTGGGTTGTGTTTCAGAAAGGAAACTGCGAGTGTTCTAGAAATGCACTCTGGGATAGCTCCCAGCCGGCCCCTGAGGTGGGAACAGGAAGCCCCCATGGACTGGTGTCTTTGGAGCTAAATTGCAGGGACACAAGCGCAGAGGATGCTGCTCAGACAGTCCTGGGTCCTGTCTGGTAAGAGAAAGAGGATGGAGTGAGAGTTTATTTTCTTCATGCAGCTAATCTGTAGACCTGCAGTTAACCCTGCCCCGTGTAGGTCATCACAAATTATGGGTAACACTTAACTGTGCTCATGTGGAACCTGCACATGAACCAAGAGGCAGTCATTCTAACAGAACCAGGAGACACTGTACGTTTTAATATTGAAAAGATGTGCAGCAGGGCTCTATTCTTTCGCCTTAGTTATTCAGTCTACTGAAACCCTGGTGGCGCAGTGGTTAAGAGCTATGGCTGCTAACCAAAAGGTCAGCAGTTCAAATCCACCAGGCGCTCCTGGGAAACCCTATGGGGCAGTTCTAGTCTGTCCTACAGGGTCGCTATGAGTCAGAATGGACTCAACAGTGATGGTTTCGTTTTGTTTTTTTTTATTCAGTCTATATGCTGAACAAACTGGGGCAGATTATCCAACAGGCAAAGTAAGCACCGTGCTTTCCTTGCCTATTGGATAATCTGCCCGTGTGAAGAAATAATTCAAAAACCTAAGGCTATATAAAAAGAACTAGACATCAGGATTAGACATCATTAACAACCTGAGACATACAGATTCACTTTCAGTAGAAGGGGCTAGTACAGGTTTTTAAACAAATGCACATATGAATGAAAATGCCTCTCACAACTCCAAACTTGAAGCACTTACTGAAGAAAGTCAGGCTCCAGCCTTCAATACGGATTGCACACATGCAAAACAAAAATTCTTACAATTGGACCAACAAATGACATCATGATAAACAGGGAAGAAACTGAAGTTTTCAAGCATTTCATTCTTCTTGGATCAACACCCAATGCTCATGAAAGCAGCAGTCGAGAAATCCAACAAAGTACTCATTGGGCAAAAGACCTCTTTTTTTTTTTTAATTTTTATTGTGCTTTAAGTGAAACTTTACAAATCAAGTCAGTTTCTCACATAAAAACTTACATATACCTTGCTAAAAAAAAAAAATACCTTGCTACATACGCCCAAATGCTCTCCTCCTAGTGAAACAGCCCGCTCCCTCCCTCCACTCTCTCTTTTCATGTCCATTTCGCCAGCTTCTAACCCCCTCTGCCCTCTCATCTCCCCTCCAAGGAGGAGATGCCAACACAGTCTCAAGTGTCCACCTGATCCAAGAAGCTCACACCTCACCAGCATCCCTCTCCAACCCATTGTCCAGTCCAATCCCTGTCTGAAGAGTTGGCTTTGAGAATGGTTCCTGTCCTGGGCCAACAAAAGGTCTGGGGGCCACGACCACCCGGGTCCTTCTAGTCTCAGTCAGGCCATTAAGTCTGACCTTTTTACAAGAATGTGGGGTCTGCATCCCACTGCTCTCCTGCTCCCTCAGGGGTTCTGTGTTATGTTCCCTGTCAGGGCAGTTATCTGATGTAGCCAGGCACCTTCTAGCTCTTCTGGTCTCTGGCTGATGTAATCTTCAGTTTACCTGGCCCTTTCTGTCTCTTGGGCTCATAATTACCTTGTGTCCTTGGTGTTCTTCATTGTCCTTTGGTCCAGGTGGGTTGAGACCAACTGATGCATCTTAGATGGCCGCTTACTAGCATTTAAGACCCAGACGCCACTCTCCAAAGTGAGATGCAGAATGTTTCCTTAGTAGATTTTCTTATGCCAAGTGATTTAGATGTTCCCTGAAACCAAGGTCTCCAAACCCCCACCCTGCTGTGCTGGCCTTCCAAGCATTCAGTTTATTCAGGAAACTTCTTTGCTTTTGGTTTAGTCCAGTTGTGCTGACCTCGCCTGTATTGTGTGCTGTGTTCCCGTCACCTAAAGTAGTTCTTATCTACTAATTAGTGAATACTCCTCTCCCACCCTCCCTCCCTCCCTTGTAACCATCAAAGAATATTTTCTTCTCTGTTTAAACTATTTCTTGAGTTCTTATACTAGTGGTCTTATACAATGTTTGTCTTTTTGCAACTAATTTCACTGAGTATAATGCCTTCCAGATTCATCCACATTACGAAATCTTTCACAGATTCATCACTGTTCTTTATCAATGTGTAGTATTCTGTTGTGTGAATATACCATAATTTATCCATTCATCCGTTGATGGGCACCTTGGTTGCTTCCATCTTTTCGCTATTGTAAACAGTGCTGCAATGAACACGGCTGTGCATATATCTGTTTGTGTAAAGGCTCTTATTTCTCCAGGATATATTCCAAGGAGTGGGATTGCTGGGTCGTATGGTAGTTCTATTTGTAGCTTTTTGAGGAAGTGCAAAATCCATTTCCAAAGTGGCTATACCAATTTAAATTCCCACTAGCAGTGTATAAGTGTTCTAGTCTCTCCACAGCCTCCCCAACATTTATTGTTTTCTGTTTTTTGGATTAATGCCAGCCTTGTTGGAGTGAGGTGAAATCTCATTGTAGTTTTGATCTGCATTTCTCTAGCGGCTAATAATCGCAAACATTTCCTCATGTATCTCTTAGCTATTTTCTTTACTGAAGTATCTGTTCATATCTTTTGCCCATTTTTTAATTGGGTTATTTGTGTTTTTGTAGATGAGTTTTTGCAGTATCATGTAGATTTCAGAGATCTGGCGCTGATCAGAAATGTCATAGCTAAAAACTTTTCCCCAGTCTGTAGGTAGTCTTTTTACCCTTTTGGTGAAGTCTTTGGGTGAGCATAGGTGTTTGATTTTTAGGAGCTCCCAGTTATCTAATTTTTCTTCTACATCCTTTATAATGTTTTGTATACTGTTTATGCCATGTATTAGGGCTCCTAACGTTATCCCTGTTTTTTCTTCCATGATCTTTATTGTTTTTGATTTTATATTTAGGTCTTTGATCCATTTTGAGCTCATTTTTGTGCATGGAGTGAGGTATGGGTCTTGTTTCATTTTTTTGCAGATGGATATCCAGTTATGCCAGCACCATTTGTTAAAAAGACTGTCTTTTCCCCCATTTAAGTGTTCTGGGGGCCTCTGTGAAATATCAACTGCTCATATGTGGATGGATTTATGTCTGGATTCTCAATTCTGGTCCATTGGTCTATGTATCTGTTGTTGTACCAGTACCAGGCTATTCTGACTACTGTGGCAGTATAATAGGTTCTAAAATCAGGTAGGGCAAGGCCTCCCACTTTGTTCTTCTTTTTCAGTAATGCTTTACTTATCTGGGGCCTCTTTCCCTTCCACATCAAGTTGGTGATTTGTTTTTCCATCTCATTAAAGAATGTCGCTGGAATGTGGATCGGAATTGCATTAAATGTATAGATCGCTTTTGGTAGAATAGACATTTTTATAATGTCAAGTCTTCCTATCCATGAGCAAGGTATGTTTTTCTACTTACATAGGTCTCTTTTGGTTTCTTGCAGAAGTGTTTTGTAGTTTTCATCGTGTAAGTCTTTTAGATCTCTGGTAAGATTAATTCCTAAGTATTTTAACTTCTTGGGTGCTACTGTAAATGGTATTGATTTGGCGATTTCCTCTTCGATGTTCCTTTTGTTGGTGTAGAGGAATCCAACTGATTTGTGTACGTTTACCTTGTATCCCGATACTCTGCTGAACTCTTCTATTAGTTCAAGCAGTTTTCTTGAGGATTCCTTACGGTATTCTGTATATAAGATCATGTCGTCTGCAAACAGGAATAATTTTACTTCTTCCTTGCCAATCTGGATGCCCTTTATTTCTTTATCTTGCCTAATTACTCTGGCTAGGACCTCCAACACAATGTTGAATAAAAGTGGTGATAAAGAGCATCCTTGTATGGTTCCTATCTCAATGGGAACGCTTTCAGGCTCTCTCCATTTAGTATGATGTTGGCTATTGGCTTTGTATAAATGCCCTTTATTATGTTGAGGAATTTTCCTTCTATTCCTATTTTGCTGAGCGTTTTTATCACGAATGGGTGTTGAACTTTGTCAAATGCCTTTTCTGCATCAATCAATAAAATCATGTGATTCTTGTCTTTTTTTTATTTATATGGTGGATTACATTAATTTTTTTTCTGATGTTGAACCATCTCTGCATACCTGGTATGAATCCCATTTGGTCACGGTGAATTATTTTTTTGATATCTTGAATTCTATTGGCTAGAATTTTGTTGAGGATTTTTGCATCTAAGTTAATGAGGGATATAGGTCTGTGATTTTCTTTTTTTGTGGTGTCTTTACCTGGTTTTGGTATCAGGGATATGGTGGCTTCATAGAATGAGTTTGGGAGTATTCCATCTTCTTTCTATGCTCTGAAATACCTTTAGTAGTAGTGGTGTTAACTCTTCTCTGAAAGTTTGGTAGAACTCTGCAGTGAAGCCCTCCGGGTCAGGACTTTTTTTTGTCGGGAGTTTTGATTACCTTTTCAATCTCTTGTTTTTTTATGGGTCTTTTTAGTTGTTCTAACTCTGTGTTACTTTAGGTAGGTAGTGTGTTTCTAGAAATTCATCCATTTCTTCTAGGTTTTCAAATTTGTTTGAGTACAGTTTTTCATAGTAATCTGATATGATTCTTTTAATTTCAATTGGGTCTCTTTTAATATCGTCCATCTCCTTTCTCATTTGAGTTATTTGCTTCCTCTCCTGTTTTTCTTTTGTCAGTTTGGCCAAAGGTTTATCAGTTTTGTTGATTTTTTCAAAGAACCAGCTGTTGGTCTCATCGATTCTTTCAATTGTTTTTCTGTTTTCTATTTCATATAGTTCTGCTCTAATTTTTATTGTTTTCTTCTGGTGCTTGAGGGTTTCTTTTGTTGCTCTCCTTCTATTTGTTCAAGTTGTAGGGATAATTCTTTGATTTTGGCCCCTTCTTCTTTTTGGATGTGTGCAATTATTGATATAAATTGACCTCTGAGCACTGCTTTTGCTATGTCCCAAAGATTCTGATAGGAAGTGTTTTGATTCTCATTGGATTCTATGAATTTCTCTATTCCATCCTTAAAGTCTTCTATAATTCAGTCTTTTCTGAGCAGGGTATTGTTCAGCTTCCAAGTGTTTGATTTCTTTTCCCTGCTTTTTCTGTTATTGATTTCTACTTTTATGGCCTTATGGTCAGAGAAGATGCTTTGTAGTATATCAATGTTTTGGATTCTACTAAGGCTTGCTTTATGACCTAATATGTGGTCTATTCTAGAGAATGTTCCATAACATGTGCACTAGAAAAGAAAGTATACTTGGTTGCTTTGGGTGGAGTGTTCTGTATATGTCTACGAGGTTGAGCTGGTTTTTTGTGGCATTTAGATCTTCCTTGTCTTTATTGAACTTCTTTCTGTATGTCCTGTCCTTCACTGAAAGTGGTGTGTTGAAGTCTCCTACCATTATCGTGGAGCTGTCTATCTCACTTTTCAATGCTGATAGAGTTTGTTTTATGTATCTTGCAGCCCTGTCACTGGGTGCATAAATATTTAATATGGTTATATCTTCTTGGTATATTGTCACTTTAATCATTATATAGTGTCCTTCCTTATCCTTTGTGATGGATTTAACTTTAAAGACTATTTTGTCAGAAATTAATATTGCCACTCCTGCTCTTTTTAGATTGTTGTTACCTTGATATATTTTTTCCATCCTTTGAGTTTTAGTTTGTGTCTCTAAGTCTAAGGTGTGTCTCTTGTAGGCAACACATAGACGGATCTTGTTTTTAATCCATTCTGCCACTCTCTATCTCTTTATTGGTGCATTTAATCCATTTACATTCAGCATAATTATAGATAAGTATGAATTTAGTGCTATCATTTTGATGTCTTTTTTGTGTGTTGTTGACAGTTTCTTTTTCCCACTTAATTTTATGTGCTGAGTAGATTATCTTTATATATTGTCCTTTCCTCATATTCGCTGTTATTGATTTTGTTTCTGCTGAGTCTCTATTTTTTTCTTGTATTTTATTTTGATGTGTAGGATACTTTGCCTCCTTTGTGGTTACCTTACTATTTACCCCTATTTTGCTAAATTTAAACCTAACTTTTATTTCTTTGTATCGCCTTATCTTCCTCTCCATATGGAAGATCTATGACTACCTTTCTTATCCTTCTTTATGGTTTTGATGTTGTCTTCTTTTACATAGTAACTTCACTGTTACCCTGTTTTCAGCGTTTTTTTTTTTTTTAATCTTGCTTTGTTTTGTTCGATTTCCCTGTCTGGGTTGATTTCTGATTGCTCTGCCCAGTGTCCTAGTCTTGGGTTGATACCTGATATTATTGATTTTCTAACCAAAGAACTCCCTTTAGCATTCCTTGTAGTTCTGGTTTTGTTTTTATGAATTCCCTAAACTTCTGTTTATCTGGAAATGTCCTAATTTCACCTTCATATTTAAGAGACAGTTTTGCTGGATATATGATTCTTGGCTGGCAATTTTTTTCCTTTAGTTTTTTAAATAAGTCATCCCATTGCCTTCTTGCCTGCATGGTTTCTGCCGAGTGCTCCGAGCTTATTCTTATTGGCTCTCCTTTGTAGGTGACTTTTTGTTTATCCCTAGCTGCTCTGAAAATTCTCTCTTTATCTTTGGCTTTGGCAAGCTTGATTATAATATGTCTTGGTGACTTTCTTTTAACATCTACCTTATGTGGAGTTCTATGTGCATCTTGGATAGATATCTTTCACGATATCTGGGAAGTTTTCTGCCAACAAATCTTCAACAATTCTCTCTGTATTTTCTGTTATCCCTCCCTGTTTTGGTACTCCAATCACTCGTAGATTATTTCTCTTGATAGAATCCCACATGAATTTTAAGGTTTCCTCATTTTTTTTTTTAATTCTTTTATCTGATTTTTCTTCAAATATATTAGTGCCAAGTGATTTATCTTCAAGTTCAGAAATTCTGCCTTCTACTTGCTCAGTTCTGCTCCTCTGACTTTCTATTGAGTTGTCTACTTCTGTAATTTTATTGGTAATCTTCTGAATTTGATTGTTGTCTGTCTATGGATTTTTCTAGCTTATTAAACTTTTCATTATGTTCCTGAATAACCTTTTTAATTTCTTGAATTGCTTTATCTTTGTCCTCCTTGGCTTGTTCTGCGGATTGCCTTATTTCCCTCCTGATGTTTTGCAGGGTTTTGTATATTAATCTTTTGTATTCTGCCTCTGGTAATTCCATGAATGCACTTTCCTCTAGAAGATCCCTTGATTCTTTGTTTTGAGAGCTTGTTGAGGCAATCATAATCTGTTTCTTTATGTGACTCGATAATGACTGTTGTCTCTGAGCCATCTATAATTTATTGTATTAGTTTATTTTATGTTTGCTTACTGTGTCGTAGCTTCTTGCTTTGTTTTGTTTTGATATGCCCAAATGGGTTGCTTGAGTGAGCTAAATTGATTATTTTCACCTTTGGAGCTCTGATGTCCTGTCACCAGATGGCTAGAGCTGTTATCAAGTGTATCAGTCTAGGAGTCCATTCACTTTTCTTATATGAATTCAGCTCAGTTGTCCAGACACCTGATCATCAAGTGTGTGGTACAGACTCTGTCCTACAGTCCTAGAGGGTCAGGGGTGATTGGTGTAGATACCAGTATCTGGTTGCAGCAGAGGGTCACACCCTGGACAAGGCAGGGGGATGAGAATCATCCCCCAAGTGTCTCTGAGGAAAGCATGTCCCTGATCCCTAGAGCATACATGTGGGTGGGTTGTGCAGACAGACCATGGACACCCAATGCTTTTGACTTTATGGACCGGGAGGAGCCAGTTATCCTTGGACCCCTGTCACAGCTGGCTGGGTGACCTGAGTGGAGCTTCCAGTCCTTAGGCCCCTGATGTGGGTAGGTGAGGACACTGTTTAATAGGCAAAGCAATGTCAAACATCAACCACCCGCCTCTTTGCTGCACAGCTGAAATAGTTGGGGGTCTGCCAACAAGGGCCTATTCTCCTGAAATAGGCCCACACAGGTCCATGCAGAGGGAGAGGTACTCAAAGTCCATGGACCATTTATGCCTGGACAGGAGCCGCTTCTTTCCTGAGCTCCCCTGGTTAGTGGAGCTGGCAAATTGTCTTTTCCCCCCAATTGCAAGTTTATTCCTTCTCCAAGGCCGGGAGGATGGCACTAGGCACTCAACAGGGCCTATCTCAGGCCCAGGGAATTCAGCCACAGAAGTCTGCTTGGGGGTGGGGGTGGGGCATGGTAAAATATATGCAGGTACTTAGCTTTTGCCGAGAACTCCATTCTTCTCTGGTTCTGGAGGTGTGAGTAGGCTGTGTGGCTGGCTGCTTCTCCCTGAGGAAACTGCGGCTGAATGCTAGTACCAGCCTGCCACCACCGCTCCGGGAATGGTGCCTGAGGGCTCCGTGTGATTCAGGTCCTGTATCTCCTCTCTGCTTCTGAACTGTCTCTTCCCCCCCACCACCCCCCGCCCCTCAGTTCATTTTCTAAGCTTGCCTTTGATTCTCAGGGCTCCTAGCTTGTCATAAACATACTCGTTTCACTTGTTTTTTCAGGTCTTTGTTGTAAAGAGGGCTCGCTGGAAGCATCTCTCTATTCCATCTTGGCTCTGCCTCAAAAGACCTCTTTGAAGTGTTAAAAAATGAAGATGTCGCTTTGAGGACTAAGTTGCAGCTTACCCTAGCCTTGATATTTTCAATTGCCTTATATGCATGGGAAAGCTGGACAATGAAAAAGGAAGACTGAAGAAGATTTGAAGCATTCAAACGGTGGTGTTGGTGAAGAATATTGAAGATACCATGGAATGGCAGAAGAACGAACAAATCTGTTTTGGAGAAACTACAGCCAGAGTGCTCCTTAGAAGCAAGGACGGTGAGATTTCATCTCACTTACTTCGAACACACATCATCAGGAGGAACCAATCGCTGGAGAAAGACATCTTGTTTGGTAAATAAAGTAGAGGGTCAGCAAAAAAGAGAAAGACTCTCAATGAGATGGATGGACAGTGGATACAACTACGGGCTCGAACATGGCAACCACTGTGAGGATAGTGTAGCACAGGGCAGTGTTTTGTTCCGTTGTGTATAAGGTCGCTGTGAGTGGGAGCTGACTTGTCAGTGCCTAACAACAGTTAACCCCGCCCAAGGCGGGTATCTCCTGGTTCTCGCTGATTATTTAGCACTCAGAGCAAACACTAAAATTGTGTGCCCACTGTAGCTGATGATACAGAGGGAAATGAACCAAGTTTCACAGGTGCAGGCGCAGGGGGTAAAAAGTCAGCCCACAATGCCCAACCTGCCCCCTCATCCCATGTGCACAACTCAAGAGCAGGAAGCCAAAAGAACTCAAATGGCTCTGCAATGGGCCCTGCCACAAAAACAGCTTTCAAAGGGTGGTAGGGGTGGGAAGACGGGGTAAATGTGGAGAGAAAATGGGGGTGGGGCACATACAATTTGATGGGTCTAATGCAGGTCCCTGACTCTGACACTGACACTAACTTTCCAAATAGGTGTTGCTAGTTAAAATGCCACCTACCCCATCCCACTGGCTTTTCTTGGTCCATCTGCCCAGCATTAACCTGCCAAGGAACTGTGGAAATTAAATGGAGACACATTTGGTAGGTGGGTGGGGAGATGACTCAGTGGTTATCCATCCCCTTCTGAGTTCCCGAAATGCCTCTCGAGATAATTTTCCACATTTTAAAAGGCAGAAAATCCCAAACATGATTATTATCAATCTAGACCTTGGTGTCCAAAAGAACTTTCTGCAATGATGAAAATGTCCTAGACCTGCACTGTCCAATACAGTAGCCACCAGCCACATGTGGTTCTTTAACGGTACTTGAAATGCAGCCAGTACAATTGGGAGACTGAATTCCTCATTTCATTTAGTTTTAACTAATGTAAATTTAATTTGAATAGCCCCATGTGGCTAGACTAAGTGTTGGCCTTATCTCATAAGTAGGATGCCTCTGTCCCAAGGGTCAAGACAGAACTCCAATTCTGTCAAAACATTGCAGGAGTGAGGGGAGGAAAAGAAAAAGCAATGGCCTTTCGACAGCAGTAGTTACACATTCTAAGCGGATGAGGAAGAAGATGGGGTTTGGTTGATTATTGCTCTCTTTTGGCTTCCTTCTTGCTTGGGAAGGAGAAAGGCAGCTGATCTTGCTGGGAGAGGAGAATGGGAGGCGTCATTAATACCCAAAACCAGCCCAAGCCCTCTTAGACAAAGGAGCTAAACTGACCACGTTTTGTGGCATGGAAGCATCCCCTCAATCAGGATTTAAAGCAAAAACAACTCAAATGGTCCAAGAAATCATGTGATGTTCACATAGGCAGGTTGCTGGGTTTATGGTAATAAGGAATTGGCCATTTGGTGACTTGGGATTCCAGTCCTCTATCTGTCGCTAACTTTGGGCTCCTGGATAACTCGAATCACGGCTACTGCATCTGAAAATTGAAGGCATGAAGGAGCCGACCTCTAAAGTCCCTTGAGCTTGGATTCTAAGAGTCTTTTTTGTAATCTAGGGTACGGTCATCTGATCTAAGGTTCACAGGGTCCCTCGGGGCATCTGGTCCATCCTTCCGAGTTGCCTCCTCCAGGGGGATGTGCTACATGGGCTATAGAAAAGTAAGAAGAAAACATTACCACCTCCATATCTGTCTTGTGCCAATCTACAAATAAGGCAATATTTATTTAATATTTAAAATATGAGTTGGCAGCAGAGCCCACACTGACAGCGCATGTAAGGGTACTGCACAGTAATGTACCGAAGGGCACCTGTCACCCACAGCAGGAAGCATGCAGGATGGACATGGCCCGCTACCCACCCCACCTGCTTTCAGATATAAAATTAAGAGCAGACCCAGGTTTTGTGGAGCCTGAAGGTTTTATAATGTTGGGAGCCCTCTTTTTAAACAGAAAAATTTGCAGATACAGGATTAGGTACAAGAATTAAACATATACATAAGTATCCATAACATGTTATTGCAGAATTAATGACATATAACTTCTAAATAAACACACACTCAGAAGAACAGGTTGGAGACCACAGCTTCAGATTACACATTTCATTCCAGCTACGCAAACACGCATCCAGCCCAGGCTCTGCCGGTGTCTCCCCCACGCCTGTACGTTCACACGCCTAATACATGTGACCCCTGCAGACCTGCCAAATGTGTTCCTTCAGGTCTCTTCTAAAACCCACTTTTCACTTCTAAGTGAGCAGGATTTGACCACATTACATCACTGGGGTTCCTTAAAGCCACTGCCATTCCCTTCACTTGTGCTTGGACAAACGATATGTGGCTGCCTCGCCTCCTAGGCTGCTTCACCTCTGCCCATGATAGAACAGGGCAAGATCTGGACTTTCCTCAATTCACACCCGGAGTAAAAACATCGTTAGGGAGTGAGGCAGAGGGAACAGAAATGCAAAGCGAATCTTTTTCAAGCAATCCTGATGGAACACCTTTCTTCAAAGGTCCCCTGCATCAGAACTCTCTAGAGGGTTAGAGAAGAAAGAGGGAGGAGAGAGAAGAGATGCCCTGAACAGTGAGAAAGGACGTTTCAACTACTCACAATGTGGTGAGACACTTGTCTTCAATTATTGAAGACACTTGTCTTCAATACAGTTATTTGTGTATGGTTCTAATTTCCTCCATTGGATTGTAAACGTCCTGATGACTGCAATTCTTTCTTAATGACCTCAGTGCCCTGCACAGAGGAGGGGCTCAATTAATCTCCATTGATGAATTAAAAATTTAACTACACTGGGAGTATGCTGCCCCACCCCCACCCCTGCCGTCCACTCTCCCTTAATTTCAGTCACCTCAGGCTTTCATTTCGGGAGTTGACTCCACCCCCAGAGCCCACGTGGTCTAGGTGGATGCTCCACCCACCCACTCCCAGGACTGAGCGGTACTGAACGCCTGGCCAATCAAACCCTGCAGCCTTCAGGCCAGACTCCTCGGATTGGTCCTGACAAATGTCTATAACCCGAGTCAAGCCAATCAGAGAAGATTTCAGATGATAAACAGAGTCCCCAGGAGGGAGACTGCTCACTCTGTCCCACTGGGCTGAAAAGGGCAGAACAAGAGGCTGGCTGCTGAGTCCAGACATGTGACCACCATCAAAAGTGAGGAGACCCAAACCTGGACGCAGCAAGCCCAGGCCCTGACAACGTCACATTCCTGCCCCAGAGTACCTGACGCCACACTACTCACGCACTTCTCAGTTATCTGGTGCACTTTTTATTTTTTAGGCTGAGTCAGCACTGTACCAGACGCTGTTCCGTTGTGATCCCTAAGACTTTCACTGGCTAATATTTGGAAGTGCATCACCAGGCCTTTCTTCCTAATCTTAGTCTGGAAGCTCAGCTGAAACCTGTCCCCCATGGGTGACCCTGCTGGTATTTGAAATACCCTGTGGCACAGCTTCCAGCATCAAAGAAACACACAAGCCACCACAGTATGACAAACTGACAGACAGGTGGTGGGCCATGAACATCAAAAAAAAAAAAAAACCTGTTGCCAACAAGTTGATGATGACTTATAACAACGCTACAGGACAGTGAAGAACTGCCCTATAGAATTTCCAAGGAGCAGATGGTGGATTTGAACTATCAACCTTTTGGTTAGCAGCCAAGCTCTCAACCACTGTGCCATCAGGGCTCAGAGTCTCCCCCATGGCTTCTTTGAGTAAAAGAAATAAAGCCATAAGCACACTAGGAAAATTGTGTGGGGATTTTAAGATAACAACAGGGCACGAGCGGTTCAATTACAGACTGCAAGAGGTGCCGGTTGGCCACTGGTGGTGAAGATATATAGCCTATGCTCAGCCCCCTAAAGGCCCTGCCAGTCTGACAACCAGGGGCTGGCCGCATCAAACAAAAACTTGGATGTCACTGTGACACTGCAGTAACAGTGCTTTCCATGAGCAGTGCAGGTTTTGCCATGTTGGGGGGTATTCTGGGTTGGGTTCCTGGAAAGCTGAGCCTGAGACAAAGCCTCAGGTGCAAGTACTTTATTCAGATGGGATCTCAGGATGAAGAGTGAGGAAGAAGGGAAACAAGACAGGGAAAGGGAAAATGATCTATGAGGGTGCATTACTGAGGTTGCCATCATGGTAACAAGGGCGCAATTCCACAGGACGCTTAGAGATGCATCTAGAATGTTTTCAGAAGCTGTTCCCCTGAAGTGCGAGGGCTATGCCTCCCCTGTCCTCTACTGAGGGCTGCCCTGGCAGCATGAACTCCTTCAAAAGCCAGGGCTGCGCTTCTGAGTGGGCCAAACCAGCTCCCACCTACTAGGGAAGACTCTAGGCCAGGAAGCAAAAGGAAACATGGCAGACACTTGAGGGTGCACAGTCACTGTACTGGGGCCTGAACCCACCCAGAACCTCCCACCCCCACAGCAGTGACTAGAGGCTGAGGAGATGTCAGCTACCAAAGGTGACGTTGGCTTCATCTGAGAAGCCACGTGGGAAAATGTAGTGGGTCCAGAGTCATGGAGACATCCATTTTCTAATAATGTCTCCTCTTCTCTCTCTCCTCTCACCAAGTAACTTGACAGCCAGAACTATAATATCCTCTTACTTCCTCACAATAAGAAAGACAAGACTGAGAAGAAGAATGAATGCGAGGAGTGATTTTCATTTAAGCGCAAAGCCACTTTGTTCTTCTCACTTTTTCCTACCCTTGACCCTTTTCTTATCCCTTGCAAATTGAAACCAGCAATAGAAGAAGGTTTAGTGGAAAGAAAGATAGGATCCATGTCCTCTGGGGTTTCAGTCACAGGTTAGAGATCCATACATAAGAAAGGGAAGACAGGGATAGAATGCACCGGGGGGCCAGGCACAGGACCAGCTGAAGCAAGGAGAACTTTCACGGCCACCACCTGCCCCCCTGAGCAACGGGTAGGTTTGTTTTTCACATTTCAGGTAGACAGTAGCACTTCCCTGGCTCTATCTCCAGTGAACCCCAACCAGTATTTTTTCTACTGATTAGCCCTTAACGTACATAATTCTACCAACAGTCTTTCTAAAGCAAACTAGGACCTCACTATAAAGCACATCAAAATTCCTCTAGTCTCTACATCAGTCTGAGGCCAGAAGAGCTAGATGGTGCCCGGGTACAACCGATGATTGCCCTGACAGGGAACACAACAGAGAACCCCTGAGGGAGCAGGAGAGCAGTGGGATGCAGACCCCAGGTTCTCGTAAAAAGACCAGACTTAATGGTCTGAGACTAGAAGAACCCCGGTGGTCATGCCCCCAAACCTTATGTTGGCCCAGGACAGGAACCATTCCTGAAGCCAACTCTTCAGACAGGGATTGGACTGGACAATGGGTTAGAGAGGGATGTTGGTGAGACGTGAGCTTCTTGGATCGGGTGGACATTAGAGACTATGTTGGCATCTCCTGCCTGGAGAGGAGATGAGAGGGTAGAAAGAGAAGCTGGTGAAATGGACATGAAAAGAAAGAGTGGAGGGAGGGAGCGGGCTGTCTCATTAGAGGGAGAGCAATTGGGAGTATGTTTTTTTTTAGTGAGGTGTATATAAATTTTTGTGTGAGAGACTGACTTGATTTGTAAACTTTCACTTAAAGCACAAGAAAAAAATTTTTTTTAAAATTCCTCTAGTCTCCACCCTTCATCTAATTCTAAAATCACTTCCACATTTTTGGTATTTGTTAGAGAAGCTCCCCACTCCTGGTACCAAATTTTGTCTTAGTTTCTTAGTACTGCTACAACAGAAATAACACACATGGGTGGTTTTAATGAACAGAAATTTATTTTCTCACAGTTTAGGAGGCTAGAAGTCTGGATTCAGGCTGACAGGAAGGCTTTCTCTCTGTTGGCTCTAAAGAAAGATCCTTGTGTCTTTTCAACTCCTGTTCCTCCTTTCCTTGGTGATCTTCATGTGATGTGGCATCTGTCTTCCCCCATCTGTGCTTCCTTGATTCGGTGCCTAATCTGTTTTTATATCTCAAAAGTAACTCATTTAAAACACATGCTACATTGATATGGCCTCATTAACATAACAAAGAAAACCCTGTGCCCAAATGGGATTACATACACAGGTATAATAGAATTTATAATGCACATTTTGGGGAGAAATAATTCAATCCATAACACCTATGTAATCAGGCTTAGTTGATTTTCTAGAATCCTGACAAGCTAAGAACAGAATTCTAATAACTTCCCCCTTGAAAACATTCACTTAAAGTGATAATCAATACTCACTATTGAGGATCTGCTACGTGCCCTGACATGGATTGAAATGTGTCCCCCCAAAATGTAAGTCAACTTGGCTGGTATTGTTTCTAGTATTATTTGATTGCCCAACATTTTGTCATCTGATGTGGTTTTCCTATGTGTTGTAAATCCTACCTCTATGATGTTAATGAGACAGGATTACAGACAGTTGTGTTAATGAGGCAGGACTCAATCTACAAGATTGGATTGTGTCTTGAGCCAATCTCTTTTGAGATATAAAAGAAAGAAGGGAGCAGAGAGACATGGGGACCTCATACCACCGAAAAAGCAGTGCTGGGAGCAGAGTGCATCTTTTGGACCTGGGGTTCCTGCACTAAGAAGCTCCTAGACAAGAGGAAGATTGATGACAAGGCCCTTCCTCCAGAGCCAATAAAGAAAGAAAGCCTTGCCCTGTAGCTATCCCCCTACATTCAGACTTCTAGCCTCCGAGACTGTGAGAAAATAAATTTCTCCTTGTTAAAGCCATCCACTGGTGATATTTCTATTACAGCAGCACTAGATGACTAAGACATGCTCCCAGCTGAGGGCTCCTCATCCCACCCTGCAGTTTGCTCCTTCCATGCCTGTCTGCTCCCTTCTCTCCAGACTAAATTCTCTCTCCTGAAGCCGCATTAGGCCATTCCATCATGAATGCTGTGAGACGCCCAGTCAATATCAAGGCAAGACACCCAGCAAGTCCTCTGACAGGCAGCCAGGAAGAAAAAAGACAAGTGAAAGTTTTCCACCACTTCTAAAGTGAAGGAAGCAGGAAAAAGGTGTGTGTGAGGAGGGAGGGAGAGGCACCAAAAGGACACACACACACACACACACACACACACACACACACAGAAAAGTTGGTACTGGGTAATGGAGTAAGGGGTTCTGGGAAGGAAGGAATGTTTTGATCTCTTCTAGAATAGTGTATGAGTCACTCTAAGGCAGAGAGATGAGTGGGTGGTGAAAGGGAAAATAGGCCATAGATGCAGTGGGTTGGGGCTTAGTAAACATCTTCCTGGTAGACATAATGGACATTTGGGTCCTTTCTTCAAGATCTCTTCCACCCCTTCTCCATTGTGTAGCAGCATGAAGTTACAGAGAGGGAGAGGGCTGACTCCCTCAACTCCAAGAATAGGCCTCCATTATTTTAACATAATTGGTGATTGGTTCAAAGAATGCAGACCTAAGCCAATCAGCACATGGCATCTCCCTGGCCAAAGGGATTAGTTCAGGAGCAGTAAGTGGCTCCATTCAGGTCAGTGAGATGTGAGGGGAGGTTTATGGGTGGCTTCTGGGAAAGAAGACCTCTCATGTCTCATAGAGAGCTGCTGCTGTCATATTTCTCTGCGTTGTTGTTCTTAGGTGCCATCCAGTAGGTTCTGACTCATAGCGACCCTATGCACAACAGAACGAAACAGTGCCCGCTCCTGAGCCATTCTTACAATTGTCGTTATGCTTGAGCTCATTGTTGCAGCCGCTGTGTCAATCCACCTCATCGAGGATCCTCCTCTTTTCTGCTGACCCTGTACCCTGCAAAGCATGATGTCCTTCTCCAGGGACCGATCCCTCCTGACAACATGTCCAAAGTATGTAAGACGCAGTCTCACCATCCTTGCCTCTAAGGAGCATTCTGGTTGTACTTCTTCCAAGACAGATTTGTTCGTTCTTTTGGCAGTCCACAATATATGCAATATTCTTCGCCAACACCAC
Organism: Elephas maximus indicus; assembly: GCF_024166365.1. Taxonomy (NCBI): domain Eukaryota; kingdom Metazoa; phylum Chordata; class Mammalia; order Proboscidea; family Elephantidae; genus Elephas; species Elephas maximus. The sequence goes on along the minus strand of NC_064843.1, from coordinate 60,158,799 downwards.
AATTCAAAGGCGTCAATTCTTCTTCAGTCTTCCTTATTCATTGTCCAGCTTTCACATGCATATGATGCGATTGAAAATACCATGGCTTGGGTCAGGCGCACCTTAGTCTTCAAGGTGACATTTTTGTTCTTCAACACTTTAAAGAGGTCCTTTGCACCAGATTTACCCAATGCAATGAGTCTTTTGATTTCTTGACTGCTGCTTCCATGGCTGTTGATTGTGGATCCAAGTAAAATGAAATCCTTGACAACTTCAATCTTTTCTCCATTTATCATGATGTTGCTGATTGGTCCAGTTGTGAGGATTTTGTTTTCTTTATGGTGAGCTGCAATCCATACTGAAGGCTGTGGTCTTTGATCTTCATCAGTAAGTGCTTTAAGTCCTCTTCACTTTCAGCAAGCAAGATTGTGTCATCTGCATAACGCAGGTTGTTAATGAGTCTTCCTCCAATCCTGATGCCCCGTTCTTCTTCATATACTCCAGCTTCTTGGATTATTTGCTCAGCAGATTGAATAGGTATGGTGAAAAGAATACAACCCTGACACACACCTTTCCTGACTTTAAACCAATCAGTATCCCCTTGTTCTGTCTAAACAACTGCCTCTTGATCTATGTAAAGGTTCCTCATGAGCACAATTAAGTATTCTGGAATTTCCATTCTTCGCAATGTTATCCATAATTTTTTATGATCCACACAGTCCAATGCCTTTGCATAGTCAATAAAACACAGGTAAACATCCTTCTGGTATTCTCTGCTTTCAGCCAGGATCCATCTGACATCAGCAATGATATCCCTGGTTCCACGTCCTCTTCTGAAATCAGCCTGAATTTCTGGCGGTTCCCTGTTGATATACTGCTGCAGCCATTTTTTTTTATGATCTTCAGCAAAATTTTGCTTGCCTGTGATATTAATGATATTGTTTTATAATTTCCACATTCGGTTGGATCACCTGTCTTGGGAATAGGCATAAATATGGATCTCTTCCAGTCAGTTGGCCAGGAAGCTGTCTTCCATATTTCTTGGCATAGATGAGTGAGCACCTCCAGCACTGCAACTGTTCGTTGAAACATCTCAATTGATATTCCATTAATTCTGAAGCCTTGTTTTTCACCAATGCCGTCAGAGCAGCTTGGACTTCTTCCTTCAGTACCATCGGTTCCTGATCATATGCCACCTCTTGAAATGGTTGAACATCGACTAATTCTTTTTGGTATAATGACTCTGTGTATTCCTTCCACATCTTCTTTTGATGCTTTCTGCATCGTTTAATATTTTCCCCACAGAATCCTATTGCAACTCGAGGCTTGAATTTTTTCTTCAGTTTTTTCAGCTTGAGAAACGCTGAGTTCTTCCCTTTTGGTTTTCCATCTCCAACTCTTTGCACATGTCATTATAATACTTTGTCTTCTCGAGACGCCCTTTGAAATCTTCAGTTCTTTTACTTCATCGATTCTTCCTTTTGCTTTAGCTGCTCGATGTTTGAGAGCAAGTTTCAGAGTCTCCTCTGACATCCATTTTGGTCTTTTCTTTCTTTCCTGTCTTTCAGTGACCTCTTACTTTCTTCATGGATGATGTCCTTGATGTCATTCCACAACTCGTCTGGTCTTTGGTCACTAGTGTTCAGTGTGTCAAATCTATTCTTGAGATCGTCTCTAAAATCAGGTGGGATATTTTGGCTCTCGTGGACTTGCTCTGATTTTCTTCAGTTTCAGCTTGAACTTGCAGATGAGCTATTGATGATCTGTTCCACAGTCGGCCCCTGGCCTTGTTCTGACTGATGATATTGAGCTTTTCCATCGTCTCTTTCCACAGAGGTAGTCAATTTGATTTATGTATGTTCCATCTGGTGAGGTCCATGTGTACAGTCGCCATTTATGTTGGTGAAAGAAGGTATTTGCAGTGAAGAAGTCATTGGTCTTGCAAAATTCTATCATTTGATCTCCGGCATTGTTTCTATCACCAAGGCCATATTTTCCAACTACTGATCCTTTTCCTTTGTTTCCAACTTTCGCATTCCAATCACCAGTAATTATCAATGCATCTTGATTGCACATTAGATCAATTTCAGGCTGTAGCAGCTGAAAAAATCTTCTATTTCTTCACCTTTGGCCCTAGTGGTTGGTGTGTAAATTTGAATAATAGTCGTATTAACCAGTCTTCCTTGTAGGTGTATGGATATTATCCTATCACTGACAGTGTTGTACTTCAGGATAGATCTTGAAACATTCTTTTTGACCATGAATGTAATACCACTCCTCTTCAAGTTGTCATTCCCAGCATAGCTGACTATATGATTGTCCGATTCAAAATGGCCAATACCAGTCCATTTCAGCTCACTAATGCCTAGGATATCGATGTTTATGCATTCCATTTCATTTTTGATGATTTCCAATTTTCCTAGATTCATACTTTGTGCGTTCCAGGTTCCAACTATCAATGAATGTTTGCAGCTGTTTCTTCTCATTTTGAGTCATGCCACATCAGCAAACGAAGGTCCCAAAAGCTTTACTCTATCCATGTCATTAAGGTCGACTCTACTTTGAGGAGGCAGCTCTTCCCCAGTCATCTTTTGAGTGCCTTCCAACCTGGGGGGCTCATCTTCTGGCACTATATCAGACAATGTTCCACTGCTATTCATATGGTTTTCACTGGCTAATGCTTTTCAGAAGTAGGCTGCCAGGCCCTTCTTCCTAGTCTGTCTTAGTCTGGAAGCTCAGCTGAAACCTGTCCTCTGTGGGTGACCCTGCTGGCATCACAGCAACATGCAAGCCCCTACAGTATGACACACTGACAGACACATCTGTCTGTATGAAGAGGCAACACCTGGAACTTCTGCAGCCACTTCACCACCATGAGGAAGCTGGCCTCGAGCTGAAGCTATATAAGCTGATATAAGGAAGAGAATGAAAGGAAAGACTGCAACCAGGCCCTTGATGACACCATTAGTCCACTTATCACACCCGCCTGAAACCCACCCTATCCGCCAGAGGCACGGCACAATAAACCTCCCAAATGGGTTATGCATTTTGAATTGTGTTCTATTTCGGGCAGTATGAAGTCTTATAACTGATGTAGTAACTAAACTATTTGTTAAGAAGATATTAAGTATTGCCATGAGAAACATGAGACCTTGATTCAAATTACTGTTCTGCAACTTACTATGTCTGGGCCTTACTACTGCATGACCTTCTTCCTCGAAACTAGCCCTACACACATGAGGATTGTTCTATATAGTAGCTTACCTGTACACAAAGATAAGGGCAATGAAAGTTCATCACATTATCCGTTATCCTTCAGGTTAAACGGTGTTTGTTCTGTAGCGAGTGAGAGTAGCCGCCACCTTCTCTAGTCCCTTGTCTACGTCACACCAACCTGAAGGCTAGCTCTCAGTTCCCTCCTCTCCAAACAGCAGTCCAGGGGGGCAGAAAAGGATGTGGCATCCCCCAGAACAAGTCCCCATCTCTCCAAGAGGATTCCTTGCCTCAGAAAGGTTCACTGAAAGCCATGATGTGTGATGTGCGTGGTGTCATCTGTCTTAGGAGGTTGCCCAAAGCATTTCTTGAATCCTATGAGGGCTGTGGGCTTCCGAAGTGCTGCAGAATATCTTTACTTACCATCTCCTGCTTCCAAGTCCCACCTGGTTTGGTCTGCGATTAGAAATGCATTGAATTTGTGACTCCAACGGATCCCATCCTCTCTGATGAGGGGCGTGAACCGCCGCTGTTACCAGATGGTAAACAGGAAGCTGCTGGGTAAAAGGAGCCCATCCATCCATGCCAGAGGAGGCCTGCATTCAGGCAGAGCCCCAGCCTCCACGTCCTGTAGGGTGAACAACCACCTGCAGCAACGGTGGCACGTAAGCCTTCTCCAAAGGGTCTCAGAGGAAGACAGCTGTCTGTAGCCTCAATCTTTTTGGGGATACAGTAAACCAGGAAATTCTCTTCTGCAAAGGCAATTGTAAGAGCTCTTTCCACACATTCATCGGAGGATGCACAGGTTGCAAACAGAATTTTTACGTCTGACTCTTTTGCCTTTGGTTCAGACTTACTTATCTTTAGGGTAACTATTGCTCTTGCTACTACTATTATTTCTAAATAAAGTACGTGCATAACTTGGGTAATATAATAAATCCAGCCTCTCTGAGCATTCTGTGCTGGGTGCTACAAAAAGACATATGTATACTTGTCTTTGTAATATCTGCCATCCTGAGTGTGCCTCCTGCATGCCAGGTATCACAGTGGGTCCTCTGGATGCATCTCATTGCCGCCTTCATCCTTACAACAACCTTGTGAGGCAGGTGGGGTCATCCCCAATGCCCAGTGAGAAATCTGTGGCTCAGAGTCTAGCTGAGTGACTTGCCAAAGGTCCCAAGTTGTGTGGAGTCTCCACGTTGGAGCAGACCTCTCAGGCTGTGCAAAATGCAACCTCAGCCTTGTGCTTTTCCTGGCAGGCCTTTTAGCAGCCAAGCCTGGCCTGGCACCTCAACCTTCAAACTCTCACTACAGGGGTCTTCCCTTATTTGTGCTGCCTTCAAGTCAGGACACCTGATTTTTCCTCAGCTTCACCAAGGATGTTTTTTTGCATGATCTTCCCCTTGGTGTCCCTGTCTGAGACATAGGAGGGATTGCTGTTGCTGGTTACCATCAAGTCAGCTCCAACCCATAGCAACCCCATGCACAACAGAATAAAGTGTTGTCTGGTCCTGTACCATCTTCATGATCACCGGTATGCTCAAATCCATTGTTATGGCTGCTGTGTAGTTTGAGGGCTTTCTAACCTAGGGGGCTCCTCTTCCAGCACTATATCAGGCAGTATTCTGTTGTGATCCATAGGGTTTTCACTGACTAATTTGCAGAAGTAGATTGTCAGGCTTTTCTTCCTAGTCTGTCTTAGTCTGAAGCTCCACTGAAACCTGTTCACCATGGGTGACCCGACTGGTGACTGAAATATTGGTGGCATAGCTTTCATCATCACAGAAACACCAAGCTACCACAGTGTGACAAACTGACAGATGGGTGGTGGTGGGGAGGATAGGGCTGGTCTTTCATAAGGAAAATAGAATAGGTACATCAAAAAGAGAGTTTACCACAGCCAAAAAGAAAAACCACCGCTTGTCTTGTCAGTTTGTTGTACTGTGGTGGCTTGCGTGTTGCCGTGCTGCTGAAAGCTATGTCACCAGTATTTCGAATACAGCCATACTTCGTCTTATGTGCTTTAGTTTATTGCACTTCTCAGATACTGCAGTTTTTACAAATTGAAGATTTGTCACAACTCTGCATTGAGCCAGTCTATCAGCACCTTTTTTCCAACAGCATGTGCTCACTTCATGTCTCTGTGTCACATTTCGATAATTCTTGCAATACTTCAAATTTTTACATTATTATTATATCTGTTATGGTGGCCTGTGATCAGTAATGTTTGATGTTACTATTGTAATTGTTTTGGGGCTCCCACATAAGGTGGTAAACTTAATCAATAAATGCCGTGTGTGTTCTGACTTCTCCACAACCCGCCACTTCTCCCTATCGCTCCGTCTCGAGCCTTCCTATTCCCTGAGACATGACAATACCGAAGTTAGGCCAATTAATAACCCTACAATGGCTGCTAAGTGTTCAAGTGCAAGGAAGAGTCACGTGTCTCTCACTTTAAATCAAATCTAGAAATGATTAAGCTTACTGAGGGAGGCATGTTCAAAACCTGAGATAGGTGGAAAGCTAGGCCTCTTGTGCTAAAAAGTCAGCCAAACTGTGAATGCAAAAGGAGAAGTTCTTGAAGGGAATTAAAAGTGCTACTCCAGTGAACACAGGAATGATAAGAAAGCAAAACAGCCTTATTGCTAATATGGAGAAAAATTTCAGTGGTCTGGATAGAAGATCAAACCAGCCATAACATTCCCTGAATCCCAAACCTAATCTAGAGCAAGGCCCTAACTCTCTTCATTTCTATGAAGGCTGAGAGAGGTGAGGAAGCTGCAGGAGAAAAGTCTGAAGCTGGCAGAGGCTCGTTCATGAGGTTTAGGGAAAGAAGCCGTCTCCGTAACACAAAAAGTGAAAGATGAAGCAGCATGTGTGCTGTAGAAGCTGCAGCAAGTTCCCCAGAAGATCGAGCTGAGATAACTGACGAAGGCGGCTACGCGAACAACAGACATTCAGTGTAGATGAAATGGCCTTATACTGGAAGAAGCCTGCATCTAGGGCTTTCACAGCTAGAGAGATGTCAGTGCCGGGCTTCAAAGCTTCAAAGGCCAGATGACTCTCTTGTTAGGGGCTAATGCAGCTGGTGACTTTAAGTTGAAGCCCACACTCATTTACCATTCTGAAAATCCTAGGGACCTTAGGAATTAGGTTAAATCTACTCTGTCTATGCTTTATAAATGGGACAGCAAAGCCTGAATGATAGCACATCTGTTTAAAACATGGTTTACTAAATATTTTAAGCCCACTGTTGAGACCTACTCCTCAGAAAAAAAAGATTCCTTTCAAAATATTACGCCTCATTGACAATGTACCTGGTCACCCAAGAGCCCTGACGGAGATGTACAAGGAGATTAATGTATTTTCATACCTCCTAACACAACATCCATCCTGCAGCCCCTGGATCAAGGAGTAATTTTGACTTTCGAGCCTTATTTAAGAAATACATTTCATAAGGCTATAGCTGCCATAGATAGTGATTCCTCTGGTGGATCTGGGCACAGTAAATTGAAAACTTCTGGAAAGGATTCACCATTCTAGATGCCATTAAGAACTTTCACGATTCATGGGAAGAGGCCAAAATATCAACCTTAACAGGAGTTTGGGAGAAGTTGGTTCCAACCCTCGTGGATGACTTTGAGTGTTCAAGATATCTGTGCAGGAAGTAGCTGCAGATGTGGTGGAAATAGCAAGAGAACTAGAAGTGGAGCCTGAAGATGTGACTGAATTGCTGCAATCTCATGATAAAACTTGAACAGATGAGGAATTCCTTCTTATGGATGAGCAAAGAAAGCGGTTGCTCGAGATGGAATCTACTCCTGGTGAAGATGCTGTGACCGTTGTTGAAATGACAACAAGGGATTTAGAATAGTACATAAACTTAGTTGATAAAGCAGTGGCAGGGTTTCAGAGGACTGACTCCAATTTTGAAAGACGTTCTACTGTAGGTAAAATGCTATCAAAGAGCATCACATGCTGCAGAGAAATCTTTCATGAAAGGAAGAGTCGATCAATCCGTCAAACTCCACTGTTATTTTAAGAAACTGCCACAGCCAGTCCAACCTTCAGTCAACCTGCTGATCAGTCAGCAGCCATCAACACAGAGACAAGACCCTCCATCAGCAAAAAGACTGACTCACTGAAGGCTCAGGTGATGGTTAGAATTTTTTTGGCAATAAAGTATTTTAATTAAGGTATATACATTGTTTTTTTTAGACATAATACTATTGCACACTTAGCAGACTACAGTACAGGGTAAACATAACTTTTATATGCACTGGGAAATCAAAAAATTCATGTGACTCACTTTATTGTGGTGGCCTGGAAGCAAATCCACAATATATCCAAGGTTTTTTTTTTTTTTTTTTTTATGCCTGTACCAGCAGGGTCACCCATGTTGGACAAGCTTCAGTGGCGCTTCCAGGCTAAGACAGACTAGGAAGAAGGACCTGGTGATCTACATCTAAAAAAAAAAAAAAAAAAAAAATTGGCCAGTGAGAACCTTATGAACTGCAGCAGAACGCTGTCTGAAACAGTACCAGAAGATGAGCTCCTCAGGTTGGAAGGCATTCAAAGTACAACTGGGGAAGAACTACCTCCTCAAAGTAGAGTCGACCTTGCTGATGTGGCATGACTCAAAATGAGAAGAAACAGTACAAACATAAATTAATAATCAAAAAATGGAATGTACGAAGTATGAATCTAGGAAAACTGGAAATCAAAATGAAATGGAATGTGTAAAGATTGCTTTCCTAGGCACTAGTGAGCTGAAATGGACTGGTATTGACCATTTTGAATCAGACAATCATATAGTCTACTATGCCAGGAATGACAAATTGAAGAGAAAGGGATCACATTCATCGTCAAAAAGAACATTTCAAGGTCTATCCTGAAGTACAACGCTGTCCGTGATAGGATAATATTAGTGTACGTCTACAAAGAAAATCAGCTAATAAGACTATTATTCAAACTTACACACCAACCGCTAACGCCAGAGATGAGGAAATTGAAGATTTTTACCAACCTCTGCAGCCTGAAATTGATCAGACATGGAATCAAGTTGCATTGATAATTACTGGTGATTGGAATGCAAAAGTCAAAAACAAAGAGGAAGGATCGGTAGTTGGAAAAGGTGATAGAAACAACGCCAGAAATCACATGATAGAATTTTGCAAGACTAACGACTTATTCATTGCAAATACTTTTTTCAACATCATAAACGGAGTGTACACGTGGATCTCCCTGGATGGGATACACAGGAATCAAATCGACTACAACTGTGGAAAGATATGGAGGAGAAACTCAGTATTATCAGGCAGAAGACAGCCAGGGTCGACTGTGAAACAGGCCATCGATTGCTCATATGGAAGTTCAAGTTGAAGCTGAAAAATCCTCACAATTGGGCCAATAAGCAACGTCACGATAAATGGAGAAAATATCGAAGTTCTCAAGGATTTCTGTTTACTTGGATCCACAATCAATGCCCATGGAAGGAGCAGTCAAGAAATCAAACAACGTATTTTCATTGGGCAAATCTGCTGCAAAGGACCTCTTTAAAGTGTTAAAAAGCAAAGATGTGACCTTGAAGACTAAGGCGTACCTGACCCAAGCCATGGTACTTTCAATTGCCTCATATGCATGCGAAGGCTGGACAATGAATAAGGAAGACCAAAGAAGAATTGATTTTTTGAACTATGGTGCTGGTGAAGAATATTGAATATACCATGGACTGCCAAAAGAATGAACAAATCTGTCTTTGAAGAAGTACAGCCAGAATGCTTCTTAGGATGGTAAGACTTTGTCTCACTTACGTTGGACGTTTTATCATGAGGGACTAATACCTGGAGAAAAGCATTATGCTTGGTAAAGCAGTGGGTCTTCGAAAAAGAGGAAGACCCTCAATGAGATGGATTAACACAGTGGCTGCAGCAACAGGCTCAAACACAGCCCAAAATTGTAAGGATGGCACAGGACCAGGCAGTGTTTCCTTTTGTTGTATACAGGGTTGCTATGAATTGGAACTTATTAGATGGCACCTAACAAAGAAAAAAAAAAAGTTGCAAATACAGCAAAATGTTAGTAGTAAAATCTAAGGGTGGGTATCTGGGTGTTCACTGTACAATTCTTTTCAATGATTCTATGTCTGAGCGTTTTCATGGTAAAATACTGGAGGAAAATAATGTTGCAGAAGCTCCAGTGATGTGTTAGTATTTATCACACCCCCTTGTTGTATCTGAGAACAATGTAAAGGGATCGTTGCAACAGCAAGGACTGTGCCATGTTCAGTGCGCACACTCAACTCCCCAGACACGGACATCCTTGGCGGTGTTGTGCTGTAGGGTCACTCCCCCTAGCTGGCCCCAAACACACGGGACCCTGCATCTCGGAAATTCTCTGTGTCCAAGATTATACCTGCCCTGGTTTCAAATGCCTCTGGGTCTCGAACCATTACTGTGGCTAAGGGCACTGCAAACACCCATCTCTGAAAAGAAAATCTCCCAGTTATGTCAGGTCAGCAGGTGTCCCCAACTCAGAACTGGCACCCCGTTACTGGCAAAGCTTTCACTCCCAAGATCTCCCCATGACGGAGGCAGAGCCGCCCAGCGCCTACCATCCTTGATGTCTTTTTAGCTGCACACGCGGTTCATTCCCTTTGCCAGAACCACAGCCACATTTATCTTCCCATTACAGAGGTCCAGGGGGTTTCCTCCTTGGTAGCCAAGCACATCAGGAAAACCTCCCCTCCTGGCAGATCCACGAAATAACTTCGTTCAGAGCCAAATTATCCTCCAGCGTTCTATCTTCACTCTCTCCTCAGGATATCACTGTTACTGAAATACTTGAGAACAGGTGCTGTGGAGTCAACTCCAGTTCATGGCAACACCGTGTGTGTCAAAGCAGAACTGTGCTCCACAGAGTTTTCAATGGCTTATTCGTCAGAAGTAAACTACTGGCCTTTCTTCCAAGATACCTCTGGGTGGAGTCGAACCTCCAACCTTTTGCTTAGCAGCTGAGTGCATTAACTGCACCACCAGGGACTCCACTGGAAAACTCACCTGACTACATTTATGAAACAAGGCCTATCCTTGCGCTAATATTAAAATGGAAATCTCCTAGGGAAACAGTGCGTCTCTTTGGTGAATTACTGCCAGAACAAGAGAGGGCCTCAACTCAGTCCATTTCGTGTTCCAAAAGCTCCTGCAATTTCTGGAGAAACTGGCCTTTGCCTAGTTCTCTGTATTTTGTGCCTTATCACCCTGCTCAAGCTCCAGGCCTGCTTATTTTTCTCTGGAGATCTTGGAAAATCTTACATTTAGCAGAAAAGTTATAGGAAAATGTTCAGACTTATTATATATTCTTCCTCATTACTGTTGCTATTATCATTCCTCTGTGAATCTAATTACTATTTAAAAAGTCATCCAGGGTCTAAGGAAGTTTCTTTTGCCTGGTTCCCTGGAAACACGTTCAAAGTACTTTTACAAAAACCCCTCCCTTCCCGGTCCTTGCTCAACTTTGAACCTCGTGAGGAGAACTTGAGGAAAAGGAGCAGGCTGTCAGGAGACGAGAGATGGCCAAGCTGCAGGAGTGAGGGGTATACGGGGGTGGAAGGTGTACAAGGGTCCTGCCTCAAGAAACTTGCAACTGGGCCCCCCAAGACTGAACACATGCAGTAGTTGCTTAAATAAGGATAGGCAAAAATAGAGGTAAAATAGGAACATTTCAAACAGGGGCCTGCCTAAGTGTAGATGTGGAAGAAGGCAGAGGCTGACAGGGCTGTGAGAGCTGTACAACCTTAAGAAGGTGGGCTGAGGGAGCAAAGGCTTACCCTCTCAGTAGGAACACAGCCATTTGCAGACGCAGGTTTCTTTTTTCTTTTTTTTTGGACACTGACACTTCCCAGCTCTGGTCTCTCCACAAAGAGATATATAACCTAGATTTCTGAATTTCCCTCCAGCACCTAGCAGAAGGCAGGAAAAAGAACTGGCATTCTGTAAAAGCCACCTATCTGTCAGTTTGTCATACTATGGTGGCTTGAGTGTTGCTGTGATGCTGGAAGCTATGCCACTGGTATTTCAAATACCAAAAGGGTCACCCACAGTGGGCAGATTTCAGATGAGCTTCCAGACTAAGACAAACTAGCAAGAAAGACCTGATGATCTACTTCTGAAAATTAGCCAATGAAAGCCTTATGGATCACAGAATATTGTCTGAAATAGTGCTAGAACACGAGCCCCCCAGATTGGTAGGCACTTAAATCCACAATGGCCGCAACAACTGACTTGAGCGTTATCAACGATCGTGAAGATGCTGCAAGACTGGGCAACGTTTCTTTCTGTTATACATAACGTCGCTATGAGTCAGCGGCGACTCAAGGGCAGCTAACAATAACAACAAATATTTCCTGGAGGACTAAACTACAAAAAATCCTCCCCAACATCCCCTCCAGCCCTCTTCAGACATGAAACTGGGGGCTAAGACTTATGTTTTGACATCGTGCCTTTTGAGGAATACAAAACAAACCCTTGGTCTCCAGCTAGACCATAGCGACCTGAGGAATTCAGTCCCCTGTGCTTGGCTGGGCTTCTAAGGAAGCACTTGTGCTAACCAGGGATTTACTGCTTGTTCCTCTCTGCCTGCCTCTCAGCAGCGATGGTCTCGGAGTCAGCCTCCAAGAGGAGGATCAATGGAGGAAACCATTATTCAGCCTCAGGCTGTAAATTCTGCAAACAGGCCTGACCACGGTTACAGACTGTGTTAGAGGCTCTCAGGGAAGGAGGGAGCAGTGGCCCAGCTCTCAGCTCACCTCATATGACTCTCTACCGCCTTCCAGGATTTCTCCCTAAGAATGTATTTTTGCAAATGGATATTAAGAAAGACCCAAATGAACTTTTTTCAAGTTGCGTTCCAGCCACGATACTAGCTGAGTCACCAGAAGTCACAACCTGGGGATCGTTTCGTGGAAGGACATAATTTTAGAACCAGGAAGGTCCTGGGAGGGCATGTAGCCTCGTGCTGGCCAACGGAAATATAACCCGAGCCACCTTGGCAATTTCACATTTTGTGGAAGATGTATTTTAAAAAATGAAAAGAAGTAGGCTGAATTAATTTTAATAATATATTTTACTTTTTTTTAATTTTACTTAACTTAGTAGATTCAAACTATTACCATTTCAACATGTAATAAACATAAAAATTATTTAATAGCTTTATTGAGATAAAGTACGTACCATCAAATTTACCCATTTCAAGCATACAATTAAATGTGTTTAGTATACAGTATTCAAAGCATTGTGCAACTATGTCTGTAACCTAATTTTAGAACATTTTCATCACCCCCCAAAATACCTCACGCTCATTAGCCGTCACTCTCCATCACCCCGGCCAGGGCACGGGTACAGCAGGAGAAAGCGGGGCATCCCAGCCAAAACTACCTTAAAGAAAGCCTCTCCCAGTGATCTGGACAAGGTGACTCCCCACAGCAGCCAACGTTAAACCGATGGCTCAACATGAATATGTCACTCAGCTTCCCCGTTAACCCATGACAGCAGGAATGGTACCTACTTCACAGGGTAGCCATGGAGATGAAATGCTGTCACACCTGTGTAGAGAAGACCTGCTTTATTAATGAGAGTCAGTGAACTTCCATCCCTTACAAATAATGTCATCTCCTCGATCCCCACCCAGTGAATCAAAGGCATACTACTATGGGAAACGGCAGATGTGTCCTGTTGTCTGTCCATGGCGTAATAATGGGAACAGGGAACGTTATACGGCAGTGATAACACACCAGATAGTCTTCTGAGTGGTTCACATACAGTATGTTTCATTCTCACATCCCTACATGTGGGAATTATTTTTTACTATTATTTTTATTTTCAACCTTTAAAGATGAAAAAAAGTATGGCCAGAGAGGTCAAGTAACTTACGCAAGACCACAGAGCTGGTAGGCAGCACAGACAGTGCTTGAGCCCAGGCTGCCTGGCTCCAGAATCCAGGCTACCATTGCGCTGCTCCTGAGGTAAGCCTAGAACAGCCAGGTAGCCCCACCCCCTCCCTGTGACTTTCCTCCTCCTCAGGGGACCCTCCCAGGCCTCCCTGCCCATGCCTACAGGTGAGGAACTGTACCTCCTGGCCCCACAGAACACCTGTGGCCACCCCTGCCTAGATTTCCCATGTTAGAGCTGTGAGTCAGAAAGACAAAAAATGTTCTTCCTTTTGCTTATGAGTTATTATTACTTGTCATCACGCTTGTACAAGCCACAAGGGTCTGGATTTATTAAACTGGAAGGAAAGCTGCTGAGTTTGTTGCTGAAAAATGGCAGACTCCACAATGCTTGGATTCACTGCTTTCATCCTCAAAACCATGTTCCCCTTCCCTATTCACCCCTACCCCCCACTGGCCGCCTGAGATGCTTTCTCAGGAATCCCAGCCCAGGACAGCAAGCAGCGAAATGAGGATGGGAAAGGCAGCTCCGCACTGGTGAAGCTGGGTTCCCCTGGCCTGCTTAAAAACAAACAGGAAGAACCTCTGGAGCACCTGTGAGGGGGGGCACACAGGGGCAGCCAGGCCCTGGTGCAGAGTCAGGAGGAGTGGTACCAGGCCACCGGGCAGTGCCCCCTACAGGAGTATGCTGGGATGGACAGGCCAGAGGGCACACCTGGCCTGAGGTGGGTACAGACATGCTGAGTTTGGTTCATACAGTGTTGTAAGAGTTGCCCAATTTCATATAAAAAGCCAAATTTTCAGCTTCTGTTGAAAAACCAAAACACTTGGCAACATGGGCCTGAGTTCCTGCCACATGGGTACCAAGGGGTGCATGCACCCACTTTGGGTGGGGAAAGGGCCCCTGTGCTTGCCAGCCCCCCACCATTCTCTACTGCCTCACTCCAGGTGCTCCTCTGACACCTGCATTACCTGCCTGGCCTGCCTAGGCACTGAGTCACACCCCTCACATAGACATGGGTTGGGCACATGGACCTAGCTATGGAGGGGATGGTGAGGCCCCTGGCTTACCGAGCAGCACTTTCTCTCCTGTTAAGCCACATTCATGCCATGCTTGGAGCCGCGGTCAGCATGTGGCCCTCCCTTTCTGTGACACTCCCCTCTCTGCGCTCTAGCCCCTTTTCTTCTTTGCCCTCCCTCTTCTCAGCAATGCTGTTGTTCACACTTAATTCTAGAATGTGAGAATGTATCTTCTTTTTCTCTCACATGAGAATGTTTCCCTTCTCCATCTACCCTACAAGTTCCCTGGGGACTGGCATTCATTCCCTAGCTCCTTTCCTGCCAGCGTGGGCTGGACCACAGTAGGTAGTCAGTGAGCGCCCTGTGGCCTGCGGAGAGAAGTCTGTTGAGGAGCCTGGGGGACAAGGGGCAGAGAGGCACGGCTCACACAGCTCCGGGCTGGCCAAACCTGCGCCAAGAACTTGGAAGGACACAGGGTGTGTAAGACATGGTTCTACAAGTCGAGAAGCTGATGATTCAGAATTAACGACTGTGAAACAATGACAGAAGAAGTGAATGCCAGACTGCGTGGCATCAGGCTACAGGAAGTCTAAAACTTTCCGACTTTACTGCTCACAAGAATTCAGGACCCGAGGGTAGCAGTGGAGCTGTGCCAGGGTGATGCTTTGCAAGGGATTCGTTACTGTGTGCCATGCAAGGCTTCATCAGACCCCGGAATCTGAAACAAGTTCATGCCTTCCCTCGACTGAAAATGCCTTAAAAACGAATGACTCCCGCAACCAACAGTGGCGGATCATTTATACTCAGCACACTAGGTCACTGGTTGGAATTTCATGTACGTCACCTGTTCTGGGGCATCACGACCGACCCCATGGGATGTGAAGCTTTAGGTCTGTTCCCTCCCCATCGACTCCTCTAGGAAAGGGCAGAGCAAATGCCTGGATGCCTTCTGTAAATAAGCCCGTTGTGTCTGCTGCCCGAAGGTACATTAGGACCAGCCTCATTGCCCAATCTCATGGGAAGACAGTACATCCAGGAACTGCTCCAGATGTTTCCACACGGCCTTGCTTCACTCCAAGTGGCAAAGTACCTATTGCACAATTTTATCAGTTTAAATGCACACTCAGCTCCCACCACAAGGCTGTGAAGTCAAGTACCATCTCTTCTGTGTATCTCTTTAGAACGTAACAGAGAGCCATCAACACATGAATTCTAAACATATGTTGACCCTTCTCCCCACAGTAGAGGCTCTAAGAAGGATCCAAAGACATTTATAGAGGGGGCTGAATAAAAAATTATTGAATGAATGAGAGGAAAAGGGTAGTGTCCTCTCCATGTCCCTTAGGAGATCTGGATCTGTTCTCTGGTCAGTCCATGCCCTCCAATGAGGCAAAGCCACACCCAGTGGGTACTCCAGGACAATTCCAGGAGAATTGGGAAGACTTGGTCTGGATAATGTGCCCCCCACCCCATTTTAGGTTTTTTGTTTTCTGTTGTTTTGTTTTGAGGCTAAAAGAGGAGAGAGGTAGGAAGGGAAAAGAGAAGAGCTATTGAATATCCACTTATTGGAAAAGATGAAACCAAACCATTCTGTCAGTTAGCTGATTCCAACAGATGAGGGCAACAATTAAAGTCAGCCATCTGGGTTAATTAGCACCTATCACTGCAAGTATATGGTTACCCTGTCACCACCACTGCTTTTCTTCTCACTCCAAGTTTTAGTTACAAAGATTCTGTTACAGCAACTGCTGAAGCCCCCCAAAGCTAAGGATCTGTCCGGTGCAAAGGTCCCCCGAGTTCGGCCTGTCTCCTATCTGCCTCTTTCACTCCTGAAACCCTACTGGGCTCCATTTCAAAGCCAGTTATTTTGGCCCCAGCACCTCTTTAGTCTCCAATATATGGTTGTCTGGGGTAACATTTGCTCTGGCTGACATGGCCTGCTGTGTCAAGAGGAACAATGCTGGCCCAAGATGGTTGTAAAAGATAACAAGGAATTTATTATTTACACACAGCACTCCGTGTTTTCTTTGATGGAGTCAACCACCACCATAAATTTCAATCCCCACAACTGGGCTTCAACCACTAAGAATGTAGCCCAGCAACAGAGAAGGCCATTTGGGGTCTATACATCACATGGTATTAGGCATTCGGAATAAAAAGAATTGGGGTGACTTTCTAAAGTGAGGAGAATGGGATCAGATTACCGCCCTGCCTGCCATCTGGGAAAACCACTTGGCAGAAGCCAGCCAGAGTGGGCCCTGGGGAAGCCCGACCCACACCCTCTTGGCTCACCTGTGAGCAGCCCTGCAGCCCTGACATAGCTTCCTGCTGAGCTTCGCAACTCAGTGCCCCAAACTCTCAGGTTCTCTGCAGGTGGGCTTTCTCCAGCCCAGGGGAAGTTAACCAGCACAGGAGCAACTGTAGGGAAGGTTTAATTCTGGGGGAAGGAAGGGATATGATCTCAACCAGTGGGGGGCTGGATTGCCCTTCCTGTGGGATAATCCTGAGGTGTGTTCTACACTGTCCCTTAGATGTCCCAATAGGGTTGAGCTCCAGTTGCCCACTCCAATACTCTCATTAGGAATGTACCTTTTATTGGCTTTTTCCATTACTTCCTCTCACTT
This sequence comes from Elephas maximus indicus, assembly GCF_024166365.1. NCBI lineage: Eukaryota > Metazoa > Chordata > Mammalia > Proboscidea > Elephantidae > Elephas > Elephas maximus. The sequence continues at coordinate 60,142,017 of NC_064843.1, read as the reverse complement.
ACCTCGTTCCGTCTCTTGGGATCACCTCCTTGCACCCAAGTCTTTGTTTTAGGGCCTGCTTTTGAAGACATCTGCTACACAGGATTTAAATTTCCAAGTTCTTGTTTTCCTTCCCTCTCTGTGGCTTATTCCACAGGGAATGCTTTAGCTCTCTCTTCCTATCCCTAATATAGAAATAGTGAAATAGTGGGCCCAGAGAGAATGCCAGAAGGAGGGAGGGGCCCCTCTGATCCAACAGCAGTGTGTGGCCAAACTGGCCTGAAAGCTGCCCACCAGCAGCTGAACCCCTGCCTCCCGAGTCCAGACATCCTAAAGTCTCTGAGCTTGCAATACTTCTCACTTAGGGGATGAGAGAGATCTTCCATCTGATCACCATGAAGCATCTCCATGGGTAGCAGCCTTGCATATGGCAGGGAATACATAGGATATCAATTAGTCATGTCTGTAATGGGACCAGTATGAGAGAGAATGATGGCTGGTATGCCAGGCATGTGCAACCATCTCTTTACAGAAAAATGTAAGGAACTCAGACAACAAAAAGATCAAAATTCAAGTCTACCACTTAGCAGATGTTAGATCTTCTGTCTAGACCTCAGATTCCTCAACTCTATAAATGTGGACAATGGTTCCTATCCCATAAGGCCACTGGGAAGTTTGTGTATGATGCTTCATGGACTCTCCTGCAACTTCTGGCTCAATGGACACTTCATCCCCCTCACCACAGGGAGCCAGAGAGATCTTTTATAAATATGCCCTGGATTTCTCAAGCAAACACATCATTTGCCAAGTACTACTTAATGTATTTAATGGCAAAGCATCTCATGGGATTAATTAAAAAAAAAAAAAAAAGTTTTAAGATCATGAGCCTCTCCCTTCTAGCCACACCTCCCTTCTGGCTGAAGTAGTTCTTCAGTGAAATTTAACCCTCTAGGCAAAGACATTTTATTATAAACATACTATTACACACCTTTTAGAGCATAAACCAAACCAAACCCATTGCCGTCAAGTTGATTCCAATGCACAGGGACCCTACAGGACAGAGAAGATTGCCTCATAGGGTTTCCAAGGCTGTAAATCTTTACAGAAGCAGACTGCCACATCTTTCTCCCATGGAGCAGCTGATGGGTTCAAACCACTGACCTTTCCATGAGCAGCCACGTGCTTAACCACTGTACCACCAGGGCTCTTCTTTAGATCGTAGTATTCGTAATTCCCAGGTCAATTAAACACACTGAGAAAGAAAATGCTAAGAAATGTCCCTGGTTCTGATGAAACATGCTTTGAATAATTAACCAGCCACTATGCAAGTTCAGACTGTGTTCATTAGTTAATGGTTCTGTGAGAGCACGGGCTGTCCCATCTGGCACGCCAGGCTGCAGGCCGCATCCCCATCTCAGGAATCTGATGCTCCTGACAGTATCAAGCAAACAAGATACTGGAAACTTGTGCAAGCGAGAAGTAACTTTAAAACCTTGTGCAAATAGTATAAACAGTGGTTTGGAAAATATGCTGGAAAGTTAGCTGCCAAAAAACAAAAACGAGAGCATTTAAGGCACTTTCAGTTGCCAGCCAACATGCTAGAGCCTACCACCGTGCCCAGCACAGAACAGACCCTGAACACATAGCTGTCGAATGACTTAATGGTTCCCCCACTCCCCCGCATACTTGGAATGTCCGGAAGCCAATATCCAAGGGCAACAAAAAGGAAAGATAGCCTTTCAGATCGATTAAGAACCAAGAGACAAAGATAGGAGGGGTTTGTGTGTCTCTCCTCCGAAGAACAGAAGTCTGGGTGGCACAAACGGTTAAGCGCTTGACTACTAACTGAAAGGTTAGCAGTTTGAACCCACCCAGAGGCACCTTGGAAGAAAGGTCTGGTGATTTGCTTTCAAAAGGTCACAGCCTTGAAAACCCTACAGAACAGTTCTACTCTGCACACATGGGGTCAACATGAGTTGGAATCAACTCGATAGCAATGCACAATTAATAACAACCTCTAAAGAACAACCTTCTGAGCATGCCAAGGACGGGCAGTCTTCAGTTGCACAGTCCTGATACACAGAAATTTCAGTTGCCATGGTTTGGTTAAATAACACTAGTGCCCCAATAATACAGTACAAATTTCAGTTACCATGGTATATTAACTATGAGTAAATGCTGAAAGTACAAACTTTGCTGCTAGCTCTTCAGTCCACATGTCACCACATAAACAACGTGTACCATGATCAGTGACCAACACATTGTTTTTTTCCAAAGTTTGTCATGACTGGTCACTGTACATCAGTTATTCGGTCACCAACACAGAGCAAAAGCATGTCACTATGTTGCCTCCTTGTCTCCCAGTGATAAACCCATATGTCATTTTACAAAAGTGGATCAAGAGAATGGACTGACCAACAAAAATGCAAGCACAGCAAAGAAGTGAGAAGTAGCAATTCTGGAAATGAAATTTGAATAGAACGTAAACGGAGTCATAGAAGAAACAGCTGACCATGGCGAACGTCTGATATGCAGCCAGAGGAATCCAGTAAGATAAATTTATTGACATTGATGAAGACAGTTGTTGTGACAAAAAAGGATGAAGATGTCCCAGTGGAAGCGATGCCAACCAAACACTTGACATGAAAGGAATTCACAACACAGAAAGCACAAAGGACTCAATGTTGGAAGCTGATCCAAACTTAGAAAGAGTATATAACAATTTGCCAAGACACAGAAGAGACGCTCATGCCATATCGCAGTTACAGGATGAGAAGAAGAAAGCAGGCACGATCGAACTACTTTAGGTAAGGTTTTTTACAAAGAAATCAAACACTTCAATTCTCAATATTTCTAATGTTTTAAATTGCCATACCAAATAATTTTTTTTTCATTTTAGTATACATTTACAATCAACAAGAAAACTTTTAATGATTTGACCAAAACAAAAAAATTTTTAAGTTCACAGAACAATCATGGTTTTTCCCATTGACTGTAAACAGAACTCCACAGGGCTTCAGTTTGCATAATCACTTCTAGGCCCTGCACCACCATGGCGTGATTAAAGAAAGATGAGCACCCAGAATCTTCTCCAAAAGTAGAGTTCCATGCGGAAGGCAAATCTGGCCTAGAGGCTGGTCCTGACTTCTGGCACCAATACACAGGATAGGCAAGATGCCAGCAATGTGATCAATTTCCTCCAAGCTCTTTTTTCTATTTCTGGGACTGTGCAGTACTCCAGAACAAAAGCAGACTAGCAAATAAGAAAAAGCCTTCAGTGTAGGTACAAGGCTTTACCATTTTTAAAAGATTTGTTTGGGGGAATGGATTTCCCCGCTGGATGCTCACAACCACGTAAGATACATAACTTATCACTCCTATTTTACAAAGCAGAAACCTAAGAGAAAGTAAAGCGCTAACCAAATTCAGACAATGAGGAATGAAAAGACCTGGAACAGTGCTGTGAGTTACAAATGCCAAGCCACATAGGCAATTTTAACTTTTCTAGTATTCACATTAAAAAGCAAAATAAAAATTGAGATTAATTTTAATAATATATTTTACTCAAACCAATGTATCAAAAATATTATTGTTGCCATATATAATCCACATAAAAATTATTAATGAGATATCCACATTCTTTTGAACTAAGTCTTTAAATCTGGTGGGTGTTTTACACATAAACTGCATATCTCAATTCCACATTCAAGTGCTCAACAGCTACATGGACGAATGGCTACCATATTGGACAAAATCAGGAAATGTCTTCTGCTTCCAGGAACGAAAATTTTACCTCAGCAAATATACCTTCACCTCCTAAGAGTGTTCTTAGAAAGTCATACCAGTTGCCACCGAATCGATTCCAATACCCGGTGATCCCATGTGTTGCAGAGTAGAGCTATGCTCCATAGGGTTTTCAGGGCTGGGACATTTCAGAAGCAGATGGTTGCAAGGTCTCTCTTCTAGGTGTCTTTGAGTGAGTTAGAACCACAAATCTTTCTGTTAGCAGCCAAGTGTTTAACCATACGCACCACCTAAGGACACCTTGACAAAGTCATGGATCACTAGGAAGAGCCGAAGGCATTTCAGAAATTGGATTTAGTTCTTTTTTCTTCTTTTAGTCAGAAAATTATTAACCTAAAACAACTGAGGAAGTAACTCTGGTGATAATGAGTAAGAGGTCAGGCATAAAGATGTACAAGTAATGGTCTCTGTACTCAAGTACGAAGGTTTACTGATCAGGGAAGATTCCACAGAGCAAGGTAGCAACCAAGTGGGGTCATAGCCTTGCTTTCTAAGTGATATATATTTTTCTATTTATATATGACTGGTGTATAGATATGAAACTGATTTTTGTATATTGATCTTTGTCTTAGGCTTGGTTCTTTATAGAAGCAAAACCAGTTAAATGTGTATATACATATATATAGAGAGAGAGAGATACTTATCCCAGGGAAATGGCTCATGTGGTTGTAGAGACTGGCAAGCCCAACTCCATGGTTCAAGTGTCAGGCTGGAGGCTTCTCCAAACTCATGTTGCTGCAGGGGCTGACAAACTCAGATTGTTAGCTCAGATGGCAGGCTGCTGTCTCATGAGCTGTGGAGGATGGCAAGTCCAAGATCAGAAGGTAAAACAGCACGCTGCTCACTCACAGGATACAAAGGCCAATGAATCCAAAGATCAGTAGGCAATACAGCAGGCTATCACTCAAGTCGTAAGGACCAGAGGTCAGATGATGATGAGGCATTTGCAGGATCCAGAGTGACAAAAGCCAGTGAGCTTTACCAGAACATCCATATACACTGGATGCAGGCCACATCCCTGAGAAAACTCCCCTAATAATTAATGGGCTGATCACATCATGGAGGATGACTACATCATTACTTAACTACCAAATTACATAACCGTCAAACTACATCATTATATAACTGCCAAACCACTGAGACTCATGGCCCAGACAAATTGATACATAACCTTAATCATCACGGTCCACCCCTTGTCAACTTGGCACCTGTACACATCTGCTTAAACCATACATAATCTCTAAATAAAGATAATTACAAAGCCATACTTGCACCTAACATGATAAACTAATATGCCTACAACCAAAGGCACACTATCTGCATTTACATATTAAATTTTATAACCGAAGGAAACAAAAATATTTGATGCACACATAAAAGGAAGAATATTCGTAACAGTTACAGTCCTCATTTCTGGAACTGGTCACACAGTCGTAACTGGTATTTAAAACTACCTTCTTTCACCACCCATTCAGTAATCCCTTTGCTCTCAGCAAGCACCTCATGGTTCTTTGCCTGGTGGGTGACCCAAGTCGTCATAAGCAGTCATGTCGGAATTGGGTTGCTCTAGTTTTCCATTGACTTTAATCACAGAGCATGGTAGTATTAAGAGACGCCCTAAGGCGTCACCTGTATTCCAGACATTCTTTTTTTATCTTCATTATTCAATATCAATCTGATTTCCCCTTGGTAGTCAGGGTCAATCACAACAGCAAATATGGTAAGTCCCTTCTTTGCCTGCTGATCAAGAGGCATGAGGAGCCTAAAGTGACCAGGTGGCATTCTTCCAGTTCAATGCGTCTGTGCTGTGATTTACCAATGGAGGTCTGCCAAACACTCCAAATAGCCTCTCTATCTGCCGCTGACACTTCAAGCACCATTGGGTCAGCCGAATCACATGATCAAAGTGCCAAACAGCTTCCATGGCAGCCTGAGCCTGCTGCAGAACGTTCTCTTGTTCTAGGCCCGACTCAAAAGTAACCGCTTTTCCAGTCACTTGATAAAAAGGCCAGAGTAGAACACTTAAATGATAAATAATGTTGCCTCCAAAATCCAAAGAGACCCACCAAGTGTTGTGCCTCCTTTTTATTGTAGGAAGGGCCAGATATAACAACTTATCCTTCACTTTAGAAGGAATATCTCAACATGTCCCACACCACTGGACTCCTAGAAATTTTAATGAGGTGGAAGGAGCCTGAATTTTTGCCTGATTAATTTCCAACCCTCTAGCACACAAATGTCTTGCCAATAAGTTCAAAGTCATTGATACGTCTTCGTTACTTGGGACAATCAGCATAATATCATCAATGTAATGGACCAGCGTGACATGTTATGGAAAGGAAAGGCAATCAGTGTCCCTGCAGACTAAACTTTGACACAAGGCTGAAGTGTTGATATACCTGTGAGGTAAGACAGTGAAGATATATTGTGGTTTTGCCAGCTGAAGGCAAACTGCTTCTGGTGATCCTTTCAAACCAGAATTGAGAAAAAGGCATCGGCCAGATCAACAGCTGTATATCAGGCACCACGAGGTATATTAATTTGCTGAAGCAATGAAACCGTACCTGGAACAGCACCTGCAATTGATGTCACCACCTGGTTAAGTTTACGATAATCCATTTCCATTCGTCAAGATTCATTCATTTTTTTCACACAGGCAAGATAGGCAAGTCCTCCATGGTGCCAGTAATCTCTGCAATTCCTCCGGGAATGCTGTATTGCTTTTGGTTTGCTACCTTCCCAGGTCGGGCAGTCCTAATGGCTTTCCCTTGGCCTTTCCTACCATGGTAGCCCTTACCCAAATTGTAAGGGATGCAAAATGGGGTGCTGCCAGTTACTGAGTATATCTATTCCGATTATGCATTCTGGAATATGGAAAACCACTAAAGAATAATTGGGTAACCAATGGACCCACTGTGAGACAAACCTGAGCTAAGACTCTCTCTCTCAGTAACATCATCTCCATACACCCCCGCAACTCTGACTGGTGGGCAACAATGACATTTTGGATCTCCTGGAATTAATGTCAGTTCAGAGCCAGTATCCAGTAATGCCTGAAAAGTCTGATTATTTCCTTTTTCCCACTGAACAGTCATCAGGACTGGAGGAAAACTCATTAACAACCTGTGATATGCAGATGATACAACTTTGCTTGCTGAAAGCAAGGAGGACTTGAAGCACTTACTGATGAAGATCAAAGACCACAGTTTTCAGTATGGATTACACCTCAACATAAAGGAAAAAAAACCTCACAACAGGACCAGTAAGCAACATCATGATAAACAAAGGAAATACTGAAGTTGTCAAGGATCTTATTTTACTTGGATTCACAATCAACACCTACGGAAGCGGCAGCCAAGAAACCAAACAATGTATTGCATCGGGAAAATCTCCTGCAAAAAAGATCTCTTTAAAGTCTTAAAAAGCGAAGATGTCTCTTTGAGGACTAATGTACACCTGACCCAAGCAATGGTATTTTCAATTGCCTCATATGCATGCAAAAGCTGAACCATGAATAAGGAGGACGTAAGAATTGATGCCTTTGAATTATGGTGCTAGTGAAGAATATCTAATATACCATGGACTGCGAGAAGAACGAACAAATCTGTCTTGGAAGAAGTACAGCCAGAACACCCCTTAGAAGCAAGAATAGTGAGACTTCATCTCGCATACTTTGGACATATTATCAGGAGGGATCAGTCTCTGGAGAAGGACATTATGCTCGGTGGAGGGTCAGAGAAAAACAGGAAGACTCTCCAACAGACAGACTGACAAAATGGCTGCAACAACGTGCTTAAATACAGCGACAACCATGAGGAAGGCACAGGACTGGGCGGTATTTCGTTCTGTTATGCACAGGGTCACCGTGACGGTTAAGGCTGTGTGTCAGCTTGGCTGGGTCATGATTCTCAGTGTTTTGGCAGTTGTATAATGTTGTGATCACTTCCCTGCTGAGGTTTGATATGTGATCACCCCCACGATGCGATCTGCTGTGAGCAGCCAATGAGTAGAAGGGGCGTTTCCTTGAGCATGTGGCCTACATCAAGTGGGTGAACACTGAGGCAGGGTTCCAGGGCTTTTGCTCGTTCTGGATCCTGCAGCTGGCTCCTGTTTGTCTGACCTCTGGTTCTTGGGACTTGAGCTAGCAGCTTACCTGTGGTCTTGCCTGCCAATCTTGGGATGGATTGATCTTCACAGTTTGTGAGCCACATCCCTGCTCTCTGACCTGTCAATCTTGGGTTCACTAGCCCCTTCAGCTACGTGAATCAGGAGAAGCCTCTTTACTGACCCACAGACTTGGGACCAAACAGCCTCTACAACTGTGAAAGCCATTTCCTTGATATAAATCTCTCTCTCTGTGTATAAAAATATATGTGTGTATATATATAATTTATTATTCCCAAGGTTTTCACTGGCTAATTCTTTTCAGAAGTAGACTGCTGGGTCCTTCTTCCTAGTCTGTCTTAGTCTGGAAGCTCAGCTGAAACCTGTCCACCATGGGTGACCCTGTTGACATCTGCATACCGGTGGCACAGCTTCCAGCATCACAGCAACACACAAGCCCCCACAGTATGACAAACTGAAAGACACATGAAGGGTGCATAGGTCAATGACCGGGTAGTGTTTCATTCTGTGATACATAGGGTCACTAAGAGTCAGAACAAACTTGACGCCACCTAACTACAACAACAACATAACACTTTACTGGTCTTGCTTCTCCAGAGAACCCAGCCTAAGACAGTCGTTGTGAGTCGGAACCAATGCAACAGCACTGAACAACAACAACAATGAACATTCACTCTCGTAAAAGGCCAAAGATCCCTTTGGGGAAGGCTGGAAGAAAGACTAACAGTTTAAATTTTTGGCAGTATAGTGGGGTTCTTCCTCAAGTGGACCCAGCCTCCCCTTCATTCAAGTGGTTGTGGGTCTGTAAACTTGCTCAAATCTGGGATTTGATTGAGAGGTCGTGACACACTATTCTGGCAATTTGAGTTAGACTGCCATTCACTTGAACTAGAATTCTTCCATGTGTACAGATAAAGGAAATATTTAGTATATTTCCCACCTATTTCACTCCTAGGGACAACGTGACTAAGTAGCCAATGCCTGCCGTAAGTTCACACGAGTCAGGCTATTCTGATTACTGCTTTAACTCTACTGTCCATTACGTTAACCACACCCATCTTGTCTTTGATTACCGAGTGCTACCACTTGGCCCCTATCACCACAGGGTCCAATCAGTCCATTGTAGTTACCTGTCAATTCAGTTAGGGCAGTTCACACTGTCAAATTTGATTTACATAAAATAGCAATCACAGCAGTCTTCAAGGATGCTGGGGCTCCCTTTACAAATTTGTTCCTCGCTGTTGTGGCAAAAGGTGTGTCCTCTGGGCACTCCATGGGTGAGGTCTGTGGGTCTAACCTGATCAATCCACTCTAACGTGCCAGTTTCCCTAAGCCTTTGAATATCTTCTTCTACAGTATACCAAGGCAGGCCTGGTACTTCAACTTGATTTAGTATAGGCCACAGCATAATCCATGCTTCAGTGAACCAACCAAATGAACTATTAGATCCTTTCCTAACCTCTCAAGTTAAAATACTGAAAGAAGGATCCGTGCTTAGTGGGACCACATCACTAAAGTCAGACTGACCCAACTTTATGTCCTTGCACTATTACTCCACACCCTTAATAGCCATTCCCACACATATTCCCCAGGCTTCTATCTGCATATATTAGAAAAATGAAACAGTTCTTTTGGACTGCAGCATACCTCCTTCTGGGTCACACTTTATACTTCACCTTTTGGGGCTCGCTGGAACTTAAGTCTAATTATAGACCTAGAAGCAAAAATGAATGGTAGGGATGTGTTCTGAGGACATTCAGCAAGGTCTTGTAAGGTATCTGCCCTAGGCGATACCCCAGGCAATGACACAGACACTGCCCTAGGCAATGACTCAGACAAAGCCTCTTCACACACAGCTGGGTTGATGGGGGTGGAGCCGCTGATGATTTTAGTGGGGAGGATGTCTTAGCAGACAAAGATGGCGTAATCTCTTCAGATGAGAGTGAGAGGGCTGGTTCTGTTGGCAGGAGTGAGTCAACAGAATTTAGGGCCTCAGTGTTCCCAGCTTCCTGATAATTTGCCCGTATGTCAGCATCCCAAGTTTCTGGATCCCAATCTTCCCAATCGATGCCCTCACTTTAATTTCAGACACTATTCAAGGTTGGGAACTCAGATGGCATTGTAATTTAGCCACTCTTATGATAAGACTCTTGGTTTGGTTTTCAGTAATAGCAGGTCTGCTGCCATAAGAAATAAGCTTTCTTTCAGGGCACAAGTGGCACCTTGAGTTCTTTTACGCAGTGCTTGAGCTGTGACTCTGAAGTCCTGAGCTTATCTCTTTCTTTCACCACTTTGTCTAGCAAAAGTAGGACCAACCAACCAGCTTCTTTATACTTCTCGTTCTGAAAAAACTGTAGAAAAGTGTCAAATATGCAGTCACGCACAACCTTACCTCTCACCAATACCTGATCTATTGGGGGTAGTATTTTGCATATTTCTGTTGCCACCTCATGTCATGGATTAGCAGTACCCCCTTTACTACTTGAAGCAGAATCATCAACTTATTTAAGACTAACTGGATTTGAGAGCCAATTTAGAAAACTCATTCTTACAATTCTGTTTCTCTAGGACCACTCTCAATACCAAATGTCTTGGGCTGGGTTTTAAAGAGAAGCAAAACCAGTGAAGGGTATATGTATACGTAGGGAGAGAGGGAGCCCTGGTAGCACAATGATAAAGAGCTTGGCTGCTAATCAAAAGGTTGGCAGTTCGAATCCACCAGCCACTCCTTGGAAACTCTATGGGGGAACTTCTACTCTGTCCTGTGGGGTCGCTATGAGTCAGAATTGACTTAACGGCAACATGTTTATGTGTATATAAATATATACATTCATGGAGACCTGGTGGCGAAGTGGTTAAGAGCTCAGGCTGCTAATCAAAAAGATTACCAGCCACTCCTTGGAAACTCAATGGCACAGTTCTACTCTGTCCTATAGGGTCCCTATAAGTCATAACAGTCTTGACAGCACACAACAACAGCAACATATATATTTATACACGCAGAGAGAGAGAGGGAGAGGGAGAGGGAGAGGCAGGGAGAGAAAGAGAGAGGTTTATCTCAAGGAAATGGCTCACGAGGTTGTAGAGGATGGCAAGTCCCAAGTCCATGGGTCAGGCGTCAGGCTGGAAGCTTCTCTTGACTCATAAAGCTGCAGATGCTGACAAAGCCAAGATCAGCAAGTCAGATGGGCAGGCTGCTGCCTCATAGGCTGGGGAGGCCAATGAATCCCAAGATGGGTAGGCAGTACAGCAGGCCACCAAATCAAGCCCCAAGAAACAGAAGTCAGATGATGATGAGATGGAGGATCCGGAATGACAAAAGCCAGCAAGCTTTACCAGAATGTCCATATACGTTGGATGCAGGTCACACCCCCAGGAAAACTCCCCTAATTACTGATTGGCTGATCACATCAGATCACATCATGGGGGATGTGTACATCATTACATAGCTGCCAAACTGCATGATTATATAACTGTCAAACTACATCATTACATAACTGACAAACCGCTGAGAATCATGGCCCAGCCAAGCTGACACAGAACCTTAACCATCACAATCTGATAATCTTGGTTTGTTAAGGCGGGGAGGGAAGTAGAGGGACGGAGGAGAAGAAGAAGCGGCAGCGGGGCGGGGGGAGGAGAGAGAGAGAGAATGAACACGTTTCTTGTCTGTTCATGAGCTAAATTACATTAATAAACTGAAAGAGATACATAAATAAATGTCTTTTAAACTACTGATTAAATTTTTAGTATTATACATCTCTTCACATTTTCAATTTCTTTCTTAATCATGTCAAATTTTATCTTTCCAGAAAGATGCCAATTTCACCTGAGTTTCCTAAAATACTGGCAAAGATTCACTCTTTCTAATCTCTGCTGCGGCTGAGATTAATATCATCCATTTGTGCTGATGAGTGGTTTGTCAAGGAGTCTGTGTATTTTATTGTTCTTTATAAAGAACCAAATTTTGGTTTTGGCAATTCTATTGATTATAGCTCTGTTTTCTATCTCATTGATTCTAGCCTTATCTTTATTATTCCCTTTCTTCTATTTTCTTTGGTAAATGAGCCCTGGTGGTGCAATGTTAAGTGCTCAGCTGCTAACCCAAAGGTTGGCAGTTCAAATCCACTCCGTGGCTCCACTGGAGAAATTCCTGGCAATCTGCTCCTGTAAAGATTAGAGCCTAGAAAACCGCATGGGGCAGTTCGACTCTATCCCGTAGGGTGGCTGTGAGGCAAACTCAGCTAACAACCCCTAACCCTAACAGCACCTCGGAACATTTTCTTTGGGTTTATTTTATTCTTTTCTCTGACTTAACCTGCACAATTATTTTTAGTCTTCCATTATTCTAATACAAGGCAATACAACGTAACATAGTATGTGTACTGCAATATAACGGTGCTGAAGGAAAAAGTCCAAGCTACACTGAAGACATTGGTAAAAAGCAAGGCTCCAAAAACTGATGGGATACCAACTGAGATGTTTCAACAAACAGATGAAGCACTGAAGTGCTCACCTCTCTACGCCAAGAAATTTGAAAGATAGTTACCGGGCCAACTGACAGGAAGAGATCCATATTTGTGCCCATTCCAACCTAATGCTGAAATTATTGGACAATATCATTAATATCACATACAAGTAAAATTCTGCTGAAGATCACTGAACAGCAGTCGTAGCAGTACATTGAGAACTGCCAGAAGTCCAAGCCAGATTCCGAGGAAGATGTGGAACAAATGATATCATTGGTGATGTCAGATGGAACCTGGCTGAGAGCAGAGAATACTAGAAAGATGTTTACCTGTGTTTTATTGACTATGCAAAGGCATTCGACTTTGTGGATCATAACAAATTATGAATAACATTCCAAAGAATAAGAATTTCAGGACGCTTAATTGCATTTGTGAGGAACCTGTACACAGGCCAAGAGGCAATCATTCAAACAGAACAAGGGGATATTGCATGGTTTAAGTCGGGAAAAGGTATGCGTCAAGGTTGTACCCTTTCACCATACCTATTCAATCTGTATGCTGAACAAATAACCTGAGAAGATGGACTATATGAATAATGGGTCATCAGGATTGGAGGAAGACTCATTAACAACCTGTGTTACACAAATGACACAACCTTGCTTGCTGAAAATGAGTATTTGAAGCACTTGCTGATGAAGGTCAAAGACCACAGCCTTCAGTATGGACTAGAAAGCAACATATAAAAAACAAAAATCCTTACAACTGGACTGATAAGCAAAATCATGATGAATGGAGAAAATATTGGAGGTGTCAAGGATCTCATTTTACTTGGATCCACAATCAATGCCCATGGAGGCAGCAGTCAAGAAATCAAACAATGTATCTCACTAGGCAAATCTGCTGCAAAAGACCTCTTTAAAGTCTTAAAGAAAAAAAAAAAAAGATTTCACTTTGAAGACTAAAGTGTGCCTGACCCAAACCTCAGTGTTTCCAATCACCTCATATGCGTGTGAAAGCTGAACAATGAATAAGGAAGACTGAAGAAGAAATGATGCCTTTGAATTATGGTGCTGGCGAAGAATGCTGAATATACCATGGAATGCCAAAAGAATGAACAAATCTATATTGGAAGAAGCACAGCCAGAATGCTCCTTAGATGTAAGGATGGTGAGACTTCATCTCACATACTTTGGACACGTTATCAAGAGGGACCAGTCCCTGAGGAAGGGCATCATGCTTGGTAAAGTACACTGTCAGCAAAAAAGAGAAAGACCCTATCAAAAAAATAATTCACCATGACCAAGTGGGATTCATACCAGGTATGCAGGGATGGTTCAACATCAGAAAAACAACTAATGTAATCCATCACATAAATAAAACAAAAGACAAGAATCATACGATTTTATCAATTGATGAAGAAAAGGCATCTGAAAAAGTTCAACACCCATTCATGATAAAAACTCTCAGCAAAATAGGAATAGAAGGAAAATTCCTCAACATAATAAAGGGCATTTATACAAAGCCAATAGCCAACATCATCCTAAATGGAGAGAGCCTGAAAGCATTCCCCTTGAGACTGGGAACCAGACAAGGATGCCCTTTATCACCACTCTTATTCAACATTATGTTGGAGGTCCTAGCCAGAGCAATTACACAAGATAAAGAAATAAAGGGCATCCAGCTTGGCAAGGAAGAAGTAAAATTATCTCTATTTGCAAATGACATGATCTTATATACAGAAAACCCTAAGGAATCCTCAAGAAAACTATTGAAACTAATAGAAGAGCTCAGCAGAGTATCGGGATACAAGATAAACATACAAAAACCAGCTGGATTCCTATACACCAACAAAAAGAACATCAAAGAGGAAATCACCAAATCAATACCATTTACAGTAGCCCCCAAGAAGATAAAATACTTAGGAATAAATCTTACCAGAGATCTAAAAGACGTATACAAAGAAAACTACAATACACTTCTGCAAGAAACCAAAAGAGACCTACATAAGTGGAAGAACATACCTTGCTCATGGATAGGAAGACTTAACATTATAAAAATATCTATTCTACCAAAAGCGACCTATAGATTTAATGCAATTCCGATCCAAATTCCAACAACATTCTTTAATGAGATGGAGAAACAAACCACCAACTTGATATGGAAGGGAAAGAGGCCCCGGAAAAGTAAAGCATTACTGAAAAAGAAGAACAAAGTGGGAGGCCTCACTCTACCTGATTTTAGAACCGATTGTATTGCCACAGTAGTCAGAATAGCCTGGTACTGGTACAACAGCAGATACATAGACCAATGGACCAGAATTGAGAATCCAGACACAAATCCATCCACATATGAGCAGCTGATATTTGCCAAAGGACCCCAAAACCGTTAAATAGGGAAAAGAGAGTCTTTTTAACAAATGGTACTGGCATAACTGGATATCCACCTGCAAAAAAATGAAACAAGACCCATACCTCACTCCATGCACAAAAACAAGCTCAAAATGGATCAAAGACCTAAATATAAAATCAAAAATGATAAAGATCATGGAAGAAAAAATAGGGACAACGTTAGGAGCCCTAATACATGGCATAAACAATATACAAAACATTACTAACAAGGCAGAAGGAAAAACTAGATAACTGGGAGCTCCTAAAAATCAAACACCTATGCTCATCCAAAGACTTCACCAAAAGAGTAAAAAGATTACCTACAGACTGGGATAAAGTTTTTAGCTATGACATTTCTGATCAGCGCCTGATCTCTACAATCTACACGATACTGCAAAAACTCAACTACAAAAAGACAAATAACCCTATTAAACAATGGGCAGAAGATATGAACAGATACTTCTGTAAAGAAGACATTCAGGTAGCTAACAGATACATGAGGAAATACTCATGATCATTAGCCATTAGAGAAATGCAAATCAAAACTACAATGAGATTCCACCTCACTCCAACAAGGCTGGCATTAATCCAAAAAACACAAAATAATAAATGTTGGAGAGGCTGCGGAGAGATTGGAACACTTATACACTGCTTGTGGGAATGTAAAATGGTACAACCACTTTAGAAATCAATTTAGCACTTCCTTAAAAACTAGAAATAGAACTACCATACCATCCAGCAATCCCAGTCCTTGGAATATATCCTAGAGAAATAAGAGCCTTTACACAAACAGATATATGCACACCCATGTTTACTGCAGCACTGTTTACAATAGCAAAAAGAAGCAACCAAGGTACCCATCAACGGATGAATGGATAAATAAGTTATGGTATATTCACACAATGGAATACTACCCATTGATAAAGAACAGTGATGAACCTGTAAAACATTTCATAACATGGAGGAACCTGGAAGGCATTATGCTGAGTGAAATTAGTCAGTTGCAAAAGGACAAATATTGTATAAGACCACTATTATAAGAACTCAAGAAACAGTTTAAACAGAGAAAAAATACTCTTTAATGGTTATGAGAGGGGGGAGGGAGGGAGGGTGGCAGAGGTGTTTTCACTAATCAGATAGTAGATAAGAACCACTTTAGGTGATGGGAAAGACAACACACAGTACAGGCGAGGTCAGCACAACTGGACTAAACCAAAAGCAAAGAAGTTTCCTGAATAAACCGAATGCTTCGAAGGCCAGTGTAGCAGGGGTGGGGGCTTGGGGTCCATGGTTTCAGGGGACATCTAAGTCAACTAGCATAATAAAATCTTTTAAGAAGACACTCTGCATCCCACCTTAGAGAGAGGCATCTGGGGTCTTAAACACTAGCAAGCGGCCATCTAAGATGCATCAATTGGTCTCAACCCATCTGGATCAAACAAGAATGAAGAACACCAAGGACACAAGGTAATTACAGGCCCAAGAGACAGAAAGGGCCACATAAACCAGACACTACATCAGCCTGAGACCAGAAGAGCTAGATTGTGCCCGGCTACACCTGATGACTGCCCTGACAGGGAACACAACAGAGAACTCCTGAGGGAGCAGGAGAGCAGTGGGATGCAGACCCCAAGTTCTCATAAAAGGACCAGACTTAATGGTCTGACTGAGACTAGAAGGACCCCAGTGGTCATGGCCCCCAGGCCTTTTGTTGGCCCAGGACAGGAACCATTCTCAAAGCCAACTCTTCAGACAGGGATTGGACTGGACAATGGGTTGGAGAGGGATGCTGGTGAGGCGTGAGCTTCTTGGATCAGGTGGACACTTGAGACAATGTTGGCATCTCCTCCCTGGAGGGGGGATTAGCAGTTTGAGGGGGTTAGAAGCTGGTGACATGGACATGAAAAGAGAGTGGAGGGAGGGAGCGGACTGTCTCAGGGGGAGAGCAATTGGGAGTATGTAGCAAGGCATATATAAGTTTTTGTGTGAGAGACTGATTTGATTTGTAAACTTTCACTTAAAGCACAATAAAAATTAAAAAAAAAAAAAAGAAAGAAAGAAAGATCCTCAACAAGATGGACTGACATGGTGGCTGCAACAATGGGCTCAGCCATAATGATTGTGAGGATGGGGCAGGACCAGGCAGTGTTTCATTCTGTTGCACATAGGGTCACTATGAGACAGAACCATCTCGACAGCACCTAACAACATAAGGCTTATAAATGCTTCTCTTTGGTCAAAAAAGTTAATCTGTATGATGGCAATTCTGTGACATTTTTTGAGAGATTTTTAATGGCCTAGGTATGTTCTATCTTGTGTATGTGTGCTGAAAATGACGTGTACTCTATATTGTTGAGTGAGAAGTTTTGTATATGTATATCTGTATGACATAAACAGATGCATACATATTATATATACATTTTTATATATAATATATATGTGTATATACACATCATAGCCAATCATTGCTCAAGTCATCTACATCATTAATGATGTTTTTTGATTACTTGATATGCTGTATTAAAATTTCTCTTTATGATTGTAAACATTTTTCAGTTTCTCCTTTGTTATCCCGTCACTATCTGCCAGGGCTTCGACCCCGTTCTAGGTTCTAAGCAGTTCAGTCATGGCTGACAGAAACAAGGCAGGGCTTCGATCCAGTTCTAGAAGAGAACATGGAGAGCTACACACATTCAAAGCGGCACAGTCAGCCACCATCTTTCAGCGGGGCACCCCTGCCTGTTTCCTACTGGGGTCAAAATCTGAAGCGCAAGAGATTTAGTTGTTATGCAATGCATATGTTGCCCTGGTTTCCATCCACCATGACTAAACCACTTGGAATCGATTCAAAGCCCTTCCTTGTTCCTGTGGGCTATACCTGAAGTGCTTAGAACCAGTGGAAAGCCCTGATATTTGCTTTATGTTATTTTGAGACTATGTTGTTAGGTGCAAAAAGTTTAGACTTGTCCTCTACAACAAAAAGACAAACAATCCAATTAAAAAATGGGCAAAGGATATGAACAGACTATTCACCAAAGAAGACATTCAGGCAGCTAACAGACACATGAGGAAATGCTCATGATCACTAGACACTAGAGAAATGCAAATCAAAACTATAATCAGATACCGTATCAACCCAACATTACTCGAAAGAATTAAAAAAATAAAGAAAAACCAGAAAATAATAAGTGTTGGAGAGGCTTCGGTCTTAAGCACTGTTGGTGGCAATGCAAGTCGGTACAACTATTTAAGAAAATATGGTACTTCCTTAAAAGGCTAGAAAGAGAAATAGCATATGATTTAGCAATCCCACCCCAAAGAATACATTTTAGAGAAATAAGAGGCGTCACACAAATAGATATATGCATACCCATGTTCACTGCACCATTATTTATAATAGTAAAAAGATAGGAACAACCTAAGTATCCATCAAGAGATCAATGGATAAACAAACTATGGTACATACACACAATGGAATACTAGGCAATGACGAAGAACAATGATGAATCTGTGAAACACCTCACAACATGGATGAATCTGGAGGGCATTATGCTGAGTGAAATAAGTCAGTCACAAAAGGACAAATGTTGTATGAGACCACTACTATCAAAACTCATGAAAAGGTTTACTTATACACAGAAAGAAACAATCTGACGGTTCTAAGGGAGGGGACAGGTGGGGAGGGGAAATCACTAAACAGACAACAGATAAGTGGTAACTTTGGGGAAGGGTGAGACAGTACAATACTGGGGAAGTCACCACAATTTGACGAAGGCAAAGTCACAGAAGTTTCACAGACACATCCAAACCTCCTGAGGGACCGAATTACTGGGCTGAGGGCTGGGGACCACGGTTTCGAGCGATATCTAGCTCAACTGGCATAACATAGTTTATAAAGAAAATGATCTACACTCTACTTTGGTGAGTAGCATCTGGGATCTTAAAAGCTTTTGAGCGGCCACTGGTCCCACCCCATCTGGAGCAAAGGAGAATGAAGAAAACCAAAGACACAAGGGAAAGATTAGTCCAAAGGACTAATGGACCACAATTACCAAAGCCTCTGAGTCCAGCACAACTAGATGGTACCCAGTTACCACCACCCACTACTCTGACAGGGATCACAATAGAGGGCCCCAGACAGAGCTGGAGAAAAATGTAGAACAAAATTCTAACTCACAAAAAAAAGACCAGACTTACTGGTCTGACAGATACTGGAGAAACCCCAAGAGTATGGCCCCCAGACACCCTTTTAACTCAGCACTGAATTCACTCCTGAGGTTCACCCTTCAGCCAAAGATTAGACAGGCCCATAAAACAAACAATAATACACGTAGTTCAACTATGTATGGAAGACTAAATGGGCACCTGAGCCCAGGGGCAAGGACAATCCAATTAAAGGGGACAGGAGGGGACAGGAAAGCTGAATGCATGGAAATGGGAATCCGAAGTTGAGAAGGGGAGAGTGTTGACATGTCACTGGGTTGGCAACCAATGTCACAAAACAACATGTGTAGTAACTGTTTAATGAGAAAGTAATTTGCTCTGTAAATCTTCATCTAAAGCACAATTAAAAAAAAAAAGTTTGCACTTGTTAAAGCTTCCCAATGAACTGTACGCATTATTATTAAATGCCTACTTTTTCCCAAATAATTTTGCCTTAAATCAACTTTATTGGATATTAATATAGCTACACCTGGTGTCTTTTGGTTAGCATTTGCCCACATCTTTTCCATCCTTTTAATTTCAACCATCTGAGCCTATGTAGGAGCCTTCGTGGCGCAGTGGCTAGGAGTTACAGCTGCTAACCAAAAGGTCGGCAGTTCTTATCTACCAGTCATTCCTTGGAAACCCTATTGGGCAATTCTATTCTGCACTACAGGGTCATTATGAGTCAAAATCAACTCAAAGGCAACGGGTTTTTGGTTTGGAGCCTTATGCTGTATGTGTCTTTTGTAAATAGCATATAGATGAAGCTTGTTTTTAAAATGCAATCTGAAAGTCTGTAATGAATTCAGTTCATTTACATTTTTATTATTATTCATATATATGAATTTATTTCTATTTACTTTTTGTCATTCTTTTTCTGTTCTTCTATTTGCTCTTTTCTTCCCTCTTTGAATTGATTGGGTCCTGTATATCAATTTTTACCTCTATTGGTTTGGAAATTATATACCCTATTCTTATTATTTTAGTAATTCCTCATAAATTTTAACATGAAGATTTAGCTTAATAAACTTAAATTTTAATCACTGTATTCACTATCTACTCCAACAGACAAGGACTTAAAGCCTTTTAATTCTGATCATCTGCCCAAACAGATCATGCTTACATAGCCAAAATTGCTTTATGGAATCTAAAACATTTCAAACAAATTTATTATATATATACACACACACACATAATTCTCTGAGAATTACAGAGAAAATGTGGGGCCTTCTTTTTGGGATATCGGTTACTACCAGTGTTGGACTCATTATTATGTTAATTTCTTGACCATCAGTTTCCTGAGCCATGAAAGTAATGTAAAGAAGATCCCCAAACCCACATGGGGACAGGTCCATGGAAAGATGTTTTGAGGGAAGACCCTTCCACTAGAGCCCAGGTGGAAACAGACAAGCTTCCTGGCATGTTATTTTGTGGGAAGTGGATGTATTGTATGGTCCCCCTTTTCCTGCTTAAAGGGTACCTGTGTCATGTCAGAATCTTAGATCCAATTCCCCAACCCACTTACACCTCCAGCCTTGTCCTCTGTCCTTGTGTAGCCACTAAAAGGTACGTACACCTCTTATTTACCGAGATGGGCAAATGCCACTGGGAAGATGAAGTGATCACTGCCAGTGTGTCCCTTGGTATTCGGCTTCCTCGTTATTTAGCACTCCAAGCGTATCTCTTAGATAGATAAGACAGCTGCCATCCAGTCATCTCCAACTCATGGTAAATTTATGTACAACAGAAGGAAACACTGCCCAGTCCTGCCTCATCCTCATGATCACCAGCATGTCTGAGTCCATCCTAATGGCTACTGTGCCAACCCATCTCACTGAGGGTCCCCCTCACCCTCACTGGCCCTCTGCTTCACCAAACATGATGTCCTCTAGTGACTGATTCCTCCTGATGACGTGTCCAAAGTAAGGGCATCGGACAATGTCTGTTGTGATCCATACGGTCTTCACTGACTAATTCTCTGAAGTAGATCAACGGGCCTTCCTTCCTAGTCTGTCTTAGTCTGGAAGCTCCACAAAAACCTGCCACCATGGGTGGCCCTGCTGGTATCTGAAACACTGTTGGCATAGCTTCCAGTATCGCAGCAACACACAAACCACCACAGTACAACAAACTGACAGACGGGTGGTGGCGGTATCTCCTACTTCCCTGTAAGTTCAGCTCGGCTGTGGTGTTACCCGCCATTTCCTGTTGTTTTTGAATCAGGAAGATTTTCAGGTTATCTGTTCTTCTGGATATCACACAGCAGTCACAGTGACCTTTTGAAGGGGCTTATCTGGTCACGTCATTCCCTTCCTGCTTAAAACCTTTCAGACGTCCCCTTGCTTATCACAACTCCGCATCGGCCTGCCCTGCCTTCTTCCATCCCAGCTCGCGCCATGTCACTCTGCCCTACGTGCACTTCATGCTAGCACACAGGTCTTCACTCTCTCTCATGCACCAGGTCTCTTCCCTCCTCATAGCCTGAGCATGAACTGGGGTCCTCTGCCTGGTAAGCTCGTCCGCCTTCACTTCGTCTTCATGTATGTAATGCCTATTGACTGTCCAGATGTCCTCCAATGATCCCTTTCTCAAGGAAGTCTCATCTGTCCCTCCAGACCAATTTAGAGTTCCTCATCATATGCTCTTTTAACACTTTTTCCTTCTTGCATGTCTCAGTTTACGATTGTACATTTAATAGTGTAAGTATCTAACTGATGTCTGACTCCCCAGTAATCTCTCACCAATGGAACTTTAACAGCTGGGCCAGCGCCTGGCTCGTGGTATCCATTCATGGGGCACTAAAGAAATACTGATTGAATTAAGATTAAATGCAGAAGTTTTGCAATGACTCAGTGGTAGAAGGATGAGGGCCTGGATTATGGTGTGTGAATGGAATGAAAAGGAAGGGCCAGACAGGAAAGAGATTGAGAAGAAAGATTTGGCAGTGTTTGGTAAATGGATGGGAGAATAAATTGAAAACGGAGTTCCATTTCATGGGAAGAAATGTAGTTATTTATACTTCATGTACACCGAGCATGCGGTGTAAGAATATTCAGGTCGAAACGTCCGGTGGCGGTAGAAACATTGGTGTGATACTCAGGAGGTGGTTAAAGGTCATGTCACCTAAGCCCAGGTGGGATCTGACTCCATGGATGAGTGTGGGGTGGAGGGAGGAGCACAACCCCTGGGGAACATCCTAGGAGGAACAGGAAAGGGGTGCAGAGAGCAGGGAAAGACTCAGTGAAGAGTCCCAGTGATGAAAAACAGGGCCGCAGACAAGGAATGCAGGGGTGGATTTCAAAAAGGAATGGTGGGTCAGCAACGCTGAAGCCTGCAGACAAGTAGAGAAGAAATAGCTCCGCAAGAAGCCAGAAGAGGCCACGCAAGTTCAATCCTAGCCTGGATTTCCTAGTTCTTCCATTTCTCAAACAGCTATACATCTTTCCAGGGTAAACCTCAGAAAGGCAGACCAAAATAGACTGTGAAAAATGTCGGCTTCAATTAAATTATTATTTTTTTTTTAAAGGTTTTCAGAGGTTAAGAAATAACACACAAAAATTCCCAATTATTTTTTTCAGAAACTATGCCCTGGATTATTAGATGTTTGTGCTCGTGTCCTTTTCTCCTCCCCACCTCTTCACTCAACAACACCTGTGCTTTAGAACCTTCCTGTTGTTTGAGCCATTTTACTTCTGGTTCACAGATACACTATTCCAGTGTTATTCAGATACCCAGTATCTTATAAATCTTATAAACCACACTTTCCACTCATTAAAATGGGTCCTGGGAAACCACTAATTCTCTTTCAAAGTAAGTCTTTACGTAGTTTACCCTGCTCCAATATCATAAAAACAAACAAAAATCACCTCCCCCCCACCAAAAGTTACTTCTGAGTAAGTTTAATGCTTAAAACATTGAACATTACCAAGCAGAGTGAAGGGAAAATCCACGTGCATCAATAAAAATGTATACATTATCTAGAGGACATCGTCCAGGTTCCCTGATTCAAGCCTTCCATTGCCCTTGAGTTGTTTCACAACTCTATAAATTGACAGCAACGCTAAATAATTACTTTTTTTTTATACGTGCAAATGCTGTCCCAGAGAGGTTTAATGGACTTCTCGAATCGACTCAACGGCACTGGGTTTTTTTGGGTCTCCTCCATGGTGGAAGAAATCAGATTTGATTCCATTTGCACATTCATTTCAATATTCCTAATCTATAAATGGAAACCCCGGTGGCGCAGTGGTTAAGAACTATGGCCACTAACCACAAGGTCAGCAGTTCAAATCTACCAGGCACTCCTTGGAAACCATATGGGGCAGTTCTACTCTGTCCTGTAGGATTGCTGTGAGTCAGAATCGACTCGATGGCATCAGGTTTGGTTTTTGGTTTGGATCTATACATGCTTCTGTTCTTTGGGTTCTCCAGTTTCCTCATTAACAATGTTAAATAAAATCCTTTACATGTGTTCCTTCTATATCTGTATGGCATCATGATTTCACCATTTGTGAACATTATTCTTCAACATGGGAGTGAGGGAATCCTTGTCTCATGACTTCAAAGAGCCAGTGGACAACTGACATGTATTTTCAGAACGCCGCCATGTGCAGAAAATGTCAGCCGTAGCCCCGCTGCTTGCGGTAGCTTTGGGAAAAGAACAAAGAATGGCCCCTTCCCACAGTCCAGACCTCATTGTTTAAACTCCAATCTATGCAGGCCATCTCAAACGCAACACAAGCAAAACTGGCCTCATCCCACTGAATGAATGAATAAATAAATGAATGAAGCCAAAACACCTAAAAAAACTGGAGTTTTTACTTACATCCATCCGGGCCCCTACAGACTGGCTCCAGATTAAGCTATCGCCCTCCCCTTGAGTCGTAAATTAATTGTCCCCTTGGATTGGGTCTCCAGTGTGCCCATTTACACTACCACCCCTCGCCTCCCCTCTCCACCTTTTCCAGGAACTCCTCTGAGTTATTCTGCTCAAAACCTAAAGCTCACTATTGAGCCAAGGCTCTACAGTAGGCACCTGAGAGTGGCAAGGCACAGGGAGATATGCTTAAGCCAATCTCTTTTCCCAGAGCACCAGCCCAGCGACCTTGGAGAGAGAAGTGGGTCAGGCAGAGGGAGCCATTCAGACTTTGCTGACTGGTGGGATCAAGTTCACTTTTTATTCAGCATTTGCACAGCCTTCACATTCATTTCTCAGCACCCTTCACTAGAGAGACAAAAGGCAGCCACTTTGCAGTAAAACAGCCCCCATTGTCCAGGGATTCGGATTCACTATTCATCATGAGAGTTGAGGGGGCCAAAAGCTCCTGGGTTCAGAGCCACCAGTCTGGAAGGAGCATTCGAGCCGAGAAGAGATGAGCTGGGAACTCCACTACCGACCCACAGCCCCACTGACTGGGACACACTCAAGTGCTAATTATAAGTCATTCTTACCTACTCTGAAACCCAGCATGGGAAACCGCCCTGGGCACACTCAGTAAATCTACTGACAAGGACTTCCAACTCTTCAGGATTCAGACCTGGCATGCCTGCCCCCCACCCCCACCCCACCCCTAGTCAGGCTATGAGTGAGCTCCTGACCAACAGCAAGCCTCAAGAATGGACAATCCAAGAATCGAGTGCCTAAAGCAGCGCTGGGCTACCCTGAGGACAGGGTCTCAAGTCTGAGAGGATGGCTGGGATGGGGGGGGGAGGATGGGGGCAGATAGCACAGAGCTGTGGTTCTGGAGGTGCTGAGGGAGCTTCCCAGCCCTCCTGGCATCTGCACAAATCCGAAAAATTGAGGTATTTTACAATTCACAACTCTGTAAATTGATAGTGACGCTAAATAATTATCATGCAAATATTGTCCAGGAGAGGTTTAATGGACTTCCCTTCCCCATGGTAGACGAAACCAAAAAACTGAAGTTGTCAAGAATTTCATTCTACTTGGATCAACAATCCATGTCCACGGAAGCAGCAGTAGAGAAATCAAATGGTGTACTGCACTGGAAAAATCTCCTGCAAAATACCTCTTTAAATTTCTAAAAACCAAAGATGTCACTTTGATGACAAAGTGCACCTGACCCAAGTCGTGGTCTTTCCAATCATCTCATACGCATGCGTGCAAGAGCTTGACGTGGAAAAAGAAAACAGAAGAACTGACACATTCGAATGTGGCAAAGAAAGCTGAATAGACCATGGTCTGCCAGAAGAATGAATAAATCCGACTTAGAAGAAACAACACTGGAATGCTCCTCAGAAGCGAAGACAGTGAGACTTCATATTGCTCACTTTGGACGTATCGTCAGGAAAGACTAATTGCTAGAAAAGGACACCATGTTCGGTAGAGGGTCAGCAGAAACAAAGAAAAGCCTTAATGAGATAGACTGGCACAAGAGCCTCAATAATGGGCTCGAACATATCAAAGATCGCAGACGGCACAGGACCAGGCACCTTTCGTTACGTTATACATAAAGTCATCATGAGTTGGAGCTGACTGGATGGCAGACAAGTAACAACAAAGAGCACACGGACTAATCGAGAATACATGGCTGAGTAGAAATGCCAATAACAACAACAACAAAATCTTCAGCAAGCCTAAAAGAGGGGTACTTCTGCAAACACCTGGAGTTCCCAGACCTACCCTACCCTGAGATCACATCTGCGAAGTGAAGCTCTGCCCACTCACGTGGTCTTCTTGGATCTGGTGGTTTTGCTGTCCCAGCAACTACTGCAAGGTCCCAGGATCGCCAGGCAGATGGGCCCATACAGTATGACCCGAACGAGCAGGTCCTGAGTGGCCCTGTTCAAGTGCAGGGCTGGGAAATGGGTGGCCTGCCACTGGCCAGGTCCTGTAGTGCTGTGGTGCTCATAGTGCCCATCCAGACCTCTTTACTAATGGTGCCCCATCACCCGCTGCTGTGAGCATTGGCAGTTAATGGCTCTACAGCTGTCTCTTCAGAGAGTTGCCCTCAGGCAATGCAGACCACCTGGGAGGTCATTGCCTGGGAGGTCAACCCCCCACATCAGGTGCCAGTGAGCAGCTTACACGGGTTGCAAAAGGCCAGCCCAAAACTGGGTCCACTCCGTGAAATGGCTGTGCTCCGGAGCTCCTGTGGGGTCAGCTAGGCTTCAGCAGAGACCACACCCCAACTTTGTGTTCCTCCAGCACTATACTTGTCCCCTCTCTCCCTGGGGGCCCTCCCTCTAAACTCCACAATCACCAGTTGCTGGGGAGTCAATTCCTAGTCAAGGCAACCCCGTGTGTTTCAGAGTACAGTTGTGCTCTACAAGGTTTTCAAAGGCTGATTTTTAGGAAGCAGACTGCCAGGCCTTTCTTCAAGGTGCCTCTGGGTGGACTCAAACCTCCAGCCTTTCAGTTAGCAGCCAAGTGCATTCACCCTTTGCACCACCCAGGTATTCTCCCTCCAAACTCACTTGCCCAGAACTCGGACTCTGTCAACCAAGACAATGGACAACCTTTAGGAGGCTTATGATTCCTTATGCATTCACTCCTTTGCTGGGAGATAGCACCTACCCAGGATGCCCTGGCTGCCCTGAGGTGTCTGCACACATGGAGTTCTGCCCACCCTGAAGGGAGTTTTCCTGTCCCTGCAGCTTCCAGCAACCTAGAGACGGGAAGCTGTTGGGAGCAGAAGTATGCTTGTGCAATGCAAACACACGTCTCAGAAGCCAGCCTAAAGGAGAGGCGCTCAGGACTCGGGGAGGGAAAGGCGGCAGTGAGGTCTGCATACCATTTCAGAAGCACAGTTTACTCCAAGCGAGGCTGTGACGTCTGCTTTCAGCTGAGCTTAGATAAACTCAGGCTGAGGTCAGTAACTGCAGTGTGATGGGAAGCCCTGGCTTGCAGTCATATGGGCCTTTGATGATTTTCAGGGGAAGATGAACTGGTTAATGCTTTATTAATGTGGTTTTCTTGGTCTACAGAATCTTCCAAGACACTGAATGGGTGGAAGAAAACAACAGAAGGGGCACTGGAAAGCACTGTTTCAACACCTTATTAAACTAGTCACCTCTATTAGGCCTGTAGGTGGGGCAGCCAGAGAAGACAGAGAAACTGGTGGAGACTCGGATGGCACCGAGTCGTGCTTCCCGGGTACGAGGGACTGCAGCACCCCAGACAATCCCAGGGGTGTGCCAGGGATCGGAGGGAGGTCAGCTTCCACAGCCAGGGCCTGGAGGCCATTCAGGAGAGCAGGCTGCATCTGCCAGGGGAGGGGACTGCTGTGTGACATAAAGCCCTGTCCGTGCTGGCTGGTGGAGGCTTGGTCAGCCCCATGCTTCGCTCTGTGTGCTCACCCCCAGGTAGGCAGGAACCTCTCCCCAGGACGTGCCCATGCCCCAGCTCCCGGTAACAACTGGCCTTCCTTGTCCAGTTGGGCCCCTGAGCTGCAGTGGCCCTCACAGGCCTTCATGTGAATGGTGTGGCCCCAGAGTCTCACACCCCCACCTGGAGAGACATCCTCGAGATCACCAAGTGAGAGGCTGGTGGTGGGATTCCCCGGCACAGGAGGCGGGGCTAGAAATGCAGCGTGCAATTTAGGAAGCACACCTGTTACTTTTACCTAAGGCTGTTCGGATGGCCTCTCCCCGTCTGTTCAGCGTGGCTTGGCATATCGAGAATGTCTTGCGGAGCATGAGCGAAAGGGGCTGTCGCTGAGGCCCAGCCTCGAGGGCATGGAAATAGACCCAGATACGGTAATTTTGGAAAGATTTGTTCTTTTTTCTTTGTTTTGTTAAATAGCTTTTCTTTGAAGAGTTCCACTTATTGTGATCACACTGTCTCCCATATTATTCACACTTTTCTGTGAGCTGTGATTCCCCTGGTCTGCGTTACTACCTCAGGAGCCGTTCTTCCCACACAGCACGGTGACTGTGTGTGTGCATGTGTGTACGTGTGCAGCACCACGTGTCTATGAATGTGTGTGCATGTGCGTGCATGTATGTATTGGGCAGCACCGTGTATATTATGTGCGCATGTATGTGTGCAGCACCATGTATCTATGTATGTGTGTGCATGTGTGTGCATGTATGTGTGCAGCACTGTGTATCTATGTACATATTGTGTGCATGTGTGTACATGTATGTGTGCAGCATCACATGTCTATGTATGCATGTGCGCAGCACTTATCTCTGCATGTGTGTGCATGTGTGTATGTGTTTGTGTGTACATGTGCATGTGTGTACATGCATGTGTAGTACTATGTATGTACTGTATGTGCATAGATATACATGTGATTATTATGCGTGTATATGTGTGTATACATGTGTGTACATGTGTGCATTTGTGTATGTGTATGGTACAGTGTATCGCTGTATGTGCATGCATGTGTATGTGCATGTGTGTAGTACTGTGTATGTACACGTGTGTGCATGTGGGTGTGCATGTGCATGTGTATGTGTGTATATGTGTGTGTACATGCATGTGTGTAGTACTGTGTATGTAGGCATGTGTGTGCATGTGGGTGTGCATGTGTCTGTGTATATGTGTGTACATGCGTGTGTGTAGTACCATGTATGTACATGTGTGCGTGTGTGCATGTGCATGTGTCTGTGTGTATGTGTACATGCATGTGTGTAGTACTGTGTATGTATGCATGTGTGCATGTGTGCATGTGCATGTGTCTGTGTGTATATGCATGTGTGTAGTGCTGTGTATGTACACATGTGTGTGCATGTGGATGTGCATGTGTCTGTGTGTATATGTGTGTGTACATGTATATGTGTGTAGTACTATGTACACATGTGTGTGCATCTGCATGTGTCTGTATATGTGTGTACATGCATGTGTGTAGTACTGTGTATGTGCACGTGTGTGCATGTGGGTGTGCATGTGCATGTGTGTGTAGTACTGTGTATGTATGCATGTGTGCATCTGCATGTGTATGTGTGTATATGTGTGTACATGCATGTGTGTAGTACTGTGTATGTACACATGTGTGTGCATGTGGGTGTGCATGTGTCTGTGTATGTCTGTATGTGTACATGTGGACGGTGTTTGTGTATACATGTATGCATGCGTATGTGTCCATGTGTGTGTTAGTGTGTTACATGTGTATGTTTATGTGTATGCGTATATGTGTGTACGCAGGGGGGTGTTTGTGTATATATGTATGTGTGTACACGAGTGCATTTGTGTCCATGAATGTGTGTATGTATATGTGTATGTGTGTGTGGTGCATGCAGGATGGCAGTAAAACTCCTTTTTGGAGAGATTCTGAGAGGAGAGGAAATAAGAAATTTATTTTTTCAAAAAAAGGAGGAAAGGAGGAAGTAGAGGAAGAGAAGAAAGAGAGGAGGGGAAGAGGGGAGGAGGGAAGAACATCAATAGTAGTAATACTAGTAATTGTTGGTGTTGTTGCTTCAGCCTCTGGAGGGCAAGGGGTGTGACTTCAGTCTGTCTCTTTTCACCTTGCATGATGCAGGGACCCAAACTAAATGCAGGTGCAGGCCGGGACAGCCATGAGGAGGCGTCTTCTCTAGACCCGGAAAGTTTGGACTCTGTCTTCGCCATGGCTGGTTGGTGAGGCCTTTCAATCCAACAAGTGCAGCTATGAAGTTCAAACCCATTATCCACTTTGCTTGAAAACTCGTTACACTTTAAATCGTACGTCCACTTTGGGAAATGCTTATTAGAATTTATTAGAGCCAATCCCTAAGACCCATCAGTTCCACTCTGAGGTATATGCTTAACTGAAATGTGCATGTGTTCAAACAAGGGCATGTACAGCAGCACAAGGCGTAATAGACAAACCTTGCAAACCACCCAAATGTCTATCAATTCTCCCAATAAAATACTATTCAACGGCGATAATAAATAATCGACAACTATGATGTGATGAATCTCATAAGCTTAATATTGAGCAAAAGAACACAGAGAAGATTCTCATTATTGCTGTAAGCTGCCGTTGAGTTGGTTCTGACTCATGGCGGTCTTATACACAACAGAACCAAGTATTTTCTGGTCCTGCACCATCTTCATGATATGCTTGCGTCCACTGCTGTGGCTACTGTGTCAGTCCATCCCATTGAAGGCGTCCTGCACTTTTGCTGACCCTCTACATTGGCAAACATGATGTCCTTATCTAGCAGTTGGTCTTTCCTGATGACCACGTCCAAAGTAAGCAAGACGAAGTTTCACCATCCTTGCTTCTATGGAACATTCCAGTTTTATTTCATCTAAGGCTGATTTGTTTGTTCTTCTGGCAGTCCATGGTATACTCAATATTCTTCACCAACACCACAATTCAAATGCATCAATTCTTCTGTCTTCTTTTTTCATTGTCCAGCTTTTGCATGCATATGAGGCAACTGGGAAGACCACGGCTTGGGTCAGGAACACCTTAGTCATCAAAGTGGCATCTTTGCTTTTTAAAATTTAAACTACAAAAAACAGACAAAGCTCATCTATGCTGTTAGAAGTTGGGATTGTGGTCACTCTTGGGGGTGCAGCGGGGATGGTAAATGGCAAGGACCACAAGGGGGGTTCCGAGGTGCTGGCCACGCTCTGTATCTTGATCTGGCTGCTGGTGTCTCATTTGTGAAAACTCACTGAGTTACATACATATGATCAAACTGCTGACATGCTCAGCTGCTAACCAAAAGGTCAGAGATTCAGGTCCACCCAGAGATGCCTACAGGTGACCTATTTCTGAAAAATCAGCCACTGAAAATCCTACGGAGCACAGTTCTCCTCTGATACACAAGCAGTTGCCATGAGTCAGAGCCAACTCGACGGTAACTGGTAATACACTTATGACAGGTCCATTTTTCCGTATACAGATTAAACTTCAAAAGAGGTGTTAAAAAGTCACAAAATGAATTATATTCTCTCTGCACTGAAGCCATTCTTGTCACTTCCAATTTGGGCTGAAAAGAGAAAAGGCAGCAGGGAAATGTTACAGCGACTTGGGCTCTTGAAGGAAAATCCACTTAAAGCAAGATTCAGGACGAGAGGTAGATGCTGGGGAAGGAGAGTTCCAGTGTGGGGCCAGGTGGGCGGGGGGGGGGAGGGATTTGGGGAGAAGACAGCAAAATCCCACAGAAGCACGTCTGCGCCCATCGCTCCACTTGGCTGGGCTTCCTCTCCCTGGGGCAGATCTCAAAGCATACATCAAAGCTCATGCCATTAATGCTGCATTCAAATTCCCATGCACCTGTACTGAGGTGACACAGAGCCAGAGGTCAGTGGTAGTGGGCAAGGAGACACGGGGGGCCTAACTCCAGCCTGGCCCTGCCAGTTTTTGGGTGCTTCAGAGACACTTGATCTGCACCAGGCTAGCATGTGACACGAACAGATGCTAAGCTGGGAGAAGACAGATTCACTTGACTCTAAGACCCCACGCCCAGCCCATTCAGAAGGTAATTCTCATGAGGTCCCTTCTCAGGATTACTCACCGACCAGGCGGCGGACCAGGTCCACTGCAGGCAGCCCAGGTGGGAGAGGAGCACACGGCAAAATGGGCCACTGGGCTAACCAAACCCAGCCCCTGGACCAGATGCTGGGCATGACACCTGTCACCAGGCCCTTACCCATGCCTGCCTTCCTACAACGACGGGCACCATGACTTCTAACTCACATCATCACCTCCCACTACAGAAAGAACGTTGCTTCAGGAGGGAAAGGAAAACTGAATGAGCGTGTGCTGCTCCTGAAAGCTGGTGGTTTAAAGAATGCTAACAAAAAGAGGGCGTGATGTGACGACTTCCCTAGATGCTGACAAAGACTGAGTTCATCGCACGTTCACTGCATTGCCGTAATTTCTCATTACCATTATTCCAGGCTAAGTGCTATATAATACAATTATTGTTACTCTTTAAAGTTCATTGAAGGTTTTGGAAGTATCTGGAGCCTGGGCAGTTCCTTAGCGAATACCTCAGAGATTTTGTAGGTTTGATTCCAGACCACCACAACATAGTGAATAGCACAGTAAAGTGAGCCACACAAATTTTTTGGTTCCCCAGTGCATACAAAAGTTACATTTACACTATACTGTAGTCTATTAACTGTGCAAACGTATTATGTCTACACCAAAGTGGATACCTTAATTTAAAAATAATTTATTGCTAAAAAATGCTAATCATCATCTGAGCTCTTAGCAAGTCATAGTCTTTCTGCTGGTGGAGGGTCTTGCCTCCATGTTGATGGCTGCTGACTGATCAGGGTGGGGCTGCTGATGGTTGGGCTGGCTGTGGCAATTTCTTAAAATAAGACAACCGTGAATTCTGCTGCATCGATTAACTTCCTTTCAGGAAAGATTTCTCTGTAGGCTTGTGGTGCTGCTTGATAGCATTTCACCCACAGTAGAACTTCTTCCAAAATTGCAGTCCATCCCCTCAAACCCTGCCACTGCTTTATCGACTAAGTTTATGTAATATTCTAAATCCTTTGTTGTCATTTCAACAATGTTCACAGCATCTTCACCAGGAGTAGATTCCATCTCAAGAAACCACTTTCTTTGTTCATCCACAGGAAGCAACTCCTCGTCTGTTAAAGTTTTACCAAGAGATTGTAGCAATTCAGTCACATCTTTAGGCTCTCCTTCTAATTCTAGTTCTCTTGCTATTTTCACCACATCTGCAGTCACTTCCTCCACTAAAGTCTTGAACCCCTCAAGGTCATCCATGAGAGTTGGAATCAACTTCTTTCAAACTCCTGTTAATGTTGATACTTTGACCTCTTCCCATGAATCACAGATGTTCTTAATGGCATCCAGATTGGTGAATCCTTTCCAGGTTTTCAATTTACTTTGCCCAGATCCACCAGAGGAATCACTATCTATGGCAGCTATAGCCTTATGAAATGTATTTCTTAAGTAATAAGGCTCAAGAGTCAAAATTACTCCTTGATCCATGGGCTGCAGAATGGATGTTGTGTTACGAGGCATGAAAATACATTAATCTCCTTGTACATCTCCATCAGAGCTATTAGGTGACCAGGTACATTGGAAATAAGCAGTAATATTTTGAAAGGAATCTTTTTTCTGAATAGTAGGTCTCGACAGTGGGCTTAGAATATTCAGTAAACCATGTTGTAAATAGATGTGCTGTCATCCAGGCTTTGTTGTTCCATTTATAGAGCACAGGCAGAATAGATTTAGCGTAATTCTTGAGGACCCTAGGATTTGCAGAATGGTAAATGAGCACTTCAACTTAAAGTCAGCAGCTGCATTAGCCCCTAACAAGAGAGTCAGCCTGTCCTTTGAAGCTTTGAAGTCAGGCATTGACTTCTCCTCTCTAGCTATGAAGGTCTGAGATGGCATCTCCTTCCAGTGTAAGCCTATTTTGTCTACAATGACAATCTGTTGTTTAGCGTAGCCTCTTTTATCAATTATCTCAGCTAGATCTTCTGGAGAACTTGTGCAGCTTCTATGTCAGCATTTGCTGCCTCACCTTGTACTTTTACGTTACGGAGATGGCTTCTTCCTTAAACCTCATGAACCAACCTCTCCTAGCTTCAGACATTTCCTCTGCAGCTTCCTCACCTCTCTCGGCCTTCATAAAATCAAAGAGAGTTAGAGCCTTGCTCTGGATCAGGCTTTGACTTAATGGAATATTGTGGCTGGTTTGATCTGCTATCCAGACCACTAAAACTTTCTCCATAACAGCAATAAGGCTGTTTTGCTTTCTTATCATTCATGTGGTCACTGGAGTAGTACTTTTAATTTCCTTCAAGAACTTTTCCTTTGCACTCACAACTTGGCTAACTGTTTGGTGCAAAAGGCCTAGCTTTTGGCCTCTCTCAGCTTTTGACATGCCTTCCTCACTAAGCTTAATCATTTCTAGCTTTTGATTTCAAGTGAGAGACGTGCGACTCTTCCTTTCACTTGAACACTTAGAGACCACTGTAGGGTTATTAATCGGCCAAATTTCAATATTGTCGTGTCTCCAGGAATAGGAAGGGAGGCCTGAGGAGAGGAAAAGGGACAGAGAACATTCGATCGGTGGAGCAGTCAGAACACACACGGCATTTATTGAGTAAGTTCACTGTCTTATATGGGTGTGGCTCATAGCGCCCAAAAACAATTACAATAGTAAGCAAAGATCACTGATCACAGATCACCGTAACAGGTATAATAATAATGAAAAATTTAAAATATTGTGAGAATTACCAAAACGTGACACAGAGACACGACGTGAGCACACCCTGTTGGAAAAATGGCGCCAATAGACATACTTGATGCAGAGTTGCCACAAATCTTCAATTTGTAAAGTGCAATAAAGTGAAGTGCAATAAAACAAGGTATGCCTGTAACATCCCGGGAAGGAAGAGGAAAACGACCAGCTCAAACTATTAAAAATAAACAAACAGAGGTTTCTAAGGAGTCACTGGTGGCAGAAACAGGTGCTCAGCTACGAACAGAAAGGCTGGCGGTTAAAGTCTGCCTAGAGGCACTTCGGAAGACAGGCTTGGTGATCTACTTCTGAAAGATCAGCCACTGAAAACCTTACGGAGCACAAGTCCACCCTGACACACATGGGGTTGCAATCAGTCAGAATCAACTCGATGGCAACTGATTTGTTCTTTTTTTTTAAGGTTCTAACCTGCAGACCCTTAGCTATCAGCAGATCCACCATCCCCATGGAATACCCACCCTCCTTTTCCACACACGCAGCCCTGTCTACTTATGGTCCTCTGTCATACCTATTGGCCTTTAAATATACCCTTCATGTTCATTTAGGTTTGTTTTTCTTATCTAAAAATACCATGGGGTGGAGGATAGACGCATATAACAAAATATGGGCCAGTCTATCACTCCTCCAAGCAGAGATGGGGACCACATGCTGCCCCAGGCACAAGCTGCTTGCCTCTTCCTGAGCTATTTTGTGGTCTTAGCCTCTCTAGCCAACACGCACGTCCACCCTCAGAGCCACAACACTCTCCCATATCACGGTAGATAACTGGCCTCCTAAGCCCTGCCACAGGAAAGATAAAGGTGTCTTCTGTAGCACTCAGTTTACACCAGCCCCAGCAGAGCTCTGAGCCATTCACGCAGGTTTGGATCCTGGACACAGCAGCACACCCTGGCTCCTTGGTCAGCTTCTACAGGCCATGGGACTCCCGAAATAACTCGTGCTCTGTTCAAGGTGGTCAGGCCATGGAACAGAGTCAAAAAGGCCTGGGCTGGAGTTCCACGTCAGGTCCATTAGGCAATGCTTCCTCCACCCGCAAATGGAAATTCATCCATTCACTCATTCATTTATTCAGCAGCTACTTACTAACTTCTCTTTGCAGAGCAAGATGCTATGTATGGAAAGCACAGGGAGACCTGACATCTGACATGAAAAGATCTCAATGGGAAAACATAAACAACTGACCCAGAAGGACAATGTGGTGAAATGAGTTCCTTTATGTGGCTTTTTGCCTTGGCTCTTTGGAAAGACAGCTTGAGAGATTTTTCCCATAAGCCCTGAGGAGTTACCTTTGCCCTAGTTTTCTACTTCAGAAGGTTTGTTACTTTTGTCCAGGTTGATTACATTTCCTGATAAGCAGTAAACAACTTGAACTTTAAGATTTTTGTCTAGTCCTGCACTGCAGCCTGCCCTTTGATCATTACACACCTTGTAGGTATTGGTCAGTGTAAGATGCAAATGAAGTATCTGTAGCCTACCATGCAAATGAAGTGTCTGTGGCGTCCTGAGAGGGGACTGGTCAGTTTGTGGCCCCTGCTGGGAGAAGCCATGCCTTGAAATTGACAAGGAGTTGTGTATATATACAGCCAACTCCACAGAGGTTTTTTTCAGTCAGAAAGAACAGGAAAAAAAGCAGAAGGATGAGAGAAGAGAGAAGCAGCAGAGAGAGGGGGAAGACAAGGAACCTCCTAAAAGAGTTGTGACACGGGTCAAGGACTATAACACTGAAGACAGTGAGAGGCCCAGAAGGGCCCTGCGGTAGAGTCGGTGGTAACAGATGACAGGGCCAAGAGGAACTCGCCCTGAGGGGCCAAGAGGAGCCTGTCCTCAGGGGGCAGAGAGGAGCCCTGCATGGTTGAGAAAAGCTGAGAGAGCTGTCCTGCACTGAAGAAGGGAGACTTTGCCTACATGCTTCCTGATCCTGACCCTGAGTTGTAGCCTGTTGGTCCTGATTCTGAGTTGTAACCTGTTCCTTCCTTAATAAACCCCTTAATCATACATATGATCTGTGAGTTCTGTGTGGCCATTGCAATGGATTATCAAACCCAGAAGAGAAGTAGAGAGTGCTGTGGGAGGGACAGCTGGTGTCAGAATCGGTAAAAAGTTTGGAGGGCGGAGTTATGTCTGACCCCCACCTGATGGGAATCACCCTTGGGCCGATCCTGGTCGCTATCCCCTGAAGTTAGACACGCTCTG
This sequence comes from Elephas maximus indicus, assembly GCF_024166365.1. Classification (NCBI taxonomy): domain Eukaryota; kingdom Metazoa; phylum Chordata; class Mammalia; order Proboscidea; family Elephantidae; genus Elephas; species Elephas maximus. The sequence goes on along the minus strand of NC_064843.1, from coordinate 60,105,698 downwards.
ACACTACTGCTACTACTCAGCCATTTCTGCAGAGAGAAAGCTCACCCTGTCTACCCCAAGAAGAGCTGCATTTTCCCTCTCAATATTGCTAGGCCCTCAATAAAGCAGCCGCTGCTCCTCTAACCCAGAACGGTCTCTACCCTAGCATTTCAAATATGATCTTCTCAGTCTCTTTGACCACCACCCGTCTGTCAGTTTGTCATACTGTGGTGGCTTGTGTGTTGTTATCATGCTGGAAGTTATGCCACTGGTATTTCAAATACCAGCAGGGTCACCCATGGTGGACAGGTTTTAGTGGAGCTTCTAGACTAAACAGACTAGTAAGAAAGGCCTGGTGAGCTACTTCTGAAAACTAGCCAATGAAAACCGTATGGGTCACAACAGAACATGGTCTGACACAGTGCTGAAAGATTAGACCCCTATATTGGAAGGCACTCAATGTACACAGAGGCTGCAACAATGAACTTGAGCACACCAACGACTGACTGTGAAGATGGTGCGGGACCAGGCAACATTTCATTCTGTTGTACACGGGGCGGTCAAGAGTCAGAGCTGGCTCAATGGCAACTACCAACAACGGGTCTCCTTGAAGTATAGTCATTCATGCTTGAGAGTTTATTTATGTGCACAGGGCAAAACCATAGCACCTATTCGCTGTCTTAGCTTACAGCAGTGCTTCCCAAACTTTCCAGACTTTCACATGCAATCAGAGCGCTTGGCAAAAGAATCTTTCTGGGGCGCCATCTCCAAAGATTTTAACTCTTTACGTTGGGGTGCTAGGCCCAGTACTCTGCATTTCTAACAGACTCACAGGGGATGTCGGGATGCTGGTGGTGCTGATCCGAAGACCTCGCTGTGAAAAACACTGGCTTAGGCCACAAGCAAAAACATATGACACGCCAAAGAGACCCACCGTGCTCTGTAAAACCCAACAGAAAACCACATCTACAAGAGTAATTCTCAGAAGCAAAATTTTATTGGTCTGGCTATAAATTAGAAGAAAGCCATTTCCAGCATCTTTCAGAAGGCTGGCAATTAAAAATTCATGATAAACTTAGGGCTATTCAGTGTCACAAATGTAAAGACAATTTAGTTTAAACGCTCACATGTTACAGATGAGAACACTGACAGCAAGAGAGAGCATACAAAGGGTTAGTAACAGAAGTGGGACTAGAGCCCCTCTCCAGACTCCCTGTCCAATGCTCCTTCAGTTGTGGATATCCCTCGCCCTTGAGAGCCAAGTTTCCTAGCCACGAACGTTTCCATGGCGGAAACTATCAGGATGCAGGAACGTCGTGAATTTTTACTGTCCTTCACAGTGGAACAACACAGATGAGTCCTGCACAATGGCAACATAAAAGGTGCCATGCCTGGTGTCTCCTACAATAAATCCTCATTCCCTGCTGACGTCTAGAGCGTGCAAGAACACAGCTCACCCAGGCAAGCTGATTTCTCTGCCTTCCTTTCTCCCTCCCTCCTTCCTACCCTACTTCCCAATGGACTAGAAAAACATGGGGAAACATACACCAAGGTGCAAGTGCCATCGAGGGACACGTAGGAACCTGAGAAGCCATCGGGACCATCCTATCCAAAGCAGTAAAGATGTGTCCATTTATGGTTTTCTTGGCTCAAGACTGAAAGATGATGTTCTTGCCATCTTAGGCTAAGCAACTCTCCAGAAGTTCCTCAGAGAGGACATCTTTCCCGTCACAGGCTTGGAGCGGTTGTTTGTGATTCAGTTAATACCAGGGCTTGTACAACCAGCGTCCTCCCCACCCCCAGCGTGAACTTCTCAATGTCCTTGCAAAATTGAGTCTACAGCTAAAATTTTGCTTTTCTTTTTCATTTAGTTGACAAAGGAGCAGTCGGTGTGTAGAGAAGCTACTGCAACTGTCGGGAGTAGGAGATAAAAAGAACAAAATGATATTTAAAAAGCAAAGATCGTCACGTGACATATTTTAAGGAGATGCCTTAAACCCGTGGCTGCTGATTCCTACTCATGATGGCCCTATAGGACAGAGCAGAACTGCCCTATAGAGTTTCCAAGGAGTGCCTGGTGGATTTGAACTGCCAACCTCTTGGTTAGCAGACCAAGCTCTTAACCACTGTGCAATCAGGGCTTCCGGAGATGCCTTAGTCTGATATAAATCACCCCCTTGATGTTTCCCACATTAGCAGTGCTTTTTCACCATTCCTGCCCCATCAACACCCTGCTCCTGCCTCCGCTTGTTGCAGAGGCTCTGGGGATCTCCAAAGAGGGACATTTCTAGGTAGCAGTGCAAGATAAGATTGAAGAAATGAGGTGGGGACAACCAACACTTTGCAGAGGACACTAAATAAGTTTAAACCAAAGTTAAAAAGCCATTCAAAAAATTCTAAGACTTGTAACCTAGTGGACAGAGATCTATACAGAAACACGAAAGCCAGGTAATAAGCCTTTTCAGCAGCCTTACCTGTTTGTAGAGTCCTATGATGTTACCACCCATAACCCACCCAGTGCCATCGAGTCGATTCCGACTCATAGCGACCCTATAGGACAGAGTAGAACTGCCCCATAGAGTTTCCAAGGAGCGCCTGGCAGATTCGAACTGCCAACCTTTTGGTTAGCAGCCATAGCACTTAACCACTACGCCACCAGGGTTTCCATGATGTTACTAGGAACATAGTAATAACTAGCAAGGTAAAGTGACTGGTAACAGACCCCTGCACAAAGGTGGTCGAATAAGAGTAATAAAATATTTTAAATAACCTACATGCCCAACAAGAAATAATTATAACCTATATATTCAACTGTGAACCAGCCTGGGAAATGGTAATTATAAAAAACCTAGTTACCTTTGTTTGAAATCTATTAAGTCTCGAAAACACAGAGCATCTACTTGTAAGTCAAAAATTCAACACACAACGTTGTACTGATGCTATCATGACCACCTCTCTTAGTTTATGAGAGGGCCATTCAGCGTGCAGGAATACCTGCTAGCTGTGCAAGAAATATTTATGGATAGGATCAAACACTAGAAAGGAACAATGAAAATTAATAGTTTGATTTTGGAGGGTGGCATAATCTTAATTCAGTATCTCCTTTCCTTTCATTCCTGTTATTACTGATGTAGTTAATAATATTCTAATGAGAATGTAAATGAGGCTTCCACTGCAGCATCATCTGGGCAAAAAACCATCATTTGACAAATATTTCTTGAGCTTCTCATCTATACTGGGCACACGGCAGTGAATGCAAGGGACCAAGATCCTGCTCTCCGGGAGCTGACTGGGGGAGGTTAACAACAACAAAAATGAGTAAATAAATATATAAAGACCTGGTGAATGTAATATAAATGCCCGTGTGATGGAAGCACAGAGTCACTCACTCCCGGACCTCCTGTTCATGCTTTTCAGAGAGTTAGACCAGGGACAATATTTGATATGCTGGGTATATGTTTCCTGTTGCCGCTGTAACAAATCGCCTCAAAGTTCGTGGCTTAAAACAGCCCAGATTTATTATCTTACAGTTCTGGAGGCCAGAAGTCCAAAAACGGTCTCAGTGGGCTACATCCGATGTGTCAGGAGGGCCATGTTCCTTCAGGAGGCTCTAGGGGAGATTTCATTTCCTTGGTTCTTCCACCTTCAAGAAGCCACCTTGGTTCCTGGCCCCCTTTCTCTTCAAAGCCGGCAATCACAACACCCTGACCTCTGCTTCTGTGGTCACATCTCTTTCTCTGCCTCTGACTCTCCTGCCTCCCTCCTCTCCTCATAAAGACCCCTGTGATTACATTGGGCCCACCAGATAATCCAGGATAATCTCTTCATCTCAAAGTCAGCGGATTAGCAACCTTAATTCCATCTTCAACCTTAATTCCCCTTGCCGTGTAACACAGCACATTCACAGGGATTACAACATGGACATCTTTGGGGGAGGAGCGCTGGTCGGCCTACCACTCTGGGTTAACTTCTTGTCCAACTTCCTGGCAAGAAATGTTGAGTAACCTCTTTCCTCAGAGATGTTTAGCACAATGGAAAGAGTGTAAGAATTTTTCATCAGAAGATATAAATTCAAAATTGCCACTGTCTGCCTGTGAGACTTTGGGTAAGCCACTTTAACGCCAATGAAGATAATAATACCTAGTCCACCGGTCTGTGAAGATAATTACATGAGGACAAATATGTGAAGGAGCTGTGAACCTTGGAAAATGCAATCACAAGGTAGTTATTATGAGACAGAGTCAGCTGTTTCAGAATCCCACAGCATTTTCCATGAAATAAATTTCTTCTTTTTTGAAACAAACTACAAATTTCAAGCTAAAATCTGAATAGCCATTGCAGGATATCATGGTCATTAACTAAATGATTAACCCTTTCCCAGACTGTCACTGAAGGAAATATAAACCCGCTGCTATAGAGTCGATTCCAACTCATAGGGACCCTACAAGACAGAGCAGAACTGCCCCATAGAGTTTCCAAGGAGTGCCTGGCGGATTCGAAGTGCTGACCTTTTGGTTAGCAGCCGTAGCACTTAACCACTACGCCACCAGGGTTTCTGAAGGAAATATAGAAACACGTAAACAGACCCTGAGTGTGGATTAGCCACAGAAGCATGAGAGAGGACATGGCAGGTGGACCACTGGAGAGCACCACCAGTCCCCAGATGCAGAGCCCTCAAGAAGCCCTGGTGGCATGGTGGTTAAAGCGATCAACTGCTAACCGAAAGGTCAGCAGTTCGAAACCACCAGTGGCTCTGCTGGCCAAAGATGTGGCAGTCTGCTTCTGTAGAGATTTATGGCCTTGGAAACCCTGTGGCATCACTATTATTTGGAATCAACTCAAAAGCAGTGGGTACGGCAGCGGGTATCTCGGACACATGAGGCTGTGCTGCTGAAAGGAACTGCTTTCAAGGCACTCCCACCCCGTGAATATCTGTCTGTATCCATCCATTGAGAGACCACAATTCCCGCAAATGCAGTTTAGTCACAGAAAAGGGTGGACGATGGCGGTATAATGCCTTCTGGAGATTAACGGAAAAGCAGAGAGACAGAAAGAACCACAGGAAAGATACAAAATGAGGCAGTAGATGCTCTTGCACTGTCTTTAGAAGGAAGAACTAGGAAGAATTCCAGGCTGTTGAAAAGCACGATAAATAAAACCAGCTGCCACCGAGTGGATTCCGCTTCACGGCAACCTCACGCATCTCCAGGGAGAACTGTGCTCCACGCGGTTTTCGACAGCTGCTTTTTCTGAAGCAGATCGTCAGGACTTTCTTCCGAGGCGCCTCTGGGTAGACTTGAACTTCCAACCTTTCAGTTAGCCGTGAGCACTCTAACCATCTGCACCACCCAGGAACTCTGTAATGAAGAAAGCTCCATCTAAATATTCCTACTACCAAGCAGCAGGACCAGGAGATCACCTATCAGGCAAGCTGACTCACCCAAGAAAAATCAACATCAAAACACAGAGAATTTGGCCAATGACCAGGCATATCAACCAGGCCTTCCCCTTAAGGGATGCCAACAGCACCTGACACCAGGTAACAAGGCTGGTGATGAGAGTTCCCCGGCGGAGTCGGGGGATCCATTCACACCGGTGACTGGGGTCTTCTCTTTCAAAGGTGGATAACTTGAAAGAACTTTGAAAATCCTCTGCAACATAAAAAAAGAGTACTGTGCTCCTGAGAAGAATGTATCATGAACTAGAAGTAAATTTTAGAAAGAGTATATTTTTAGTCTCCACAAATATGCAAGGAAACATGGAGTATATGAAAAAAATATCAAAAATTGGATAAAAAAACAAAAACCAAACCTGCTGCCATCGAGTTGATTCCGACTCATAGCGAATGTATAGGACAGAGTAGAACTGCCTCATAGGGCATCCAAGGAGTGGCTGGTGGATTTCAGCTGTGAACCTTTTGGTTAGCAGCCAAGCCAAACTCTTAATCACTGCACCACCAAGACTCCATGAAAACTGGATAGAAGGGCTAAAAGAACAATGGGAACTAGCTAATATGGACCTGAGTGAATTATGACATGACTGAAAAACCAGAAATGCAAGAACAAAATATAAATGGGAACAAAAGGCAATAAAGACCACACCCAACAGTGGTGAAAATCAGATCACTGAGGAGAAAAAAAATGAAACACCCCTGCAGAATAAAGAGTAAAAGACAAAAAGATGAAAACAACAAAAGAGAAACGATGGACATGGAAGACAGACAAATGGCTATCTAAACTACAAACAGGTCATGTTCCAAGAGAAACAGCCAAACACACACACACACTCTCAAAACTCATATTCTCGAAAGAAAATGAAAGAAAATTAGAAATTGCTATTTAAATATAGAAGAAAAAAAGCATCCTGGAAACTTAGAAATCAAAAATCATTCTCGTAAGTAATAAATTGCAGGAAAAATTAAAAACTAGAATTACAAGACTATTTGAAACGTACCAATAGTGAGTGCCTGATATTTTAAAATTATAGGGTGAGTCTAAAGCTGTGTTCAAAGGCATCATTAAGCAAGAATAAAAATAAATAAGTGAAGCACTGAATTCAAGATATCAGAAAATAAAACCAAGAATTAAGAGTTTTATGAAATATTAAAGCTGAAATCAATGAATTAGAAAATTGTGGGGTAAACAAAGTTGATTAAAAAAAACACAACAGGCATTTGCAAAAGAATTAATAAAAAGGGTACAAAATCACTATTTCAAAATAAATTAAAACAAGAAAATACAATGCATAATTTCATTAATTTTGTTCAATCTTAATGAAAGTGACACCTCTTTGAGAAAACATAAGTTGTCTACACAGGAAAGTATCAATGTGAGAAGTTTAAAATTTTATCCAAAATTACGTACAACGAAGACTACGAGACAGACAGTATTATAAGTGTTCTTTCCAATTTTCAAGTTACAGATAATTTCCATGCTTCATAAAATACTCCATGACATAGAAGAACATGGAAATCTTATCAATTCATTTTGCAAAGCTTGTATAAACCTGATATCAAAGCCTGGCAAAGAAGCTATGTGTCAATTTCTCTCATGAATACAAATGCAAAATTCCACAGAAGATGCTAATAAGTCAAATCCAATGTCATACTAAAAATAGAAAAAACATATCATAACTAAGGTTTACTTCAGTAGCAGCTTAAAATAGATGCCTATTTATATTATGTTATATTAAACACTTCAATAAATGTTAATAAGGCCTTTGACCAAGTTCAACTTCATGGCTGATTAAAAAGAAACAAAAAATCTCAGAAAACTCAAAATACATGTAAACTTTAATAGTACAATGAAAAGTAACTAACTTGACCAATAACCAACAGTAATGAAAACTATACAGCTACAAGATGAATCTACAAATTCCCTATCTAACAGCAAATTACAGTGGCCTGGTGGTGCAACAGTTAAAGCGCTCATCTGCTAACAGAAAGGTTGGCAGTTCAAACCCACCCAGCAGCTCTGTGATCCGCTCCTGTAAAGACTACAGTCTAGAAAACCCTATGAGGCACATGGGGTCGCTATGAGTCTTGACAGCACCCAGCAACCACAATAGGAAATTATTGAAAAATGTAATACTCTTGGTTCACATAATAAATTTGTTTTCATTAGTGCTTATGTAATTTAAGTATTTAAAAAATAAAATATAAGAAATATTTTAATTAAAAGAATATACAAATAAAAAAATATAAGAAATATTTTAATTAAAAGAATGTACAAATAAAGGAATAGCAACAAAAATAATACCAGAATCACTTTAACAATAAACTTAAGAAGAAGGTATGAAAATAAATCTTGACAGAAAATTAAAAGCCTAGATCAAATGGAGAAGCACACTATAAATGAGAAGAATCAATGCTGTAAAATGTCATTTTTCCATAAAGTATCTATAGATTTATCAAAAACCAAAGATATCTGGGAAAAAATTTTAACAATTATGAAGTTCATCTGAAAGGATAAACAAGTGATAATAGCATATGATTTTTTTTTTCCAAAAGAGAAGAATCCTGCCCTACCAGATAATTACCATGCTAATAAACTACAACAATTAATTAAGGAGTGAATACAGCAAAACGGATATCCCAAAAACTGTCTCTGCTGCATGAAACAAGTCAGCATGGAATAAAGGTGGTACCGCAAGTTTATGAGCAAAGGAAAGAAAATCTGATAACTGCTCATCAGTTCAGTAAAATCTGTATCGTATGTTAAGACAAATTTCAAATAGTTAATTTTTTTTTTAAAGTTAAACCATACGAATGGAAAAATGTATATAGGATTATGTAGAATGTATTGAGCCTAAATCTAAGAACAAAATAATGAAAAATGCAAGGGAAGAGTTTTCTTTACTGTTGGTTACCGGTCAAGTTAGTTACTTTTCATTATACTATTAAAGTTTCCATGCATTTGACTAGATAAATAATGAAAATCTTCTATATGCAAAAAAAAACTAAGTAAAACTTTTGAAATAGGATAAAAAGACATATACAAAAAGCTCATATATATCAGTGAGAAAAGCACTATCTTCCATTAGGAAAAAACAGAAAAAGGACACACACAAAACATTCCTCACAAAGAAATACAAAAGGCCGATAAATATTCTAAAAATATTTGGCCTCACTGGTAAAGAAGAGAGCCCTGGTGGCGCAGTGGTTCAGTGCTCAGCTGCTAACCAAAAGGTCTGCAATTCGAATCCACAAACCACTCCTTGGAAACCCTATGGGGCAGTTCTACTCTGTCCTCTAAGGTCACTTTGAGTCAGAAACGACTTGACGGCAACAGGTTTGGTTGCCTTGGTTTTGGCATAGAAGAAAGGCAAAATAAAGCAATGAGATGCCATCTTTCTTCAAACACATTGCATTGAAAATATGTAAAATAATTATAATATTCAATCCTTGCAAGAGAACACTGAAGTGACCACATCCCCACGCACTGGTTAGGTTTCAAATTTGTACAGCAGTATGTGTTAGCCTTTATGGCGGGCATGCCCTTTGACCCTGAAATACCACTTCTAGGAATCCAAGCTAATGAAATTGTCAGAGATTGTCAAGGATTTCTGTACAAGGGCATTCTCCATAGTAAAAACATGGAAAAACCTAAATATCCCAAAATGGAGGCCTGATGAAATGAATTATGATATAATCAAAGGATACAGCAAAATAGTTAAGAACATGGAATCTGGAATTAAACAGTCCGGGTTCAAATTCTATGTTGCCACTTAGAACCAGTATGACCTTGAGTAAGTTACTTAAACTCTGTGTCTTATTTTTCTTTGTATACAAAATGGAGATAATAGTAACACCTACTCCATAGGGATGTTGTGAGGGCTAAAGGAGTCAATACAGGTTAAAAAAAAAACTTAGAACACAGCCTCAAATTTGGCAAGTGCTCAATAAATGTTACTTCCTGTAACACTAAGAAAATATATTATTAATATTTTTATTACTATGCAAACATTAAAAACTATTTCCTAAGTTTAATGCCATGGAGAAGTGTTCCTAATATTATAACAAATTCAAAAGCAGGACACACTCCATACAACTTCTTCCAGAAAAGAGTAGGATACTTCCTAACTCATTTCATGAGGCCAGCATAACCCTGATAGCTAAACCAGACAAAGACAGGACAAGAAAAGAAAACTACAGACCAATATTCCTCACGAACATAGGCAGAAAAATCCTCAACAAAATAAAAGCAAATCAAATTTAGCAATAACTAAAATAACACACCATGAGCAAGTGGGGCTTTTATCCCGGGAATTCAGGGCTGGTTCAATGCTCAAAAATCAATCCATGTAATCCATCATATTATTAACAGTGTAAAGAAGAAAAACCATGAGATTGTACCAATTGATGCAGAAGAAGCATTTGACAAATTTCGACATCCATCCCTGATACACACTCTCAGCAAACTAGGAATAAAAGGAAACTTCCTCAACTAAACCTACAAAAAACTTGAAGTAAACATCATACTGAATGCTTTCCCCCTAAGATAGGCAACAAGGCAAAGATGTTCACTCCAATTCAACAACTGGAAGTCCTAAGCAGTGCAATAACGCAAGAAAAAGAAATAAAAACCCTGGAGATTAAAGTTCACAGAGGTTCTATTCATAAAATGACCAAAACTGGAAAGAACCCAAATGATCTTCAATACATGAATGAATAAATTATGGCATCCCCATATAATGGAATGCTACTCAGCTATAAAAAGTAATGAACTACTGACACATGCAACAACTTGGATGAATTTCAAAGGCCATTAACTGAAAGAAGCCAAACTCGAAAGACTGCATACTCTTGGATTCTATTTAAAAGGCATTCTCAAAAAAACAGAACTATAGTGATAAAATAGAGATACACAAACCTACACAGGTGACAAAATTGTATGGAACTTAATACACACACACAAATGAATACAAGTAAAACTGGGGAAATCACACACACACACACACACACACACACACACAGACAAATAGGTACAAGTAAAACTGGGAAAATCCAAATAAGATTAGTGGTTTCTATTAAGGTCACTACCTAGGTCACTACCTTGGTGATGGTATTATGCTATAATTTTACAAAAATGTTACCTCTGGAGGAACCTGGGAGAGATGTACAAGGTATCTCTCTGTATTATCTCTTACAATTGCATGTGAATCTACCATTATCTCCATAAAGTCTTCCATTAAAAAAAAAAAATACAAACTAAAGACTAAGCCTTCTCCTACCCATGACTATTAGCCCTCCCAGGAGGCAGCAACTCTTACCAGTTTCATGTGTACAAGAGCTAAGAGAGAAAGAAAGAAGGAAGGGAAGGGGGTCAGGAGCAAAGAAGGGAGAAAGAGATGGAGGCATGACAGAAGGAGGGAGGAGTGCTTAACAAACTTGGGATGGACATGCTAACCAAACTAAACCCACTGCCGCTGAGTCAGTTCCAACTCACGGCAACCCTAGAGGACAGAGTAGAACTGCCCCCACAGGGTTCCCAAGGCTGTAAGTCTTCATGGAAGCAGACTGCCGCATCTTTCTCCCACGGAGCAGCTGGTGGATTCGAACTGCTGATCTTTGAGCTAGCAGCTGAGTGCTTAACCACTGTGCCACCAGGGCTTCTTATCCACTTTAATGGTGAAAATGTTAAGTTCACTGTTTCATCTATTAACATACCCAAGTAAATTATTTTCTGCTAGTTACTGTCATGAAGACTGACTATCTCCTTAGTCTAGGAAGCATTTCCACTGGGCAAATCTCCCCACTCCTGATGAACCTTTCTTTGCACTTATCCTGACCTCAAACCCTCAGCTTCCCCCTATTCTCATTCCCAACAGCCCCATGCTGGCTTCAGAGTTGCCTCTCTGTCCTACCTGAACTCTGTGGACACACAGTTGATTCCCTCACTCCTTGCCTACCCATACAATCAGTGTACCCCAACTAGGTCCACTCCATCTACTTCTTCACATCATTCCCTGTCCATTATTTCTGGAAAAAGGATAAAAAAAAAAGTATTGCTCCCATTCCACAGTAATACTATCCAGAATAATGTTATCTCCTCTGCTGACCAGCAACCCTTTTATTCATTTTTTATTAATTTCCAATCATATTCAAATCCCACCCACCTTCCTCCAGCCCCAAGACCTGTGGCATCTGCCTCTCTCTGCAGGTTAACAGGGCTTTATTTCATTGAGTCCAATCATCTGGTATCCCCTACTATTCCAGGGCCTGCACATGGCTGATACTTAGTTAATGCTCAATAAATGAAAAGGTGAACTTTACGTTTTCACCACTGAAGTGGAAGTAAAAAAAAAAAAAAAAAAAATTTAGGATAAATACCTTCTGTAAGTCCATCTTAACAGAAGAAAACTAAATAAGCACTTTTTAAGTTAACTCATGAAATAAAATCATTATAGAATATTTTCATCCAAACAGATTTGAGGATAAATTAGCCTCTCTAAAACTATGATAGGAAGGGCTACAGAATGGCTTACAGAAAAAAAAAAGAAAAAAAAAACCCCAATGACAGAGCTCCAAAATATGTAAAACGAACTCTAACAGAATTGAAAGAGAAATAGTTCTACAATAGACTTCAACACAGCACTTTTGATGATGAACACAGCAACCAGAAAGAAACTCAACAAAGACACAATCTAAATAACACAATCAACCAACTCAACCTCACAGACAGAATACACCACACAAAAGCAGCACAGAACACATTCTACTGCAACACACACGGATCATTCTCCGGAATAGACCACATTTTAGGCCACAAAGCAAACCTCAATAAACTAAAAAACATGAAAATAAACAAAGCATCTTCTCCGATCAGAACACTATAAAACTAGAAATCAATAACAGAAAGAACCAGAAAAAAAATTAAATACATGGAAACTGAATAACAACTACTGGGTAATGGAGGAAGTTAAAAATGAAATTAAAAAGTTCCTAGAATCAAATGAGAACGAAAACACAATGTACCAAAACCTTTGGGACACAGCAAAAGCAGCGCTCAGAGGAGTATTTATAGCAATAAATGCATACATCAATAGCTTAAACCTACAACTGAAACCAATAGAAAAGGAACAACAAAAGAATTTCACAGTCGCCAGAATAAAGGAAATAATAAAGATCAGAGCAGAAATAAATAAAATGGAAAACAGAAAAACAACAGAAAGAATCAACAAGACCAGAAGTTGGTTCATTGAGAGGATCAGTAAAACTGACAAGCCACTGGCCAAAAGAACAAGTGAAAAAAATGAGAAAATACAAATAACCAAAATAAGAAATGAGACAAGAGACATTACAACAGAACCAACTGAGATAAAAAGGATCATAACAGAATAATATGAAAAATTATACTCTTAAGGAATTTGAACAAACGTCTAGAAATACACTACCTACCTAAACTAACACCCAACCCAAAAAGCCACTGCCGCCGAGTCGATTCCGACTCATAGCGACCCTAACGCAGAGGCAGAAAACTGAAGCAGACTCATAACAAAAGAAGAAACTGAAGATGTCCTAAAAAATCTCCACCCCCTCCAAAAAAAAAAAATAAAACCCAGTCCAGGTGGCTTCACTGGAAAGTTCTACCAAACATTCAGAGAAGAGTTGACACCAATTCTACACAAACTATTTCAGAACATAGAAAGGAAAGGAATACTCCTGAATTCACTCTATGAAGCCAGCATAACCCTGATACTAAAGCCAGACAAAGATACCACACAAAAAAAAAGAAAATTACAGACCAATAGCCCTCATGAATATAGACACTAGACACAAAAAAATCCTCAACAAAATTCTAGCCAACAGAATTCAGTAGCATAACAAAAAAAAATAATATACCATGAGCAGGTGGGATTCATACCAGGGATGCAAGTGTGGTTTAACATTAGAAATTCAATCAACTTAATTCACCATATAAATAAAAGAAAGGAAAAGAATCACATGATCATCTCAATAGATGCAGAAAAGGCATTCGATAAAAGCTAATGCCCTTTCCTGATAAAAACTCTCAGCAAAATAGGAATAGAAGTGAAACTCCTCAGTATAGTTAAGGGCATATATACAAAACCAAAACCCAACCTGATTCTCAATGGAGAGAGACTGAAAGCATTCCCTTTGAGAACAGGAACCTGACAAGGATGTCCATTATCACCACTCTTATTCAATATCATACTGGAAGTTCTAGCCAGAGCAATAAGGCAAGAAAGGAAAATAAAAGGCATCCAAATTGCTACAGAAGAAGTAAAACTATCCCTATTCACAGATGACATGATCCTATACATAGAAAACCCCAGAGATTCCACAAGAAAGTTAATGGAACTAATAGAAGAGTTCAGAAAAGTGACAGGTACAAAATCAACATACAAAAATGAGCTGGATTTCTCTACACTAACAAGAAAAACTCCAGAAAGAAAATTAAGAAAACAGTACCATTTACAGTACTCCCCAAAAGGATAAAATACCTAAGAATAAATCTAACCAGGAACATAAAAGACTTACACAAGGAAAACTACAAACAGTACTGCAAGAAACTGAAAGGGACCCACACAAATGAAAAAACATACCATGCACATAGATAAGAAAACTTAACGTTGTGAAAATGTCAATATTACCCAAAGCAATCTGCAGATACAATGCAATCCCAATTCAAATCCCAACAAAATTCTTTAACGAAATGGAAAAATGAATTTCTAACTTTATATGGCAAGAGGCCCCAAATAGCTAAAGCATTATTGAAGAAGAACAAAGAAGAACACTTCCCAATCCAAGAACACATGATCTCAGAACAGCCACAGTAGTCAAAACAGCCTGGTATTGGTATAACAACAGACACATAGACCAATGGAACAGAAATGAGAACCCAGAAGTAAATCCATCCAGCTATGGGCAATTGATCTCTCACAAAGTGTCAAAGTCCATTCAACGGGGCAGAGACAGTCACTCTAACAAATGATGCTGGCAAAAATGGATATGCACATGCAGAAAAATTAAACAAGATCCATACCTCACACTACACACAAAAACTAGCTCAGAATGGATCAAAACCTAAAGATGAAACCTAAAGCTATAAAGTTTGGGGAAGACAACGTATGGACAAGGTTAAGGGTCCTATTTTATAGCATAAATGCACTACCAAACATAACCAAAAATGCACAAATAATAGAAGATAAACTAGATAACCGGGACCTCCTAAAAATTAATCACTTATGCTCATAAAAAGGCTTTACCAAAAGAGTTAAAAGAGAACCTACAGATGGGGAAAAAAAATTGGCACTGACATATCTGACAAGGGTGTAATCTCTAAAATATATAGAAAACTTCAACACCTCCACAACAAAAAAGACAAACAACCCAATAAAAAAAAGAAATGGGCAAAGGACATGAGCAGACATTTTACCAAAGAAGACATCCAGGTAGCTAACAAAAATATGAAGAGATCATTGGCCATATGAAGAGATCATTGGCCATTAGAGAGGTGCAAATCAAAACTATAGGAAGATACCATCTCACCCTTGCAAAAATGACACTGGTCATAAAAACAGAAAACAACTGTTGGCAAGGCTGTGGGAAGATTGGAACTCTTACATACTGCTGGTGGCATTGTAAAATAGAAAACGGTTTGGCATTTCCTCAAAAATCTAGAAATAGAAATACCACATGATCCATCAATTCCACTCCTAGGTATATATCCTAGAGAACTAAGAGCAGTGACACGAAGAGACATACTCTCACCCGTGTTCGCAGCAGCATTATCCACTATAGCAAAAAGATGGAAACAGCCCAAGTGTCCATTAATGGATGAATGGATAAACAACAATATGATACATATATACAATGGAATAGTACTCAACCATAAAAAATAACAATGAGTCCGTGAAACAACTTACATCACGGATGAATCTGGAGGTCATTATGCTAAGTGAAATAAGTCAATTACAAAAGGAAAAAATATTTTATGAGACCATTTTTATAAAAAGTTAAGAATAGGTATACATAAAGCAACATTCTTTGATGGTTACCAGGGATGGGAGGGGAGGGAGAATGACTTTTTAGATAGTTGTTGTTGTTGGTAGGTGCCACTGAGTCAGTTCTGACCCATCGTGACCCCATGCACAACAGGATGAAACACTCCCCAGTCCTGTGCCATCCTCACAATCATTGTTATGCTTGAGCCCATTGTTGCAGCCACTGTGTCAATCCAATTCATTGAGGGTCTTCCTCTTTTTCTTGTTGACCCTCCACTTTACCAAGCATGATGTCCTTCTCCAGGGACTGGTCCCTCCTGATAACATGTCCAAAGTATGTGAGATGAAGTCTCACCATCCTTGCTTCTAAGAAGCATTCTGGTTGTATTTCTTCCAAGACAGATCTGTTCGTTCTTCTGGCAGTCCATGGTATATTCAACATTCTTCACCAACACTGCAATTCAAAGGCATCAGTTCTTCTTTGGTCTTCCTTATTCATTGCCCAGCTTTCACATACATACGAGGTAATTGAAAACACCATGGCTTGGGTCAGGTGCACCTTTGTCCTCAAGGTGACAGCTTTGCTTTGCAACACTTTAAAGAGGCCCTTTGCATCCGATTTGCCTGGTGCAATGTGTCTGTTGATTTCTTGACTGCTGCTTCCATGGGTGTTGATTGTGGATCCAAGTAAAATGAAATCCTTGACAACCTCAATTTTTTCTCCATTTATCATGATGTTGCTCATTGGTCCAGTCGTGAGGATTTTTGTTTTCTTTATGTTGAGGTATAATCCATACTGAAGGCTGTGGTCTTTGATTTTCATCAGTAAGCACTTCACGTCCTCTTCCCTTTCAGCAAGAAAGGTTCTGTCATCTGCGTAACACAGGTTGTTAACGAGTCTTCCTCCAATCCTGATGCCCTGTTCCTCTTCATATAGTCCAGCTTCTCAGAGTATAAAAAATGCATCTAGATAGTAGACACATGTTAATTCTGGTGAAGGGAAAGGCAATACACAAAATGGAGGAAGGCAGCACAACGTGACCAAGGTAAATGAAGACACCGAGAGGTACACAAGAATAAAAAACAAACACAGTAAATGTTAAAATGTATACAATTCTGCAACAACAGTAATAACCAAAAATTTCTGAGTGATTACATAAGTAGATATATATGCTATATAGGTCCGGGAGGGCATATGGGAGTATGCGCATGCATATATAGGCATAGCTGTGGGCAGTTGCATATATATATATATACGTGTACGTGCTGCACATATATCCATACATATAATAGAGCATATGGGGAGCACAGTTAAGAAAACTTCTTAGACATACAAATGCTTTGTGGGACTGACTTACTGGGCTTGAAGGCAAAGAACCATAGTGTTGAGAGCCATCTAGGTCAACTGGCATAACACAGTTCATAAAAGACAACATTCTACATTTTAGTTTGGTGAGTAGTGGTCTCTGTGTCTTAAAAGCTTGCGAGGCAGGGGGGCGGAGCCAAGATGGCAGACTAGGCAGACGCTACCTCGGATCCCTCTTACAACAAAGACACGGAAAAACAACTGAATCGATCACATACATAACAATCTACGAACCCTGAACAACAAACACAGATTTAGAGACGGAGAACAAACTAATACGGGGAAGCGGCGATTGTTTTCAGAGCCTGGAGCCAGCGTACCAGTCAGGTACGGCACAAGAACAGAGAGCTGCTCCACCCCCCTGAACTAACCCCGGGAGGGGGACCAGCCGGTTCCGTGGGCGGCGTGGGACGCAGCCGGTAAGAGAAGTCCCCTGGAGGCAGTGACTGGT
The DNA here is from genome assembly GCF_024166365.1 of Elephas maximus indicus. Lineage (NCBI taxonomy): Eukaryota > Metazoa > Chordata > Mammalia > Proboscidea > Elephantidae > Elephas > Elephas maximus. The sequence goes on along the minus strand of NC_064843.1, from coordinate 60,088,434 downwards.
CTTGGAACAGGGAGAGCAGCATCCCAGCCGGGGAACCGTCCCGCCGGGATTTGCACTGGACGCAGGTACAGCATAAACACCGAGAGCTGCTCCACCCCCCCTGAACTAACCCTGGGAAGGGGCCCAGCCAGGTCACGCGGGCGGCGTGGAACACAGCCGGTAGGAGAAGTCCCCGGGAGGCAGCGACTGGTATTGGAGCGGGGAGAACAGTGTCCCAGCCGGGACACTCGGTCACGGCACAAGCACGGGGAGCTGCTCCACCCATCTGAACTAACCCCAGGAGGGGGCCCAACTGGTTCGCGGAGGCGGCACGGCCACGCGGCTGGAGGGACGAGAAGTCCCCAAGAGGCAGCAACTGCTTTTGGAGTCGAGAGTGCACTGTCCCAGTAGGGGAGCCTTGACGCTGGGCGTGGGGCTGGAAGCGGAGGATCTGACCGTGACTCCAGTGGGCCAGACCCCCCGGGGGCAATCTCCACACAGCCAGCACACATAGGCCACGCGCCCCGCGGGAATCTCAGATATAATAGTCATTCCAAGCAAGACAAGCAACTCTGGCTATATTCTGAGGTGCTACTCTCCTATCCCTCTGTTCCCTCCCCCACCCTCCCCAGGCAGCTTCATTAACATCCGAATAGCCTGAGCCAGAGGGAGAACTCTGATAGGGATCTGACTGCATTTTTTTTTAGCGGATTTTCTGGAAAAACTAGTTTCCCAGTGATGGCTCGGAGACAACAATCCATATCAAACCACTTAAAGAAGCAGACCATGACAGCTTCTCCAACCCCCCAAACAAAAGAATCAAAATCTTTCCCTAATGAAGATACAATCCTGGAATTATCAGATACAGAATATAAAAAACTAATTTACAGAATGCTTCAAGACATCACAAATGAAATAAGGCAAACTGCAGAAAAAGCAAAGGAAAACACCGATAAACCTGTTGAAGAACTCAAAAAGATTATTCAAGAACATAGTGGAAAAATTAATAAGTTGCAAGAATTCATAGAGAGACAGCATATAGAAATCCAAAAGATTAACAATAAAATTACAGAATTAGACAATGCAGTAGGAAGTCAGAGGAGCAGACTCGAGCAATTAGAATGCAGACTGGGAAATCTGGAGGACCAGGGAATCAACACCAACATAGCTGAAAAAAAATCAGATAAAAGAATTTAAAAAAAATGAAGAAACCCTAAGAATCATGTGGGACTCTATCAAGAAGGATAACCTGTGGGTGATTGGAGTCCCAGAACAGGGAGGGGGGACGGAAAACACAGAGAAAATAGTTGAAGAACTCCTGACAGAAAACTTCCCTGACATCATGAAAGACGAAAGGATATCTATCCAAGATGCTCATCGAACCCCATTTAAGATTGATCCAAAAAGAAAAACACCAAGACATATTACCATAAAACTCACCAAAACCAAAGATAAACAGAAAATTTTAACAGCAGCCAGCGAGAAAAGAAAGGTTTCCTTCAAGGGAGAATCAATAAGAATAAGTTCAGACTACTCAGCAGAAACCATGCAGGCAAGAAGGGAATGGGACGACATATACAGAACACTGAAGGAGAAAAACTGCCAGCCAAGGATCATATATCCAGCAAAACTCTCTCTGAAATATGAAGGCAAAATTAAGATATTTACAGATAAACACAAGTTTAGAGAATTGGCAAAAACCAAACCAAAGCTACAAGAAATACTAAAGGATATTGTTTGGTCAGAGAACCAATAATATCAGATATCAGCACAACACAAGGTCACAAAACAGAACGTCCTGATATCAACTCAAATAGGGAAATCACAAAAACAAACAAATTAAGATTAATTAAAAAAAAAATACACATAACAGGGAATTATGGAAGTCAATAGGTAAAAGATCACAATAATCAAAAAGAGGGACTAAATACAGGAGGCATTGAACTGCCATATGGAGAGTGGTACAAGGCGATACAGAACAATACAAGTTAGGTTTTTACTTAGAAAAATAGGGGTAAATAATAAGGTAACCACAAAAAGGTATAACAACTCTATAACTCAAGATAAAAGCCAAGAAAAACGTAACGACTCAACTAACATAAAGTCAAACACTATGAAAATGAGGATCTCACAATTTACTAAGAAAAACGTCTCAGCACAAAAAAACTATGTGGAAAAATGAAAAATGAAATTGTCAGCAACACACATAAAAAGGCATCAAAATGACAGCACTAAAAACTTATTTATCTATAATTACGCTGAATGTAAATGGACTAAATGCATCAATAAAGAGACAGAGAGTCACAGACTGGATAAAGAAACACGATCCATCTATATGCTGCCCACAAGAGACACACCTTAGACTTAGAGATACAAACAAACTAAAATTCAAAGGATGGAAAAAAATATATCAAGCAAACAAAAAGCAAAAAAGAAGAGGAGTAGCAATATTAATTTCTGACAAAATAGACTTTAGACTTAAATCCACCACAAAGGATAAAGAAGGACACTATATAATGATAAAAGGGACAATTGATCAGGAAGACATAATCATATTAAATATTTATGCACCCAATGACAGGGCTGCAAGATACATAAATCAAATTTTAACAGAATTGAAAAGTGAGATAGATACCTCCACAATTATAGTAGGAGACTTCAACACACCACTTTCGGAGAAGGACAGGACATCCAGTAAGAAGCTCAATAGAGACACGGAAGATCTAATTACAACAATCAACCAACTTGACCTCATTGACTTATACAGAACTCTCCACCCAACTGCTGCAAAGTATACTTTTTTTTCCTAGCGCACATGGAACATTCTCTAGAATAGACCACATATTAGGTCATAAAACAAACCTTTGCAGAGTCCAAAACATCGAAATATTACAAAGCATCTTCTCAGACCACAAGGCAATAAAACTAGAGATCAATAACAGAAAAACTAGGGAAAAGAAATCAAATACTTGGAAAACGAACAATACCCTCCTGAAAAGAGACTGGGTTATAGAAGACATCAAGGAGGGAATAAGGAAATTCATAGAAAGCAACGAGAATGAAAATACTTCCTATCAAAACCTCTGGGACACAGCAAAAGCAGTGCTCAGAGGCCAATTTATATCGATAAATGCACACGTACAAAAAGAAGAAAGAGCCAAAATCAGAGAACTGTCCCGACAACTTGAACAAATAGAAAGTGAGCAACAAAAGAACCCATCAGGCACCAGAAGAAAACAAATAATAAAAATTAGAGCTGAACTAAATGAATTAGAGAACAGAAAAACAATTGAAAGAATTAACAAAGCCAAAAGCTGGTTCTTTGAAAAAATTAACAAAATTGATAAACCATTGGCTAAACTGACTAAAGAAATACAGGAAAGGAAACAAATAACCCGAATAAGAAACGAGAAGGACCACATCACAACAGAACCAAATGAAATGAAAAGAATCATTTTAGATTATTATGGAAAATTGTACTCTAACAAATTTGAAAACCTAGAAGAAATGGATGAATTCCTGGAAAAACACTACCTACCTAAACTAACACATTCAGAAGTAGAACAACTAAATAGACCCATAACAAAAAAAGAGATTGAAACAGGAATCAAACAACTCCCAACAAAAAAAAGCCCTGGCCCAGACGGCTTCACTGCAGAGTTCTACCAAACTTTCAGAGAAGAGTTAACACCACTACTTCTGAAGGTATTCCAAAGCATAGAAAATGATGGAATACTACCCAACTCGTTCTATGAAGCCACCATCTCCCTGATACCAAAACCAGGTAAAGACATTACAAAAAAAGAAAATGATAGACCTATATCCCTCATGAACATAGATGCAAAAATCCTCAACAAAATGCTAGCCAATAGAATCCAACAACACATCAAAAAAAATAATTCACCATGATCAAGTGGGATTTATACCAGGTATGCAAGGCTGGTTTAATATCAGAAAAACCATTAATGTAATCCATCACATAAATAAAACAAAAGATAAAAACCACATGATCTTATCAATTGATGCAGAAAAGGCATTTGACAAAGTCCAACACCCTTTTATGATAAAAACTCTTACCAAAATAGGAATTGAAGGAAAATTCCTCAACATAATAAAGGGCATCTATGCAAAGCCCACAGCCAATATCACTCTAAATGGAGAGAATCTGAAAGCATTTCCCTTGAGAACGGGAACCAGACAAGGATGCCCTTTATCACCGCTCTTATTCAACATCATACTTGAAGTCCTAGCCAGGGCAATTAGGCTAGACAAAGAAATAAAGGGTATCCGCATTGGCAAGGAGGAAGTAAAGTTATCACTATTTGCAGATGACATGATCTTATACACAGAAAACCCTAAGGAATCCTCCAGAAAACTACTGAAACTAATAGAAGAGTTTGGCAGAGTCTCAGGTTATAAAATAAACATACAAAAATCACTTGGATTCCTCTACATCAACAAAAAGAACACCAAAGAGGAAATAACCAAATCAATACCATTCACAGTAGCCCCCAAGAAGATAAGATACTTAGGAATAAATCTTACCAAGAATGTAAAAGACCTATACAAAGAAAACTACAAAGCTCTACTACAAGAAATTCAAAAGGACATACTTAAGTGGAAAAACATACCTTGCTCATGGATAGGAAGACTTAACATAGTAAAAATGTCTATTCTACCAAAAGCCATCTATACATTTAACGCACTTCCGATCCAAACTCCAATGTCATATTTTAAGGGGATAGAGAAACAAATCACCAATTTCATATGGAAGGGAAAGAAGCCCCGGATGAGCAAAGCACTGCTGAAAAAGAAGAAGAAAGTGGGAGGCCTCACTCTACCTGATTTCAGAACCTATTATACAGCCACAGTAGTCAAAACAGCCTGGTACTGGTACAACAACAGGCACATAGACCAATGGAACAGAATTGAGAACCCAGACATAGATCCATCCACGTATGAGCAGCTGATATTTGACAAAGGACCAGTGTCAATTAATTGGGGAAAAGATAGCCTTTTTAACAAACGGTGCTGGCATAACTGGATATCCATTTGCAAAAAAATGAAACAGGACCCATACCTTATACCATGCACAAAAACTAACTCCAAGTGGATCAAAGACCTAAACATAAAGACTAAAACGATAAAGATCATGGAAGAAAAAATTGGGACAACCCTAGGAGCCCTAATACAAGGCATAAGCAGAATACAAAACATTACCAAAAATGATGAAGAGAAACCCGATAACTGGGAGCTCCTAAAAATCAAACACCTATGCTCATCTAAAGACTTCACCAAAAGAGTAAAAAGACCACCTACAGACTGGGAAAGAATTTTCAGCTATGACATCTCCGACCAGCGCCTGATCTCTAAAATCTACATGATTCTGTCAAAGCTCAACCACAAAAAGACAAACAACCCAATCAAAAAGTGGGCAAAGGATATGAACACACATTTCACTAAAGAAGATATTCAGGCAGCCAACAGATACATGAGAAAATGCTCTCCATCATTAGCCATTAGAGAAATGCAAATTAAAACTACGATGAGATTCCATCTCACACCAGCAAGGCTGGCATTAATCCAAAAAACACAAAATAATAAATGTTGGAGAGGCTGCGGAGAGATTGGAACTCTTATACACTGCTGGTGGGAATGTAAAATGGTACAACCACTTTGGAAATCTATCTGGCGTTATCTTAAACAGTTAGAAATAGAACTACCATACAACCCAGAAATCCCACTCCTGGGAATATACCCTAGAGATACAAGAGCCTTCATACAAACAGATATATGCACACCCATGTTTATTGCAGCTCTGTTTACAATAGCAAAAAGCTGGAAGCAACCAAGGTGTCCATCAATGGATGAATGGGTAAATAAATTGTGGTATATTCACACAATGGAATACTACGCATCGATAAAGAACAGTGACGAATCTGTGAAACATTTCATAACATGGAGGAACCTCGAAGGCATTATGCTGAGCGAAATTAGTCAGAGGCAAAAGGACAAATATTGTATAAGACCACTATTATAAGATCTTGAGAAACAGTAAACCTGAGAAGAACACATGCTTTTGTGGTTACGAGGCGGGGAGGGAGGGAGGGTGGGAGAGGGTTTTTTATTGATTAATCAGTAGATAAGAACTGCTTTAGGTGAAGGGAAAGACAACACTCAATACATGGAAGGTCAGCTCAATTGGACTGGACCAAAAGCAAAGAAGTTTCCGGGATAAAATGAATGCTTCAAAGGTCAGCAGAGCAAGGGCGGGGGTCTGGGGAACATGGTTTGCGGGGACTTCTAAGTCAATTGGCAAAATAATTCTATTATGAAATCATTCTGCATCCCACTTTGAAATGTGGCGTCTGGGGTCTTAAATGCTAACAAGCGGCCATCTAAGATGCATCAATTGGTCTCAACCCACCTGGAGCAAAGGAAAATGAAGAACACCAAGGCCACACGACAACTAAGAGCCCAAGAGACAGAAAGGGCCACATGAACCAGAGACCTACATCATCCTGAGACCAGAAGAACTAGTTGGTGCCCGGCCACAATCGATGACTGCCCTGACAGGGAGCACAACAGAGAACCCCTGAGGGAGCAGGAGATCAGTGGGATGCAGACCCCAAATTCTCATAAAAAGACCAAACTTAACGGTCTGACTGAGACTAGAGGAATCCCGGCGGCCATTGTCCCCAGACCTTCTGTTGGCACAGGACAGGAACCATTCCCGAAGACAACTCATCAGACATGAAAGGGACTGGTCAGCGGGTGGGAGAGAGACGCTGATGAAGAGTGAGCTAATTATATCAGGTGGACACTTGAGATTGTGTTGGCAACTCTTGTCTGGAGGGGGGATGGGAGGATAGAGAGAGAGGGAAGCTGGCAAAATTGTCACGGAAGGAGAGACTGAAAGGGCTGACTCAAGAGGGGGAGAGCAAGTGGGAGTAGGGAGTGAGATGTATGTAAACTTATATGTGACAGACTGATTGGATTTGTAAACGTTCACTTGAAGCTTAATAAAAGTTAATAAAAAAAAAAAGCTTGCGAGTGACCATCTAAGATACAACTACTGGTCTCTTCCCATCTGGAGCAAAGGACAGTGAAAGAAATCAAAGATTCAAAGAAGCAATTAGTCCACAGGACTAATGGCCCACAGGAACTACAGCCTCCTCAGGCTGAGACTAGAAGAACTAGATGGTGCTCGGCTACCACTACCAACTGCTCTGACCAGGGACACAAAAGAAGATCCTGGTTGGGATGAAGAGAAAAATGTAGAACGAAACTCAAATTCATAAAAAAGACCAGACTTATTGGACTGATAAAAACTGGAGGAACTCCTGCGACAATCACCATAAGACACCCTTTTAACCTGGAATCAAAGCCACACCCGAAAGTCACTTTTCAGCCAAATAATAGATTGGCCTACAAAATAAAGGAAAACACCTGAAAGGACTGTGCTTCTTAGAACAATCAACTGTAGAAGGCCACACGGGCAACACTTGCCCAAAAGTAAAGACGAGACGGCAAGGAGGGGCAGGGAAACTGGAGGGATGGACACAGGGAAGGCAGGGTGGAAACTGGGAGAGTGCTGACACACTGCGGGGATAGCAACCAATGTTACGGAATAATTTGTGTACGAATTACTGAATGGGAAACTACCTTGCTGTGTAAACTTTTCACCTAAAACACAATAATACACTGGAAAACAAACAAACCTGTGCAAAGGGTTTGCATGGCTATGACCTTTCAGAAGTAGATCACCAGGCCTTTCTTCCAAGGTGCCTCTGGGTGGATTTGAACTGCCAACCTTTCAGTTAGCAACTGAGTGCTTTACCATTTGCACCACCTAGGGAATCCAAAGAATGGCCAAGTAGAGAGATAGTACAACCATCCTTTCAACTGTGGTTCTTAATGTTTTCACTGTTATTACTTTCAAATGAGGTACATGCTTTTCCAGAATCGAAGGCAATCCAACGGGGTGGGCAGAAAAACCTCTGTCATGGCAGATGGGCCAGGCCTGAAACACCACAAGGAAGCCCAGAGGGTCACTGCATATGGTGAACCACAGAGCAGCAACCAATACCCAACATCACAAAAAGGATAGGTGTAGGAACAATTTTTTGCCTCATTTCTTTGGAGTGTAAAGAAAAGAATGAAAGTCAGGATGTGTCTACACTGACAGGATTCAGGGCAGGGGGGTGGGGGGAGAGGCTGGTGAACCTGTCAACGTAATTGTCATCATTTCTGTACAACAAGTTCAACAGGAAGCTCCTGAGTAGAGGAGGCAGCCAACACTGGGTAAAGGCGGGTGCAGTGCGTTCTGGGCTGAAGGACAGAAGGAAAATTTTACTCCATACATATTCCACACACTTACTGTCCAGCTGCAGCCCAGGCCTCTCAGAGGTGACCGCCTGCAATCTCTTTCTGTGTCTACCATGAATCTACGGACTGGCCTCCTCAGAGATGCAGTTCTGCCATCCTCTCCTTCCTCCCTTAAATCTATCCCCGCCCAACCTGAAACCGGCTCACCAAACACCATCAACTCAATCAGGTGTGAGGATAAGCTAGTCTTCATTTTCCTCCAATCACCAACTGACTTCCCATCATGTTCAAAACCCACACCTGGCGAATCTCACGCTGCCACCCCTTAGTGACATCTTAGGAGGATTCCATGAGTTTATACTGAAAATGCAGTCCGGGGGAGGGGACAGGCCATCCTCAGAGAGCCCTGGGCAGGGCACCTAGGAAATGCTGCTGGGCTTTCAAAAGTCTGGTGGGACTTCTGGTTAAATATGGAAAATTAACCACACAAATTTATCATTGTTCCCTGTCTACTCGCCCCATCCAAAACAAGCTTACAGAGAATATTTAAAAGCATAAACCAACAAAGAAACGGAGAAAGGAAGAAGAGACAATAAAACATGTGGGAGGCTAGAAAGCAACAGGACCAGTGACCACTGAGAGCAGACCCAGGAACTCAGCACCCTCAGCACCAAAGAAGATAAGCCTAGAACCACATTCATTTCCTGGAGAAGTCCCCCAAAGGCCCCAGAATTGTCCACATCACCACCTCTTGGAGTGAGGGGCAGAGAGGGGCCTGAAAACAACTGGTTTCTTTGACACTCAGCTTAAGACTCAGTCTCAGATTCCCTCTCAAATTCTACACAGTTCAGAAGTCTCTTCCCACCTCCACCCCAAGAAGCTTGGAGGATCAGGCACAGCGGGCGGGGGCACCCATACTAAAAGCAGGCATATTCCATGAAAGCTTACACACTGGATACCAAGCCTGCTCCAAGCCCACCCCAGCCTTCTTCTCCCCCTTGGGCTCCCACAGGTAACCAGGTGTTCACCTTCCAGACAGGAGACCAGGCAATATTTCCCTGGAAAATCTGACCAGCACTCCCCACCCCAAGAAAAACCTACAGATACAGACATGAAGCACTCCCCAGTGAAATGGTCCAGCCAGATCACCTGACAGACGCTCACAAACGGTAAGACCCTTCTCCACACAATTTCCAATCATCCCCTTAATGGCGCCACTCAAAAATGAGCAGACACCAAAGACCACATCTTATTTGAAGAAAGCATAATATGAAAGAGGAAACGAGACAAACAGACAATTCCAACCTGGAGAAAAAGAGTCCTTACAGGGGAAATAATGCTTCAAAGGACTCCTGTTAATACACGTAGGGAGAGAAGAGAGGACAGCACAACGATGAGGCAGAAGAGGCTGCTACAAAAATAACTTTTGGAGAAAAAAGGAGCTCTCGGAAATTAAAAATTGATAGCAAAAATTAAAAGCTCAGTACAAGAGTTGGAAGATACAGCTGAGAAAATCTTCCAGAAATGAGAGAAAATAGGAAAGAAGAGATGCGAAAATTAGATCAGTCCAGGAAGCCAAATATCTAATTAACAGATTTAAAAAGAAAAAAAGGGAAACAGCTTGTTGTTGAGTCAACTCTGACTTATGGTGACCCCATGTGTGTTAAAGTACAGCTGTGCTCCACAGAGTTTTCAATGGCTGGTTTTTCAGAAGCAGGTTGCCAGGCCCTTCTTCCACAGCACCCCTGGGTGGACTTGAACCTCCAACCTTTTGGTTAGCAGCCAAATACACTAACTGTTTATACCACCCAGAGACTCCAAATAATAGATAGTCCAGGAAACTCAGGATGAAGAAAATCATAAAAAAAAAAAAACAAAATGAGAACTTCCCAGACCTGAAGCACAGGAGTATCCAGGTTAAAAGGACCTGGGTGCCCAGGAAAATGGGTGAATACAGAACCACGTCAGTCACATCAACATGAAATTTTAGAACCTTAGGAGCAAAGCAACGGTCATATAGGCTCTCAGAGAAAAAAAGCAAGCTTCATACAAAAAAAAAAAAAAAAGAAAAACCCCTAGGATGGTATCAGACTTCTCAGAGGCAACACTGGAAGCTTAAAGATGACAGTGCAATGCCTTCAAAATTCAGAAGGAAAGTGTTTTCCAACCTAAGTTCTTAGCCCAGCTTAACTCCTCTAAGTGCGGAGGTAAACTGAATATGCTTTCAAACACACACATCTCCAGCAATGACTTTCCATGCTCCCTGTTTTAGGAAGGCTCTGGAATACGTGCTCCCCACAATGTACACCACGAATGAAAGAAGAAACCAAGACAGACACAAGAGCGGCTTCCAGGAAACAGCGCTTCCACACAGAGAGGGCTGAGGAGGTGTCCGGGATGCAGCTGAGGGAGTTCCCAAGGCGGCTGGCAGTGGGCCAGCAGACTGAGCAAGCCACCTGGGTGAACTGGAACAGGTCAGAGGGATGCGGTAAAAACTTCCTCAGGAGAGCCTGAGAGAATGGCTAGTATCACTGCACATACTTAGAAGAGAGTAGGACAACGGGAAGAGTGTGGGCTTAAATTAGTGGTAAAGATCTAGAAAACTAAGCAAGCAAAACAAGTATGAATTCATTTTCAGGACAGGAAAATTTAATCACACTGTATTTCACAGCTTGGCTATGAATAGCATTTACGCAGCTGAAACAGGTAAACCGAAAACAAAAAACGGTTGCCATGGAGCCGATTTTGATTCAAGGCAACCCCCTGTGTTACAAAGAAGAACTATTCCACAGGGTTGTTTTTTTTTTTGGCTGCAATCTTTACAGCAGTAGATCTCCAGGCCTTTCTTCTGTGGCCCCTGGGTGGGTTATAAGCACCAACCTTAGGTTCGCAGTCGGGAGCAATCCATTTGTGCCATCCAGGGACCTTGAAGGTAAACGCTGACTATTAATCTAACCCAGTGGTGCTCAACTTGGCTGCATGTTGGAATCTGCATTGCTTTAAAAAAACCCCAATGCCCAGGCCACACCTCAGAGTGTTACGTAAGACCCTCTGGGAGTGGAATGCAGGCAGAAGTAATGCTTAAAGATTTCCCCAGGTGATTACAATGCGCGGGCAAGACAGAAAACTGTGGATCTAACCAAAGACATGGTTTTTTACCCTTATGTAATCTACTCACGAATCTTTCTTTATCTGCAGCCCCAACTGCTTCTAACCTCGACTTTCAACTGTCAGCGATATTCCACCTAGAGGTCCACCAGCTCTCAAAGTCAAAATGTCCAAAAATGAAATTTTTCATATTCCTTCTTTAAAATGGTCTTATTGACTTCCTGATGTCAATTTGTAGCGCCCTTTGTTCCTTCTCAAGACACCTGCTTGTTACTTTCTGCCCTCCACAGGTTCAAATTCAGTGGCAGCCTGGCTCCACAGAGTGAAAATGACTGTGTGTGTGTGAGTATGTGTGAGTATGTGTGTGACAGAGAGAGAGAAAAAAGGACTTTTGAGAAGATCAAAAACATGCAAAAGCACAAAAGGAGAAACGAAGAGAAAAATTCAAAGCTGCAAATGTGAAATTCTCCCAAATCGAATTACAAGTGATTTGTTCACCCTCTCCTAGAGATGGTTATTGACAAGCAAGACATAATTGCTAGATTTCATTATCTAAATTAGCAATTTCAATAGTTGGGACAACTCCAGAAATGACAGAAGCATTTTCCTGTTCCCTCAATCTCCTACCCAATCTCTAAGCTCTAAACTCAAAGGGTGGGACCAGCCCCCTCCACTGCCTGGTCATGGGTGCAGGTGAAGCGAGAGTCTATCCAGGTCTCAAATCTACATATTGCTATTCTAATCCCACGCTCCCTTTCTACACCATCAGTATCATGAGAAGGCCAAGGCTTCACCTGGGGTCTGTGTCTAAAGCCCGATCCCCAGCTACAGCCCCTAACGGTCTCTGGGGCACCAACTTACGTCTGTACCTGAAGTAAGTGAGAAAAGCTGTTTTCCCGGCCCCCTCACCAACCTTTCGTATTATCACATTTTCAATTTTTGCCAATCAGATAAATGAAAAATGTTATTACATTATTTTTTAATTTGGATTTCCCTGGCTATCATTAAGGCTGAGAATTTTTACTTGTGCCTATTGGCCATTCACAATTGTTATTTTGTAATCTGCCTGCCTGTATCTTCTGCCCATTTTTCTATTAGTTTGCCTTTTCATTCTGAGTTCTTTACCAGTCTAGTTCTTTCCATTTTTTTAGGTTCAAGTGACTCCTGGCCACCCAGGCCTTTCACATGCCAAACTGTATTTCTCACAACCTCCCCTCCTCCAAAGAAAAAAAAGTTGCCGGTAAGTTGATTGCAACTCAAAGCAACCCCAAAGCGACCCTATAGGACAGAGCAGAACCGCCCCATAGGGTTTCCTCAAACCCCACCGCTGTCCAGTCAAGTCTGACTCATAGTGACCCTCGGTTAACAGCCGAGCTCTTAACCTCTGTGCCACCGGGCCTCCATATTTCTCCGAACTCATGAAAAATTAGCCGTTCAGGGCCTTTTACCCACTGAGGTGTAAGCACCGTGAGGGTAGTATCTGTCTGAGACACAGCTGTCACCCCAGCAACTAGCAAAGAGCCTGCCACTTGTTCTACATTACAAATGAATGAAGGCCCCTGGATCTTATACCAGTCAGGATCCAGGCAAGAACTCACTCATGGGATTCCTTGAGAGGTTCGTAAACCGACTCTTCAATGAGGTATGGGCAGGGTTAACGGGTAGCAAATCCCCAAGACTAGCACTGTGAGGGGCCTCACCACCCCAGGTCAGGAAAGGAGGGATGAGGGAAGAACAGCAGTTGGGCTCAACACGACCTCCCTGCAGCCTTAGGAGAGAGCCTGGAAGATGTCCTCCAAACCTGATAATTGGAGTTCAATGATTAAAACGACCTGGACAGACCCGTCGCCCCCATTCAAAGAAAACCTCCTCCACTTGAATCCTCAGCACTTCAAATTCTAAAACCCTACAGGACAACACCTAAGTGAAACCACTGCATACTACAGACAAAGATCATTGCAAAACAAGCTCCACGGGACCAAAGGCAGAACAGCCAGAAAACGACTCGCATCCCCTTCCTGGCAGCACCACCCAGTTGTTTCAGGGATGTCTTCTGAACTCCCCGTACCTCAGTCTCCCCATTGTACTGTCATTCCCCCCTTCCTGGCAGCACCACCCACTCGTTTCAGGGATGTCTTCTGAACTCCCCGTACCTCAGTCTCCCCATTATGTCAGTCTCGTACTGTCATTCCCCCGAAACACTCTCTCACTCAAGGAAAAGAAATCTCCTTGAAGACACACAGAGTTGCCAAAATCCTGTTCTATCAGCCAAGTTCCACCAGGCCACAGAATGCTCAGCGAATAGCTGGTTTTGCAATTCTTTTGGCTTGGCCAATCCTCCAGGGTAAAAAAAAATCTTCCCACAAGGATTCAAGGTTTGCGAGTGAAGGAAATCTTTAAGAGAAAAATCTGGGTTGATGAGCAGCTAAGAAAAGCCAAGAGGAAAGAGACACATCTATATATGTTTAAGCAGAAAATAGAAAAGGTTGAAAAGCGATGTGTTTCTAAAATACCGCTTCTATGAAAACAACCTTCTGTTACTCCTCTACTCCCCGGCTGCCTGAAAAAGGCAGTGTGATTCCCCAGCTTTTACGCATGGCCTCACCGGCCGAGGCTGGGAAATGCAGAGGAAAGTAGGCGCCGACACAGGTAGCCATGAGTTCAAATTCTGTCGCCTAACTCAGTGACGCCAAGCAAGTCACTTCACCTTTCTGCAGCTCAGTGTTGCCCCATGAAAAGTGAGTTGGGGACACAATTATAAATCATAAAAATAAAGGGTGTACTAGCTAAAAAAATGCAGGCACTGTTCCATCAATACAGACTTCCGAAGTAGATCTCCAGCCCTTTCTTCCAAAGCACCTCTGGATGGACTCGAACCTCCAATCTTTGAGTCAACAGCCACACACGTTAACCACCTGCACCACCCAAGGACTCCATGTGGCAGTCAGCGAGCTCCTAATACACTGTAACCTGCCTTCCATGCAGGAGACCCAGGTTCGATTTCCGGCCAACGCTCCTCACGTGCAGCCACCACCTGTCTGTCAGTGGAGGCTTGCACGCTGCTATAATTCTGAACAAGTTTCAGCAGACCTCCCAGACTAAGACCGACCAGGAAGAGAGGCCCGATGATCTACTTCTGGAAATCAGACAAAGAAAGCCCTATGGAGTACAAAGGTCCAATCCTCAACCGGTCACGGGAATGTCACAGGATCAGGCATGGGGATGGTACAGGACCAGCAGCATTCGGTTCTGTTGTGCATGGGGCTGCCATGAATTGGGGGCCAACTCAATGGCAGCAAAAGACAAGTTTTTATCACAGGCGCTATAATTCAGAATTTATTTTCAAATATCTTTTAACACCAACTATGGGCTGAGGGAAACCCTGGTGATGTAGTGGTTAAGAGCTACGGCTGCTAGCCAAAAGGTCAACAGTTCAAATCCACCAGGTACCCCTTAGAAAACCCATGAGGCAGTTCTACTCTGTCCTATAGGGTCGCTATGAGTCGGAATTGACTTGACAGCAATAGGTTTGGTTTTTGGTTATGGGCTGAGTGACTGTGGAACATTAACAGGGTTCCTGACCTCCTGGAGCCCACAATCAGGTGAAGGAGATGTTACTCAAATCGCTATCAAATGAATACACAATGACCAGCTATGACAGAGCTATGAAGTGTGTTCAGTGAGTAAAATGGGGACTTCACCCTGTCAGAAGTGAAGGATGGGGACTAAGGAGTTGCAGTGGGGAAAGGGCAGCCTGGCAGAGGGCCCAGCAAGAGCTCCAGGGCAGAAGCAGAGCTGCCCTTTTGAAGAATAGCATAAGGGCCAGGGTGGCTGGCGCAGGAAGAGGGTGGGAAGTGGAGCAGGAGACAGGGCTGGAGAGTCCTTCAAGGCTGGCCTGTGCGTCACATAGAGGAGCAGGGCTGTGATTCTGGAGGAATGGGAAGCCTCAAAGGTAAAGATGAAATCTCAGTTGCCGTTGAGTCATGGCGACCCCATGTGTGTCAGAGTAGAACAGCACTCCATAGGGTTTTCGATGGCTGTCTTCTCAGAGTTACAGTGCCAGGCCTTTCTTCCAAGGTGCCTCTGGGTGGAATTGAAAACCTTCGCCCTTTCAGTTACAAGTGAGCATGTTAACCATCTGTGCCACCCAGAGACTCCAAAACACATATATGAATAAATATATGCATAAATATACATGAATATATAATTTACACATAAACATTAAATACAAATATGTATAAGAATAAGTAAATATTTTATTTATTTATTCCCCGTTTGCCACCTTGGAAAATGTCTACAATCATTCCTAGGTTATGATCTCTAGATTTTTCAAAGATGGTCACCCCACAATTTCTCATCCCACATGCACTTCTCACAGTGTGACCCTGAAACCCCTTCATTGAGTGGCAGGACTGTGCATTCTCTCCTTGAACCTGGGCTGATGTTTGTCACTGTCTCAACCAACAGAAAAGAGCAAAGGCGGCACCATGTGACTTCTGAGGCCAGGACATAAAAACGCCACACATTTCCACCCTGTCCTCGTGGAACACTCACTCGGTCTTGGAACCCAGCTGCCACACTCAGGAAGCTCAAGCTAAGCTACATGGAGAGTCCATGTGGAAAGGCCACGTGGGGAGGCCACATGTAGGTGCTCTGGCTGCCAGTCCACCTGAGGTCCCAGCCAATGTGAGCGAAGATGTATCCATATGATTCCAGCTCCCAGCTGCATGTCACTCAGACTCTGAATCTTCCCAGCTGAGGCCCAGGCCCCAGAGAGAGGAAAGCTGCTAGCCCTGCTGTGCCTTGTCCTAATTCCTGACCCACTGCATCCATGAGCATAAATCAATAAAGCAGTTGTTTTACACCACTACATTTTAGTATACAATTAATACACACAGCAATAGTAACTGGGACAGAAGTATCCCAAAGTTTAAGAGATATATATATGTATGTATATACATATATATGCATATGGTGGTATAGTGGTTAAGAGCTTGGCTGCTAACCAAAAGGTTGGCAGTTCAAATGCACCAGCCACTCCTTGGAAACCCCATGAGGTAGTTATACTTTGTCCTATAAGGTTTCTATGAGTCAGAATCAACTCAACGGCAATGGGTTTGGTTTTTCGTTTTTTATGTATATAAACCAAAAACTAAACCCACTGCTGTCGAGTCAATTCCGACTCATAGCGACCCTATTGGACAGAGTAGAACTGCCCCATAGAGTTTCCAAGGAGCGCCTGGTGGATTTGAACCACCGACCTTTTGGTTAGCAGCCGTAGCACTTAACCACTACGCCACCATGACACATGTATGTATATGTATTTAAAAAAAAAAAAAAAAAACGGTTGCTATCAAGTTGACTGCAACTCACAGTGACCCCATGTGTGTCAGAGTAGGACTGTGTTTCACAGGGTTTTCAATGGCTGATATTTTTGGAAGTAGAGAGTCAGGCCTTTTTTCCAAGGCACCACAGGTACACTCAAATCTCCAACCTTTTGCTGTTTGCACCACCCAGGGACTCCTGTATCACCCACTGACCCATTGCCGTCAAGTCAATTCCAACTCATAGCAATCCTACAGGACAGATCACAAGTGCCCCCATAGAGCTTCCAAGGCTATAATCTTTATGGGGAAGGAGCACTCGTGGTAGAGTGGTTCAAACCCACCAGCCTTTCTAGGGGAAAAAGATGTGGGAGTCTGCTTCCATAGATTACAGCCTTAGAAACCCTCTGGGGCAGTTCTGCTCATCCTACAGGGTAACTATGAGTTGAAATTGACTCAGTGAAAATAGGTTTGGTTTTTGGTTTAATCTCTATGGAGGCCGACTGCTGCACATCTTTCTCCTGAGGAGGGCCTGGTGGGTTCGAACCACTGACCTTTCAGTTTGCAGCTGAGCACTTAAACCACTGCTCCACCAGGGCTCCTGACTCCCATTTATAGGTATAAGTATACGTACATGTGAGCTCGCGAGGAGTGCATTTTTCCCCTTATTCACCGTTTACCTCCCTGAAAACCTCCTAAAGGGAACGTCTGTAATTACTCCTGAGTTAGCACCCCGGGGCTTCCCCACATCACTTCTGGAAAAAGCTGACCAAGTTCTTTACTTCAAAGAAATATTAAACACTTTTAAACCACTCAAAATATACAAAAGTAATCCATTCTCACTGTAAATATAAAGCCCTTATTAAAATATCTGACGCCATATTCAATCGGTTTTGAAAACAGAGATCAAAAATGAGACTTCACTGGCAACAACTACATAAACAGGGCACCAAGGGTCCTTCTTTCTGTCCGGACTACCGAAAGCCCAAACATCTGCAGGAGTGTTTGCCAATTAAACAGGCAACACATATAAAGTACTTAACAGTGCCTGGCACTTAAGAGTCCACCAAATTCTAGTTACTGTTATTGCTTTTGTTATTATTAGAATGGACTTCTTTTTTTTTAATTCCAGCACTAATACATTCTGACCTAAATTAAATAATCCTCTTGTCCCATTGCGGCAGAAAATAATCTGTACTGACTTTGGTTAAACGTCAAGAAAGAAATCTCAGATCCCATATGACCAGAAATTATATAACATCACTGCCCCATCTGTAATTTTGGTTTGATAAAATAACTGTCCTTTAAAAAAAAAAAAAAGTTTCCCCCCCAAAAAATGTGTTTTCAAAAACAAGCTTCTAAGAAGTTACATTTAACAATCACTGCATGGCTTCCAAGGTGAATAAATAAAAAGGCTGCCTTTTTTCATTATGAAGGTACCCCTATGTGATTATATAAATATTACAATGCTGGGCCAAAATGATGGCATGGATCCCAGGGAACAGAAGTGGGAGCAAAGAGCCAGGTTTCCTTGGTTTGGGTTTTTCCTCTACTCCCCAACTGCTGTGTGACCTTAACCAAATCACTCAGCTTCTCTGAGTCAGTACCTTTAAAACAAGGCTAACTTTCAAACTTTGTATCCATATTGAAAGAACCATTAAACAGAGTGATCCACAAGTTTCCAAGGTAAATGTCACCGTTTAAATGCTTAAGTATGCTGAATGGCAATTCCCCAATCAAAATAATAAGTTTGCAGACCCACATGCTTTAATTAATATGTTAAAATTATCTTGAAAAGTCTGTGTCTTGCTGCAAACTATTACCATTCAGCACATACGGAGATCATCTACACCTAATGAAGAAAAGGTGATCAGAGACAGAATTGCAACTAGCATCGCATTTGGGGGAAATAAACAGAGGCTGGACTGCATCCTCCTTAACACTGTTGGCTTTTAACTGTTCGGTCTTTGGTTGCTGGGATTAAAGTCTTCTTAAATCCTACATGTATGGTAATGAGGGAAAAGAGGGCGGTGAATGTGAATATATGAATGGTGGAAAGGAGAAAGGGAAGAGATGGGGAAAGGGCTGTGCTCTGGAATTACGCCTGAGTCCCTGCTCCTGAATATAAATGTCCCTGCTGGGGAAACCATTCTACAATTACAGGGGGGTCACCAGGTATCAAGTTTGCACAGTGCCTGTCCCCACCACTAGCCCAACATCCCAGCTTGCCCAGAAGCCTGGTAGCCCCCTGCAGATGACTGACTTAACTGTCCTGGTCACATTCTCCATCCAAAGAAAAGGTCTTCAGATCCTGGAAAGTGCTGGGAACTCTATGACTCTGAGAGACCCAACACGCAGGAAAAATGGCCGGCATATAACTGACATGGAATGGCTCTTTCCAAAGGTGGCATGAACTTGAAACCAGCTTGTCACTCATAACATTTGGGAAGATTAAAAGGAGTCAATGAAAACCCTCTTGGTGAGAAACAGTCAACAGACTGACGAGTGACAGGTCTGCATCTGCCCCTTGGAGAGCTTCCTGTCTTCTCTCACCCCGGCACAGTCCCGTGAGTGATACATCTCCAAGACCAGATAATCTGGGATTCTGGAGCAACGGAGAGAGCAGTGGAGTCAACCAAGACAGACTCTCTCATATTACCATATATGATGAAGTCTACCAAGAGGTCTGCTCAGACCTGAACAAGGACGGCCATCTGGCTGAACCACAAAGCACAAGACCAGCCAATCTGCAGGAGATTCCTTTCCTAATTGATGACACCTTTAA